>NC_092377.1:138642486-138942486 GCF_030028105.1 Mobula birostris
AGGAATGAGACAAGGTGTCTGGTACTCTGTACGGACTGATCCCTTGTTCAGGATCGAGTAGGGTCTCTGCTACTCTGTACAGAATGATCCCCTGTTCAGGATCGAGCTGAGTCTCTGGTACTCAGTACAGACTAATCCCCGTTCAGGAATGAGACAAGTTCTCTGGTAGTCTGTACCGACTGATCCCTCGTTCAGGATCGAGCTGGGTCTCTGCTACTCTGTACAGACTGATCCCCCTTTCAGGATCGAGTTGAGTCTCTGGTACTCTGTACAGACTGATATCCTGTTCAGGATCGAGCTGAGTCTCTGGTACTCTGTACAGACTGATTCCCCCTGCAGAATCGAGCTGAGTCACTGGTACTCTATACACACTGATCCCCCATTCAGGATCGAGCTGCGTCTCTGGTAGTCAGTAGAGACTGATCCCCCGTTCAGGAATGAGAGAAGGTCTCTGGTAGTCTGTACGGACTGATCCCTCGTTCAGGATTGAGCTGGGTCTCTGGTACTCTGTACAGACTGATACCATGTTCAGGATCGAGCTGAGTCTCTGGTACTCTATACGGACTGATCTCCCGTTCAGGATCGAGACAAGGTCTCTGGTACTCTGTACAGACTGATTCCCTGTACAGGAATGAGACAAGGTCCGTGGTAGTCTGTACAGACTGATTCCCCGTTCAGGAATGAGACAAGGTGTCTGGTAGTCTGTACGGACTGATCCTTGTTCAGGATCGAGCTGGGTCTCTGGTACTCAGTACAAACTGATCTCCCGTTCAGGATCGAGACAAGGTCTCTGGTACTCAGTACAGACTGATCCCCCGTTCAGGATCGAGCTGAGTCTCTGGTACTCTGTACAGACTGATCTCCCGTTCAGGATCGAGACAAGGTCTCTGGTACTCAGTACAGACATATCCCCCGTTCAGGAATGACACAAGGTCTCTGGTAGTCTGTACGGACTGATCCCTCGTTCAGGATCGAGCTGGTCTCTGGTACTCTGTACAGACTGATACCATGTTCAGGATCGAGCTGAGTCTCTGGTACTCTGTACGGACTAATCTCCCGTTCAGGATCGAGACAAGGTCTCTGGTACTCTGCACAGACTGATCCCGTGTGCAGGATCGAGACAAGGTCTCTGGTACTCTGTACAGACAGATTCCCCTTTCAGAATCGAGCTGAGTCTCTGGTACTCTGTACAGACTGAACCCCCATTCAGGAATGAGAGAAGGTCTCTGGTAGTCTGTACAGACTGATCCCTCGTTCAGGATTGAGCTAGGTCTCTGGTACTCTGTACAGACTGATACCACGTTCAGGATCGAGCTGAGTCTCTAGTACTCTGTACGGACAGATCTCCCGTTCAGGATCGAGACAAGGTCTCTGGTATTCAGTACAGACTGATCCGCCTTTCAGGAATGAGAGAAGGTCTCTGGTAGTCTGTACGGACTGATCCCTCGTTCAGGATCGAGCTGAGTCTCTGCTACTCTCTACAGACTGATCCCCGTTCAGGATCGAGTTGAGTGTCTGGTACTCTGTACAGACTGATTTCCCGTTCAGGATCGAGCTGAGGCTCTGATACTCTGTACGGACAGAACTCCCGTTCAGGATCGAGATAAGTCACTGGTACTCTGTACGGACTGATCTCCCGTTCAGGATCGAGACAAGGTCTCTGGTACTCTGTATAGACTGATCCCGTGTACAGGATCGAGACAAGGTCTCTGGTCCTCTGTACAGACTGATTCCCTGTTAATGAATGAGACAAGGTCCGTGGTAGTCTGTGCAGACTGATTCCCCGTTCAGGAATGAGACAAGTGTCTGGTACTCTGTACGGACTGATCCCTTGTTCAGGATCGAGTAGGGTCTCTGCTACTCTGTACAGAATGATCCCCTGTTCAGGATCGAGCTGAGTCTCTGGTACTCAGTACAGACTGATCCCCCATTCAGGAATGAGACAAGTTCTCTGGTAGTCTGTACCGACTGATCCCTCGTTCAGGATCGAGCTGGGTCTCTGCTACTCTGTACAGACTGATCCCCCTTTCAGGATCGAGTTGAGTCTCTGGTACTCTGTACAGACTGATATCCCGTTCAGGATCGAGCTGAGTCTCTGGTACTCTGTACAGACTGATTCCCCCTGCAGAATCGAGCTGAGTCACTGGTACTCTATACACACTGATCCCCCATTCAGGATCGAGCTGCGTCTCTGGTAGTCAGTAGAGACAGATCCCCCGTTCAGGAATGAGAGAAGGTCTCTGGTAGTCTGTATGGACTGATCCCTCGTTCAGGATTGAGCTGGGTCTCTGGTACTCTGTACAGACTGATACCATGTTCAGGATCGAGCTGAGTCTCTGGTACTCTATACGGACTGATCTCCCGTTCAGGATCGAGACAAGGTCTCTGGTACTCTGTACAGACTGATTCCCTGTACAGGAATGAGACAAGGTCCGTGGTAGTCTGTACAGACTGATTCCCCGTTCAGGAATGAGACAAGGTGTCTGGTAGTCTCTACGGACTGATCCCTTGTTCAGGATCGAGCTGGGTCTCTGGTACTCAGTACAAACTGATCTCCCGTTCAGGATCGAGACAAGGTCTCTGGTACTCAGTACAGACTGATCCCCCGTTCAGGATCGAGCTGAGTCTCTGGTACTCTGTACAGACTGATCTCCCGTTCAGGATCGAGACAAGGTCTCTGGTACTCAGTACAGACATATCCCCCGTTCAGGAATGAGACAAGGTCTCTGGTACTCTGTACGGACTGATCCCTCGTACAGGATCGAGCTGAGTCTCTGGTACTCTGTACAGACTGATCCCCCGTTCAGGATCGAGCTGGGTCTCTGGTACTCTGTACAGACAGATTCCCCTTTCAGAATCGAGCTGAGTCTCTGGTACTCTGTACAGACTGATCCCCCATTCAGGAATGAGAGAAGGTCTCTGGTAGTCTGTACGGACTGATCCCTCGTTCAGGATTGAGCTGGGTCTCTGGTACTCAGTACAGACTGATCCCCCGTTCAGGATCGAGCTGAGTCTCTGGTACTTTGTACAGAATGATCTCCCATTCAGGATCGAGACAAGGTCTCTGGTACTCAGTACAGACATATCCCCCGTTCAGGAATGACACAAGGTCTCTGGTAGTCTGAACGGACTGATCCCTCGTTCAGGATCGACCTGGGTCTCTGGTACTCTGTACAGACTGATACCATGTTCAGGATCGAGCTGAGTCTCTGGTACTCTGTACGGACTGATCTCCCGTTCAGGATCGAGACAAGGTCTCTGGTACTCTGCACAGACTGATCCCGTGTACAGGATCAAGACAAGGTCTCTGGTACTCTGTACAGACTGATTCCCTGTAAAGGAATGAGACAAGGTCCGTGGTAGTCTGTACAGACTGATTCCCCGTTCAGGAGTGAGACAAGGTGTCTGGTACTCTGTACGGACTGATCCCTTGTTCAGGATCGAGCTGGGTCTCTGGTACTCAGTACAGACTGATCCCCCGTTCAGGATCCAGCTGAGTCTCTGGTACTCTGTACAGACTGATCTCCCGTTGAGGATCGAGACAAGGTCTCTGGTACTCAGTACAGAGATATCCCCCGTTCAGGTATAAGACAAGGTCTCTGGTACTCTGAACGGACTGATCCCTCATTCAGGATTGAGCTGGGTCTCTGGTACTCTGTACAGACTGATACCACGTTCAGGATCAAGCTGAGTCTCTAGTACTCTGTACGGACTGATCTCCCGTTCAGGATCGAGACAAGGTCTCTGGTACTCTGTACAGCCTGATCCCGTGTACAGGATCGAGACAAGGTCTCTGGTACTCTGTACAGACTGATTCCCTGTACAGGAATGAGACAAGGTCCGTGGTAGTCTGTACAGACTGATTCCCCGTTCAGGAATGAGACAAGGTGTCTGGTACTCTGTACGGACTGATCCCTTGTTCAGGATCGAGCTGAGTCTCTGGTACTCAGTACAAACTGATCCCCTGTTCAGTAATGAGTGAAGTTCTCTGGTACTCTGTACCGACTGATCCCTAATTGAGGATCGAGCTGGGTCTCTGCTACTCTGTACAGAATGATCCCCTGTTCAGGATCGAGCTGAATCTCCGGTACTCTGTACAGACTGATCACCCGTTCAGGATCGAGCTGAGTCTCTGGTACTCTGTAAAGACTGATCCCCTGTTCAGGATCGAGCTGAGTCTCTGGTACTCTGTACAGACTGATCTCCCATTCAGCAGCGCCAGAAGGTCTCCGGTATTCAGTGCAGGCTGATCCCCCATTCAGGAATGAGAAAAGGTCTCTGGTACTCTGTACAGACTGATCCCCCGTACAGGATCGAGCTGAGTCTCTGGTACTCTCTACAGACTGATCTCCCGTTTAGGATCGAGCTGAGTCTCTGGTAATCTGTACAGACTGATCTCCCGTTGAGGATCGAGAGAAGGTTTCTGGTATTCAGTACAGGCTGATCTCCTGTTCAGGAATGAGACAAGGTCTCTGGTGCTCTGTATGGACTGATCCCTAGTTCAGGAATGAGACAGGGTCTCTAGTACTCTGTACGGACTGATCCCTCGTTCAGGATCAAGCTGGGTCTCTGGTACTGTGTACAGACAGATCCCCCGTTCAGGATCGAGCTGAGTCTCTGGTACTCTGTACAGACCAATCCCCCGTTCAGGATCGAGCTGGGTCTCTGGTAGTCTGTACAGACTGATCACCCATTCAGGATCGAGCTGAGTCTCTGGTACTCTGTACAGACTGATCTCCCGTTCAGGATCGAGCTGAGTCTGTTGTACTCTGTGCAGACTGATCTCCCATTCAGGATCGAGACAAGGTCTCTGGTACCCCGTACAGACTGATCCCCTGTACAGGATCGAGACAAGGTCTCTGGTACTCTGTACAGACTGATTCCCAGTACAGGAATGTGACAAAGTCTCTGGTACTCTATACAGAGTGATCCTCCATTCAGGAATGAGACAGGGTCTCTGGTACTCTGTAAGGTCTTATCCCTCGCTCAGAATCGAGCTGGGTCTCTGGTACTCTGTACAAACTGATACACCGTTCAGGATCGAGCTGAGTCTCTGGTAGTCTGTACAGACTGATCCCATGTTCAGGATCAAGCTGAGCCTCTGGTACTCTGTACAGACTGATCTCCCATTCAGGATCGAGAGAAGGTCTCTGGTACTCTGTACGGACTGATGCCTCATTCAGGATCGAGCTGAGTCTCTGGTAGTCCGTACAGACTGATCCCCCGTTGAGGATCGAGCTGGTTCTCTGGTACTCCGTACAGACTGATTCCCCCTTCAGGATCGAGCTGGTTCTCTGGTACTCCGTACAGACTGATCCCCCATTCAGGATCGAGCTGAGTCTCTGGTACTCTGTAGAGACTGATCTCCAGTTCAGGATCGATACAAGGTCTCTGGTACTCAGTACAGACTGATCCCCCATTCAGGATCGAGCTGAGTCTCTGGTACTCTGTACAGACTGATCCCCCATTCAGGATCGAGCTGCATCTCTGGTACTCAGTACAGACTGATCCCCCTTTCAGGAATGAGAGAAGGTCTCTGGTAGTCTGTATGGACTGATCCCTCGTTCAGGATCGAGCTGAGTCTCTGCTACTCTGTACAGACTGATCCTCCGTTCAGGATCGAGTTGAGTGGCTGGTAGTCTGTACAGACTGATCTCCCGTTCAGGATCGAGCTGAGTCTCTGATACTCTGTACGGACAGAACTCCCGTTCAGTATCGAGACAAGGTTTCTAGTACCCCGTACAGACTGATCCCCTATTCAGGATCGAGACAAGGTCTCTGGTACTCTGTACAGACTGATTCCCTGTACAGGAATGAGACAAGGTCTCTGGTACTCTGGACCGACTGATCTCTCATTCAGAATCGAGCTGGGTCTCTGCTACTCTGTACAGACTGATCCTCCGTTCAGGATCGAGCTGGGTCTCTGGTAGTCTGTACAGACTGACCCCCATTCAGGATCGAGCTGAGTCTCTGGTACTCTGTACAGACAGATCCCTCATTCAGGATCGAGCTGAGTCTCTGGTACCCTGTACAGACTGATTCCCAGTACAGGAATGAGACAAGATCTCTGATACTCTGTACAGACTGATCCCCCATTCACGAATGAGACAAGGTCTGTGGTACTCTGTACAGACTGATCTGTCGTTCAGGATCAAGCTGGGTCTCTGGTACTGTGTACAGACAGATCCCCCGTTCAGGATCGAGCTGAGTCTCTGGTACTCTGTACAGACAGATGCGCCGTTCAGGATCGAGCTGGGTCTCTGGTACTCTGTACAGACTGATCCCCCATTCAGGATCGAGCTGAGTCTCTGGTACTCTGTACAGACAGATCCCCCGTTCAGGATCGAGCTGAGTCTCTGGTACTCTGTACAGACAGATGCGCCGTTCAGGATCGAGCTGGGTCTCTGGTACTCAGTACAGACTGATCCCCCGTTCAGGATCCAGCTGAGTCTCTGGTACTCTGTACAGACTGATCTCCCGTTGAGGATCGAGACAAGGTCTCTGGTACTCAGTACAGAGATATCCCCCGATCAGGTATAAGACAAGGTCTCTGGTACTCTGAACGGACTGATCCCTCATTCAGGATTGAGCTGGGTCTCTGGTACTCTGTACAGACTGATACCACGTTCAGGATCAAGCTGAGTCTCTAGTACTCTGTACGGACTGATCTCCCGTTCAGGATCGAGACAAGGTCTCTGGTACTCTGTACAGCCTGATCCCGTGTACAGGATCGAGACAAGGTCTCTGGTACTCTGTACAGACTGATTCCCTGTACAGGAATGAGACAAGGTCCGTGGTAGTCTGTACAGACTGATTCCCCGTTCAGGAATGAGACAAGGTGTCTGGTACTCTGTACGGACTGATCCCTTGTTCAGGATCGAGCTGAGTCTCTGGTACTCAGTACAAACTGATCCCCTGTTCAGTAATGAGTGAAGTTCTCTGGTACTCTGTACCGACTGATCCCTAATTGAGGATCGAGCTGGGTCTCTGCTACTCTGTACAGAATGATCCCCTGTTCAGGATCGAGCTGAATCTCCGGTACTCTGTACAGACTGATCACCCGTTCAGGATCGAGCTGAGTCTCTGGTACTCTGTAAAGACTGATCCCCTGTTCAGGATCGAGCTGAGTCTCTGGTACTCTGTACAGACTGATCTCCCATTCAGCATCGCCAGAAGGTCTCCGGTATTCAGTACAGGCTGATCCCCCATTCAGGAATGAGAAAAGGTCTCTGGTACTCTGTACAGACTGATCCCCCGTTCAGGATCGAGCTGAGTCTCTGGTACTCTCTACAGACTGATCTCCCGTTTAGGATCGAGCTGAGTCTCTGGTAATCTGTACAGACTGATCTCCCGTTGAGGATCGAGAGAAGGTTTCTGGTATTCAGTACAGGCTGATCTCCTGTTCAGGAATGAGACAAGGTCTCTGGTGCTCTGTATGGACTGATCCCTAGTTCAGGAATGAGACAGGGTCTCTAGTACTCTGTACGGACTGATCCCTCGTTCAGGATCAAGCTGGGTCTCTGGTACTGTGTACAGACAGATCCCCCGTTCAGGATCGAGCTGAGTCTCTGGTACTCTGTACAGACCAATCCCCCGTTCAGGATCGAGCTGGGTCTCTGGTAGTCTGTACAGACTGATCACCCATTCAGGATCGAGCTGAGTCTCTGGTACTCTGTACAGACTGATCTCCCGTTCAGGATCGAGCTGAGTCTGTTGTACTCTGTGCAGACTGATCTCCCATTCAGGATCGAGACAAGGTCTCTGGTACCCCGTACAGACTGATCCCCTGTACAGGATCGAGACAAGGTCTCTGGTACTCTGTACAGACTGATTCCCAGTACAGGAATGTGACAAAGTCTCTGGTACTCTGTACAGAGTGATCCTCCATTCAGGAATGAGACAGGGTCTCTGGTACTCTGTAAGGTCTTATCCCTCGCTCAGAATCGAGCTGGGTCTCTGGTACTCTGTACAAACTGATACACCGTTCAGGATCGAGCTGAGTCTCTGGTAGTCTGTACAGACTGATTCCATGTTCAGGATCAAGCTGAGCCTCTGGTACTCTGTACAGACTGATCTCCCATTCAGGATCGAGAGAAGGTCTCTGGTACTCTGTACGGACTGATGCCTCATTCAGGATCGAGCTGAGTCTCTGGTAGTCCGTACAGACTGATCCCCCGTTGAGGATCGAGCTGGTTCTCTGGTACTCCGTACAGACTGATTCCCCCTTCAGGATCGAGCTGGTTCTCTGGTACTCCGTACAGACTGATCCCCCATTCAGGATCGAGCTGAGTCTCTGGTACTCTGTAGAGACTGATCTCCAGTTCAGGATCGATACAAGGTCTCTGGTACTCAGTACAGACTGATCCCCCATTCAGGATCGAGCTGAGTCTCTGGTACTCTGTACAGACTGATCCCCCATTCAGGATCGAGCTGCATCTCTGGTACTCAGTACAGACTGATCCCCCTTTCAGGAATGAGAGAAGGTCTCTGGTAGTCTGTATGGACTGATCCTTCGTTCAGGATCGAGCTGAGTCTCTGCTACTCTGTACAGACTGATCCCCCGTTCAGGATCGAGTTGAGTGGCTGGTACTCTGTACAGACTGATCTCCCGTTCAGGATCGAGCTGAGTCTCTGATACTCTGTACGGACAGAACTCCCGTTCAGTATCGAGACAAGGTTTCTAGTACCCCGTACAGACTGATCCCCTATTCAGGATCGAGACAAGGTCTCTGGTACTCTGTACAGACTGATTCCCTGTACAGGAATGAGACAAGGTCTCTGGTACTCTGGACCGACTGATCTCTCATTCAGAATCGAGCTGGGTCTCTGGTACTCTGTACAGACTGATCCTCCGTTCAGGATCGAGCTGGGTCTCTGGTAGTCTGTACAGACTGACCCCCGTTCAGGATCGAGCTGAGTCTCTGGTACTCTGTACAGACAGATCCCTCATTCAGGATCGAGCTGAGTCTCTGGTACCCTGTACAGACTGATTCCCAGTACAGGAATGAGACAAGATCTCTGATACTCTGTACAGACTGATCCCCCATTCACGAATGAGACAAGGTCTGTGGTACTCTGTACAGACTGATCTGTCGTTCAGGATCAAGCTGGGTCTCTGGTACTGTGTACAGACAGATCCCCCGTTCAGGATCGAGCTGAGTCTCTGGTACTCTGTACAGACAGATGCGCCGTTCAGGATCGAGCTGGGTCTCTGGTACTCTGTACAGACTGATCCCCCATTCAGGATCGAGCTGAGTCTCTGGTACTCTGTACAGACGGATCACCAATTCAGGATCGAGCTGAGTCTCTGGTACTCTGTAGAGACTGATCTCCAGTTCAGGATCGATACAAGGTCTCTGGTACTCAGTACAGACTGATCCCCCATTCAAGATCGAGCTGAGTCTCTGGTACTCTGTACAGACTGATCCCCCATTCAGGATCGAGCTGCATCTCTGGTACTCAGTACAGACTGATCACCCTTTCAGGAATGAGAGAAGGTCTCTGGTAGTCTGTATGGACTGATCCCTCGTTCAGGATCGAGCTGAGTCTCTGCTACTCTGTACAGACTGATCCCCCGTTCAGGATTGAGTTGAGTGTCTGGTACTCTGTACAGACTGATCTCCCGTTCAGGATCGAGCTGAGTCTCTGATACTCTGTACGGACAGAACTCCCGTTCAGGATCGAGATAAGTCACTGGTACTCTGTACGGACTGATCTCCCGTTCAGGATCGAGACAAGGTCTCTGGTACTCTGTACAGACTGATCCCGTGTACAGGATCGAGACAAGGTCTCTGGTCCTCTGTACAGACTGATTCCCTGTACATGAATGAGACAAGGTCCGTGGTAGTCTGTGCAGACTGATTCCCCGTTCAGGAATGAGACAAGGTGTCTGGTACTCTGTACGGACTGATCCCTTGTTCAGGATCGAGTAGGGTCTCTGCTACTCTGTACAGAATGATCCCCTGTTCAGGATCGAGCTGAGTCTCTGGTACTCAGTACAGACTAATCCCCCGTTCAGGAATGAGACAAGTTCTCTGGTAGTCTGTACCGACTGATCCCTCGTTCAGGATCGAGCTGGGTCTCTGCTACTCTGTACAGACTGATCCCCCTTTCAGGATCGAGTTGAGTCTCTGGTACTCTGTACAGACTGATATCCTGTTCAGGATCGAGCTGAGTCTCTGGTACTCTGTACAGACTGATTCCCCCTGCAGAATCGAGCTGAGTCACTGGTACTCTATACACACTGATCCCCCATTCAGGATCGAGCTGCGTCTCTGGTAGTCAGTAGAGACTGATCCCCCGTTCAGGAATGAGAGAAGGTCTCTGGTAGTCTGTACGGACTGATCCCTCGTTCAGGATTGAGCTGGGTCTCTGGTACTCTGTACAGACTGATACCATGTTCAGGATCGAGCTGAGTCTCTGGTACTCTATACGGACTGATCTCCCGTTCAGGATCGAGACAAGGTCTCTGGTACTCTGTACAGACTGATTCCCTGTACAGGAATGAGACAAGGTCCGTGGTAGTCTGTACAGACTGATTCCCCGTTCAGGAATGAGACAAGGTGTCTGGTAGTCTGTACGGACTGATCCCTTGTTCAGGATCGAGCTGGGTCTCTGGTACTCAGTACAAACTGATCTCCCGTTCAGGATCGAGACAAGGTCTCTGGTACTCAGTACAGACTGATCCCCCGTTCAGGATCGAGCTGAGTCTCTGGTACTCTGTACAGACTGATCTCCCGTTCAGGATCGAGACAAGGTCTCTGGTACTCAGTACAGACATATCCCCCGTTCAGGAATGACACAAGGTCTCTGGTAGTCTGTACGGACTGATCCCTCGTTCAGGATCGAGCTGGGTCTCTGGTACTCTGTACAGACTGATACCATGTTCAGGATCGAGCTGAGTCTCTGGTACTCTGTACGGACTAATCTCCCGTTCAGGATCGAGACAAGGTCTCTGGTACTCTGCACAGACTGATCCCGTGTGCAGGATCGAGACAAGGTCTCTGGTACTCTGTACAGACAGATTCCCCTTTCAGAATCGAGCTGAGTCTCTGGTACTCTGTACAGACTGAACCCCCATTCAGGAATGAGAGAAGGTCTCTGGTAGTCTGTACAGACTGATCCCTCGTTCAGGATTGAGCTAGGTCTCTGGTACTCTGTACAGACTGATACCACGTTCAGGATCGAGCTGAGTCTCTAGTACTCTGTACGGACAGATCTCCCGTTCAGGATCGAGACAAGGTCTCTGGTATTCAGTACAGACTGATCCGCCTTTCAGGAATGAGAGAAGGTCTCTGGTAGTCTGTACGGACTGATCCCTCGTTCAGGATCGAGCTGAGTCTCTGCTACTCTCTACAGACTGATCCCCCGTTCAGGATCGAGTTGAGTGTCTGGTACTCTGTACAGACTGATTTCCCGTTCAGGATCGAGCTGAGTCTCTGATACTCTGTACGGACAGAACTCCCGTTCAGGATCGAGATAAGTCACTGGTACTCTGTACGGACTGATCTCCCGTTCAGGATCGAGACAAGGTCTCTGGTACTCTGTATAGACTGATCCCGTGTACAGGATCGAGACAAGGTCTCTGGTCCTCTGTACAGACTGATTCCCTGTTAATGAATGAGACAAGGTCCGTGGTAGTCTGTGCAGACTGATTCCCCGTTCAGGAATGAGACAAGTGTCTGGTACTCTGTACGGACTGATCCCTTGTTCAGGATCGAGTAGGGTCTCTGCTACTCTGTACAGAATGATCCCCTGTTCAGGATCGAGCTGAGTCTCTGGTACTCAGTACAGACTGATCCCCCATTCAGGAATGAGACAAGTTCTCTGGTAGTCTGTACCGACTGATCCCTCGTTCAGGATCGAGCTGGGTCTCTGCTACTCTGTACAGACTGATCCCCCTTTCAGGATCGAGTTGAGTCTCTGGTACTCTGTACAGACTGATATCCCGTTCAGGATCGAGCTGAGTCTCTGGTACTCTGTACAGACTGATTCCCCCTGCAGAATCGAGCTGAGTCACTGGTACTCTATACACACTGATCCCCCATTCAGGATCGAGCTGCGTCTCTGGTAGTCAGTAGAGACAGATCCCCCGTTCAGGAATGAGAGAAGGTCTCTGGTAGTCTGTATGGACTGATCCCTCGTTCAGGATTGAGCTGGGTCTCTGGTACTCTGTACAGACTGATACCATGTTCAGGATCGAGCTGAGTCTCTGGTACTCTATACGGACTGATCTCCCGTTCAGGATCGAGACAAGGTCTCTGGTACTCTGTACAGACTGATTCCCTGTACAGGAATGAGACAAGGTCCGTGGTAGTCTGTACAGACTGATTCCCCGTTCAGGAATGAGACAAGGTGTCTGGTAGTCTCTACGGACTGATCCCTTGTTCAGGATCGAGCTGGGTCTCTGGTACTCAGTACAAACTGATCTCCCGTTCAGGATCGAGACAAGGTCTCTGGTACTCAGTACAGACTGATCCCCCGTTCAGGATCGAGCTGAGTCTCTGGTACTCTGTACAGACTGATCTCCCGTTCAGGATCGAGACAAGGTCTCTGGTACTCAGTACAGACATATCCCCCGTTCAGGAATGACACAAGGTCTCTGGTAGTCTGTACGGACTGATCCCTCGTTCAGGATCGAGCTGGGTCTCTGGTACTCTGTACAGACTGATACCATGTTCAGGATCGAGCTGAGTCTCTGGTACTCTGTACGGACTAATCTCCCGTTCAGGATCGAGACAAGGTCTCTGGTACTATGCACAGACTGATCCCGTGTACAGGATCGAGACAAGGTCTCTGGTACTCTGTACAGACTGATTCCCTGTACAGGAATGAGACAAGATCCGTGGTAGTCTGTACAGACTGATTCCCCGTTCAGGAATGAGACAAGGTGTCTGGTACTCTGTACGGACTGATCCCTTGTTCAGGATCGAGCTGGGTCTCTGGTACTCAGTACAAACTGATCTCCCGTTCAGGATCGAGACAAGGTCTCTGGTACTCAGTACAGACTGATCCCCCGTTCAGGATCGAGCTGAGTCTCTGGTACTCTGTACAGACTGATCTCCCGTTCAGGATCGAGACAAGGTCTCTGGTACTCAGTACAGACATATCCCCCGTCCAGGAATGACACAAGGTCTCTGGTAGTCTGTACGGACTGATCCCTCGTTCAGGATCGAGCTGGGTCTCTGGTACTCTGTACAGACTGATACCATGTTCAGGATCAAGCTGAGTCTCTGGTACTCTGTACGGACTAATCTCCCGTTCAGGATCGAGACAAGGTCTCTGGTACTCTGCACAGACTGATCCCGTGTGCAGGATCGAGACAAGGTCTCTGGTACTCTGTACAGACAGATTCCCCTTTCAGAATCGAGCTGAGTCTCTGGTACTCTGTACAGACTGATCCCCCATTCAGGAATGAGAGAAGGTCTCTGGTAGTCTGTACAGACTGATCCCTCGTTCAGGATTGAGCTAGGTCTCTGGTACTCTGTACAGACTGATACCACGTTCAGGATCGAGCTGAGTCTCTAGTACTCTGTACGGACAGATCTCCCGTTCAGGATCGAGACAAGGTCTCTGGTACTCAGTACAGACTGATCCGCCTTTCAGGAATGAGAGAAGGTCTCTGGTAGTCTGTACGGACTGATCCCTCGTTCAGGATCGAGCTGAGTCTCTGCTACTCTCTACAGACTGATCCCCCGTTCAGGATCGAGTTGAGTGTCTGGTACTCTGTACAGACTGATTTCCCGTTCAGGATCGAGCTGAGTCTCTGATACTCTGTACGGACAGAACTCCCGTTTAGGATCGAGATAAGTCACTGGTACTCTGTACGGACTGATCTCCCGTTCAGGATCGAGACAAGGTCTCTGGTACTCTGTATAGACTGATCCCGTGTACAGGATCGAGACAAGGTCTCTGGTCCTCTGTACAGACTGATTCCCTGTTAATGAATGAGACAAGGTCCGTGGTAGTCTGTGCAGACTGATTCCCCGTTCAGGAATGAGACAAGGTGTCTGGTACTCTGTACGGACTGATCCCTTGTTCAGGATCGAGTAGGGTCTCTGCTACTCTGTACAGAATGATCCCCTGTTCAGGATCGAGCTGAGTCTCTGGTACTCAGTACAGACTGATCCCCCATTCAGGAATGAGACAAGTTCTCTGGTAGTCTGTACCGACTGATCCCTTGTTCAGGATCGAGCTGGGTCTCTGCTACTCTGTACAGACTGATCCCCCTTTCAGGATCGAGTTGAGTCTCTGGTACTCTGTACAGACTGATATCCCGTTCAGGATCGAGCTGAGTCTCTGGTACTCTGTACAGACTGATTCCCCCTGCAGAATCGAGCTGAGTCACTGGTACTCTATACACACTGATCCCCCATTCAGGATCGAGCTGCGTCTCTGGTAGTCAGTAGAGACTGATCCCCCGTTCAGGAATGAGAGAAGGTCTCTGGTAGTCTGTACGGACTGATCCCTCGTTCAGGATTGAGCTGGGTCTCTGGTACTCTGTACAGACTGATACCATGTTCAGGATCGAGCTGAGTCTCTGGTACTCTATACGGACTGATCTCCCGTTCAGGATCGAGATAAGGTCTCTGGTACTCTGTACAGACTGATTCCCTGTACAGGAATGAGACAAGGTCCGTGGTAGTCTGTACAGACTGATTCCCCGTTCAGGAATGAGACAAGGTGTCTGGTAGTCTGTACGGACTGATCCCTTGTTCAGGATCGAGCTGGGTCTCTGGTACTCAGTACAAACTGATCTCCCGTTCAGGATCGAGACAAGGTCTCTGGTACTCAGTACAGACTGATCCCCCGTTCAGGATCGAGCTGAGTCTCTGGTACTCTGTACAGACTGATCTCCCGTTCAGGATCGAGACAAGGTCTCTGGTACTCAGTACAGACATATCCCCCGTTCAGGAATGACACAAGGTCTCTGGTAGTCTGTACGGACTGATCCCTCGTTCAGGATCGAGCTGGGTCTCTGGTACTCTGTACAGACTGATACCATGTTCAGGATCGAGCTGAGTCTCTGGTACTCTGTACGGACTAATCTCCCGTTCAGGATCGAGACAAGGTCTCTGGTACTATGCACAGACTGATCCCGTGCACAGGATCGAGACAAGGTCTCTGGTACTCTGTACAGACTGATTCCCTGTACAGGAATGAGACAAGATCCGTGGTAGTCTGTACAGACTGATTCCCCGTTCAGGAATGAGACAAGGTGTCTGGTACTCTGTACGGACTGATCCCTTGTTCAGGATCGAGCTGGGTCTCTGGTACTCAGTACAAACTGATCTCCCGTTCAGGATCGAGACAAGGTCTCTGGTACTCAGTACAGACTGATCCCCCGTTCAGGATCGAGCTGAGTCTCTGGTACTCTGTACAGACTGATCTCCCGTTCAGGATCGAGACAAGGTCTCTGGTACTCAGTACAGACATATCCCCCGTTCAGGAAAGAGACAAGGTCTCTGGTACTCTGTACGGACTGATCCCTCATTCAGGATCGAGCTGGGTCTCTGGTACTCTGTACAGACTGCTCGCCCGTACAGGATCGAGCTGAGTGTCTGGTACTCTATACAGACTGATCCCCCATTCAGGATCGAGCTAGGTCTCTGGTACTCTGTACAGACAGATTCCCCTTTCAGAATCGAGCTGAGTCTCTGGTACTCTGTACAGACTGATCCCCCATTCAGGAATGAGAGAAGGTCTCTGGTAGTCTGTACAGACTGATCCCTCGTTCAGGATTGAGCTAGGTCTCTGGTACTCTGTACAGACTGATACCACGTTCAGGATCGAGCTGAGTCTCTAGTACTCTGTACGGACAGATCTCCCGTTCAGGATCGAGACAAGGTCTCTGGTACTCAGTACAGACTGATCCGCCTTTCAGGAATGAGAGAAGGTCTCTGGTAGTCTGTACGGACTGATCCCTCGTTCAGGATCAAGCTGAGTCTCTGCTACTCTCTACAGACTGATCCCCCGTTCAGGATCGAGTTGAGTGTCTGGTACTCTGTACAGACTGATTTCCCGTTCAGGATCGAGCTGAGTCTCTGATACTCTGTACGGACAGAACTCCCGTTCAGGATCGAGGTAAGGTCACTGGTACTCTGTACGGACTGATCTCCCGTTCAGGATCGAGACAAGGTCTCTGGTACTCTGTATAGACTGATCCCGTGTACAGGATCGAGACAAGGTCTCTGGTACTCTGTACAGACTGATTCCCTGTACAGGAATGAGACAAGGTCCGTGGTAGTCTGTACAGACTGATTCCCCGTTCAGGAATGAGACAAGGTGTCTGGTACTCTGTACGGACTGATCCCTTGTTCAGGATCGAGCAGGGTCTCTGCTACTCTGTACAGAATGATTCCCTGTTCAGGATCGAGCTGAGTCTCTGGTACTCAGTACAGACTGATCCACCGTTCAGGAATGAGACAAGTTCTCTGGTAGTCTGTACTGACTGATCCCTCGTTCAGGATCGAGCTGGGTCTCTGCTACTCTGTACAGACTGATCCCCCTTTCAGGATCGAGTTGAGTCTCTGATACTCTATACAGACTGATCTCCCGTTCAGGATCGAGCTGAGTCTCTGGTACTCTGTACAGACTGATTCCCTGTACAGGAATGAGACAAGGTCCGTGGTAGTCTGTACAGACTGATTCCCCGTTCAGGAATGAGACAAGGTGTCTGGTAGTCTGTACGGACTGATCCCTTGTTCAGGATCGAGCTGGGTCTCTGGTACTCAGTACAAACTGATCTCCCGTTCAGGATCGAGACAAGGTCCTTGGTACTCAGTACAGACTGATCCCCCGTTCAGGATCGAGCTGAGTCTCTGGTACTCTGTACAGACTGATCTCCCGTTCAGGATCGAGACAAAGTCTCTGGTACTCAGTACAGACATATCCCCCGTTCAGGAATGACACAAGGTCTCTGGTAGTCTGTACGGACTGATCCCTCGTTCAGGATCGAGCTGGGTCTCTGGTACTCTGTACAGACTGATACCATGTTCAGGATCGAGCTGAGGCTCTGGTACTCTGTAAGGACTGATCTCCCATTCAGGATAGAGACAAGGTCTCTGGTACTCTGCACAGACTGATCCCGTGTACAGGATCGAGACAAGGTCTCTGGTACTCTGTACAGACTGATTCCCTGTACAGGAATGAGACAAGGTCCGTGGTAGTCTGTACAGAATGATTCCCCGTTCAGGAATGAGGCAAGGTGTCTGGTACTCTGTACGGACTGATCCCTTGTTCAGGATCGAGCTGGGTCTCTGGTACTCAGTACAAACTGATCTCCCGTTCAGGATCGAGACAAGGTCTCTGGTACTCAGTACAGACTGATCCCCCGTTCAGGATCGAGCTGAGTCTCTGGTACTCTGTACAGACTGATCTCCCGTTCAGGATCGAGACAAGGTCTCTGGTACTCAGTACAGACATATCTCCCGTTCAGGAAAGAGACAAGGTCTCTGGTACTCTGTACGGACTGATCCCTCATTCAGGATCGAGCTGGGTCTCTGGTACTCTGTACAGACTGCTCCCCCGTACAGGATCGAGCTGAGTCTCTGGTACTCTGTACAGACTGATCCCCCGTTCAGGATCGAGCTAGTTCTCTGGTACTCTGTACAGACAGATTCCCCCTTCAGAATCGAGCTGAGTCTCTGGTACTCTGTACAGACTGATCCCCCATTCAGGAATGAGGGAAGGTCTCTGGTAGTCTGTACAGACTGATCCCTCGTTCAGGATTGAGCTAGGTCTCTGGTACTCTGTACAGACTGATACCACGTTGAGGATCGAGCTGAGTCTCTAGTACTCTGTACGGACTGACCTCCCGTTCAGGATCGAGACAAGGTCTCTGGTACTCAGTACAGACTGATCCGCCTTTCAGGAATGACAGAAGGTCTCTGGTAGTCTGTACGGACTGATCCCTCGTTCAGGATCAAGCTGAGTCTCTGCTACTCTCTACAGAGTGATCCCCCGTTCAGGATCGAGTTGAGTGTCTGGTACTCTGTACAGACTGATCTCCCGTTCAGGATCGAGCTGAGTCTCTGATACTCTGTACGGACAGAACTCCCGTTCAGGATCGAGATAAGGTCACTGGTACTCTGTACGGACTGATCTCCCGTTCAGGATCGAGACAAGGTGTCTGGTACTCTGTATAGACTGATCCCGTGTACAGGATCGAGACAAGGTCTCTGGTACTCTGTACAGACTGATTCCCTGTACAGGAATGAGACAAGGTCCGTGGTAGTCTGTACAGACTGATACCCCGTTCAGGAATGAGACAAGGTGTCTGGTACTCTGTACGGACTGATCCCCCGTTCAGGAATGAGACAAGTTCTCTGGTAGTCTGTACTGACTGATCCCTCGTTCAGGATCAAGCTGGGTCTCTGCTACTCTGTACAGACTGATCCCCCTTTCAGGATCGAGTTGAGTCTCTGATACTCTATACAGACTGATCTCCCGTTCAGGATCGAGCTGAGTCTCTGGTACTCTGTACAGACTGATTCCCTGTACAGGAATGAGACAAGGTCCGTGGTAGTCTGTACAGACTGATTCCCCGTTCAGGAATGAGACAAGGTGTCTGGTAGTCTGTACGGACTGATCCCTTGTTCAGGATCGAGCTGGGTCTCTGGTACTCAGTACAAACTGATCTCCCGTTCAGGATCGAGACAAGGTCCTTGGTACTCAGTACAGACTGATCCCCCGTTCAGGATCGAGCTGAGTCTCTGGTACTCTGTACAGACTGATCTCCCGTTCAGGATCGAGACAAAGTCTCTGGTACTCAGTACAGACATATCCCCCGTTCAGGAATGACACAAGGTCTCTGGTAGTCTGTACGGACTGATCCCTCGTTCAGGATCGAGCTGGGTCTCTGGTACTCTGTACAGACTGATACCATGTTCAGGATCGAGCTGAGGCTCTGGTACTCTGTAAGGACTGATCTCCCATTCAGGATAGAGACAAGGTCTCTGGTACTCTGCACAGACTGATCCCGTGTACAGGATCGAGACAAGGTCTCTGGTACTCTGTACAGACTGATTCCCTGTACAGGAATGAGACAAGGTCCGTGGTAGTCTGTACAGAATGATTCCCCGTTCAGGAATGAGGCAAGGTGTCTGGTACTCTGTACGGACTGATCCCTTGTTCAGGATCGAGCTGGGTCTCTGGTACTCAGTACAAACTGATCTCCCGTTCAGGATCGAGACAAGGTCTCTGGTACTCAGTACAGACTGATCCCCCGTTCAGGATCGAGCTGAGTCTCTGGTACTCTGTACAGACTGATCTCCCGTTCAGGATCGAGACAAGGTCTCTGGTACTCAGTACAGACATATCTCCCGTTCAGGAAAGAGACAAGGTCTCTGGTACTCTGTACGGACTGATCCCTCATTCAGGATCGAGCTGGGTCTCTGGTACTCTGTACAGACTGCTCCCCCGTACAGGATCGAGCTGAGTCTCTGGTACTCTGTACAGACTGATCCCCCGTTCAGGATCGAGCTAGTTCTCTGGTACTCTGTACAGACAGATTCCCCCTTCAGAATCGAGCTGAGTCTCTGGTACTCTGTACAGACTGATCCCCCATTCAGGAATGAGAGAAGGTCTCTGGTAGTCTGTACAGACTGATCCCTCGTTCAGGATTGAGCTAGGTCTCTGGTACTCTGTACAGACTGATACCACGTTGAGGATCGAGCTGAGTCTCTAGTACTCTGTACGGACTGACCTCCCGTTCAGGATCGAGACAAGGTCTCTGGTACTCAGTACAGACTGATCCGCCTTTCAGGAATGACAGAAGGTCTCTGGTAGTCTGTACGGACTGATCCCTCGTTCAGGATCGAGCTGAGTCTCTGCTACTCTCTACAGAGTGATCCCCCGTTCAGGATCGAGTTGAGTGTCTGGTACTCTGTACAGACTGATCTCCCGTTCAGGATCGAGCTGAGTCTCTGATACTCTGTACGGACAGAACTCCCGTTCAGGATCGAGATAAGGTCACTGGTACTCTGTACGGACTGATCTCCCGTTCAGGATCGAGACAAGGTGTCTGGTACTCTGTATAGACTGATCCCGTGTACAGGATCGAGACAAGGTCTCTGGTACTCTGTACAGACTGATTCCCTGTACAGGAATGAGACAAGGTCCGTGGTAGTCTGTACAGACTGATACCCCGTTCAGGAATGAGACAAGGTGTCTGGTACTCTGTACGGACTGATCCCCCGTTCAGGAATGAGACAAGTTCTCTGGTAGTCTGTACTGACTGATCCCTCGTTCAGGATCAAGCTGGGTCTCTGCTACTCTGTACAGACTGATCCCCCTTTCAGGATCGAGTTGAGTCTCTGGTACTCTATACAGACTGATCTCCCGTTCAGGATCGAGCTGAGTCTCTGGTACTCTGTACAGACTGATTCCCCCTGCAGAATCGAGGTGAGTCACTGGTACTCTATACAGACTGATCCCCCATTCAGGATCAAGCTGCGTCTCTGGTACTCATTAGAGACTGATACCCCGTTCAGGAATGAGAGAAGGTCTCTGGTAGTCTGTACGGACTGATCCCTCGTTCAGGATTGAGCTGGGTCTCTGGTACTCTGTACAGACTGATACCATGTTCAGGATCGAGCTGAGTCTCTGGTACTCTGTACGGACTGATCTCCCGTTCAGGATCGAGACAAGGTCTCTGGTACTCTGCACAGACTGATCCCGTGCACAGGATCGAGACAAGGTCTCTGGTACTCTGTACAGACTGATTCCTTGTACAGGAATGAGACAAGGTCCGCGGTAGTCTGTACAGACTGATTCCCCGTTCAGGAATGAGACAAGGTGTCTGGTACTCTGTACGGACTGATCCCTTGTTCAGGATCGAGATGGGTCTCTGGTACTCAGTACAAACTGATCTCCCGTTCAGGATCGAGACAAGGTCTCTGATACTCAGTACAGACTGATCCCCCGTTCAGGATCGAGCTGAGTCTCTGGTACTCTGTACAGACAGATATGCCGTTCAGGATCGAGACAAGGTCTCTGGTACTCTGTACAGACATATCCCCCGTTCAGGAATAAGACAAGGTCTCTGGTACTCTGAACGGACTGATCCCTCATTCAGGATCGAGCTGGGTCTCTGGTACTCTGTACAGACTGCTCCCCCGTACAGGATCGAGCTGAGTCTCTGGTACTCTGTACAGACTGATCCCCCGTTCAGGATCGAGCTGGGTCTCTGGTACTCTGTACAGACAGATTCCCCCTTCAGAATCGAGCTGAGTCTCTGGTACTCTGTACAGACTGATCCCCCATTCAGGAATGAGAGAAGGTCTCTGGTAGTCTGTACGGACTGATCTCCCGTTCAGGATTGAGACAAGGTCTCTGGTACTCTGTACAGACTGATCCCGTGTACAGGATCGAGACAAGGTCTCTGGTACTCTGTACAGACTGATTCCCTGTACAGGAATAAGATAAGGTCCGTGGTAGTCTGTACAGACTGATTCCTTGTTCAGGATCGAGCTGAGTCTCTGGTACTCATTACAAACTGATCCCCTGTTCAGTAATGAGAGAAGTGCTCTGGTACTCTGTACCGACTGATCCCTAATTCAGGATCGAGCTGGGTCTCTGCTACTCTGTACAGAATGATCCCCTGTTCAGGATCGAGCTGAATCTCTGGTACTCTGTACAGACTGATCACCCGTTCAGGATCGAGCTGAGTCTCTGGTACTCTGTACAGACTGATCCCCTGTTCAGGATCGAGCTGAGTCTCTGGTACTCTGTACAGACTGATCTCCCGTTCAGCATCGAGAGAAGGTCTCCGGTACTCTGTACAGACTGATCCCCCGTTCAGGATCGAGCTGAGTCTCTGGTACTCTCTACAGACTGATCTCCCGTTTAGGATCGAGCTGAGTCTCTGGTACTCTGTACAGACTGATCTCCCGTTGAGGATCGAGAGAAGGTTTCTGGTATTCAGTACAAGCTGATCTCCCGTTCAGGAATGAGACAAGGTCTCTGGTGCTCTGTATGGACTGATCCCTCGTTCAGGAATGAGACAAGGTCTC
This sequence comes from Mobula birostris, assembly GCF_030028105.1. NCBI lineage: Eukaryota > Metazoa > Chordata > Chondrichthyes > Myliobatiformes > Myliobatidae > Mobula > Mobula birostris. The sequence continues at coordinate 138,664,500 of NC_092377.1, forward strand.
TAGTACTCCGTACGGACTGATCCCTCGTTCAGGATCAAGCTGGGTCTCTGGTACTGTGTACAGACAGATCCCCCGTTCAGGATCGAGCTGAGTCTCTGGTACTCTGTACAGACAGATCCTCCGTTCAGAATCGATCTGGGTCTCTGGTACTCTGTAGAGACTGATCACCCATTCAGGATCGAGCTGAGTCTCTGGTACTCTGTAGAGACTGATTTCCAGTTCAGGATCGATACAAGGTCTCTGGTACTCAGTACAGACTGATCCTCCGTTCAGGAATGAGACAAGGTCTCTAGTACTCTGTACCGACTGATACCTCGTTCAGTATCAAGCTGGGTCTCTGGTACTCTGTACAGACTGATCCCCCCGTCAGGATGGAGCTGAGTCCCCGGTACTCTGTACAGACTGAACCCCCGTTCAGGATCGAGCTGAGTCTCTGGTACTCTGTACAGACTGATCCATCGTTTACGATCGAGCTTGATCTCTGGTACTCTGTGCAGATGAACCCCCATTCAGGATCGAGCTGAGTCTCTGGTACTCTGTACAGACTGATCTCCCGTTCAGGAATCAGACAAGGTCTCTGGTACTCTGTACCGACTGATCCCTCGTTCAGGATCGAGACATGGTCTCTGGTACCCCGTACGGACTGATCCCTCGTTCAGGATTAAGCTGAGTGTCTGGTACTCTGTACAGACTGATACCACGTTCAGGATCGAGCTGAGTCTCTGGTACTCTGTACAGACTGATCTCCCGTTCAGGATCGAGCTGAGTCTGTTGTACTCTGTGCAGACTGATCTCCCGTTCAGGATCGAGACAAGGTCTCTGGTACCCCGTACAGACTGATCCCCTGTACAGGATCGAGAGAAGGTCTCTGGTACTCTGTACAGACTGATTCCCTGTACAGGAATGAGACAAGGTCTCTGGTACTCTGTACAGAGTGATCCTCCATTCAGGAATGAGACAAGGTCTCTGGTACTCTGTAAGGTCTTATCCCTCGTTCAGAATCGAGCTGAGTCTCTGGTACTCTGTACAGACTGATCTCCCGTTCAGGATCGAGAGAAGGTCTCTGGTACTCTGTACGGACTGACGCCTCGTTCAGGATCGAGCTGAGTCTCTGGTGCTCCGTACAGACTGATCCCCAGTTGAGGATCGAGCTGGTTCTCTGGTACTCCGTACACGCTGATTCCCCCTTCAGGATCGAGCTGGGTCTCTGGTACTCTGTACGGACTGATCTCCCTTTCAGGATTAAGACAAGGTCTCTGGTACTCAGTACAGACTGATCCCCGATTCAGGAATGAGACAAGGTCTCTGGTACTCTGTACAGACTGATCCCCCGTTCAGGAATGAGACAAGGTCTCTGGTACTCTGTACAGACTGATCCCCCGTTCAGGATCGAGCTGAGTCTCTGGTACTCCGTACAGACTGATCCACCGTTGAGGATCGAGCTGGGTCTCTGGTACTCTGTACAGACTGGTCCCCCCTTCAGGATCAAGCTGGGTTTCTGGTACTCTGTCCGGACTGATCTCCCGTGCAGGATCGAGTCAAGGTCACTGGTACTCCTTACGGACTGATCCCTCGTTCAGGATTGAGCTGACCTCTGGTACTTTGTACAGACTGATCACCCGTTCAGGATTGAGCTGAGTCTCTGGTAATCTGTACAGACTGATCTCCCGTTCAGGGTCGAGACAAGGTCTCTGGTACTCAGTACAGACTGATCTCCCGTTCAGGATCGAGCTGGGTGTCTGGTACTCTGTACGGACTGATCTCCCGTTCAGGATCGAGGCAAGGTCTCTGGTACTCAGTACAGACTGATCCCCTGTTTATGAATGAGACAAGGTCTCTGGTAATCTGTACCGACTGATCCATCGTTCAGGATCGAAACAAGGTCTCTGGTACCCCGTACGGACTGATCCCCCATTCAGGATCGAGCTGAGTCTCTGGTACTCTGTACAGACGGATCACCCATTCAGGATTGATCTGAGTCTCTGGTACTCTGTAGAGACTGATCTCCAGTTCAGGATCGATACAAGGTCTCTTGTACTCAGTACAGACTGATCCTCCGTTCAGGAATGAGACAAGGTCTCTAGTACTCTGTACGGACTGATACCTCGTTCAGGATCAAGTTGGGTCTCTGGTACTCTGTACAGACTGATCCCCCCGTCAGGATCGAGCTGAGTTCCCGGTACTCTGTACAGACTGAACCCCCGTTCAGGATCGAGCTGAGTCTCTGGTACTCTGTACAGACTGATCCCCCGTTTAGGATCGAGCTGGATCTCTGGTACTCTGTGCAGACTGAACCCCCATTCAGGATCGAGCTGAGTCTCTGGTACTCTGTACAGACTGATCTCCCGTTCAGGAATCAGACAAGGTCTCTGGTACTCTGTACCGACTGATCTCTCGTTCAGGATCGAGACATGGTCTCTGGTACCCCGTACGGACTGATCCCTCGTTCAGGATCAAGCTGAGTGTCTGGTACTCTGTACAGACTGATACCACGTTCAGGATCGAGCTGAGCCTCTGGTACTCTGCACAGACTCATCTCCCGTTCAGGATCGAGCTGAGTCTGTTGTACTCTGTGCAGACTGATCTCCCGTTCAGGATCGAGACAAGGTCTCTGGTACCCCGTACAGACTGATCCCCTGTACAGGATCGAGACAAGGTCTCTGGTACTCTGTACAGACTGATTCCCTGTACAGGAATGAGACAAGGTCTCTGGTACTCTGTACAGAGTGATCCTCCATTCAGGAATGAGACAAGGTCTCTGGTACTCTGTACAGAGTGATCCTCCATTCAGGAATGAGACAAGGTCTCTGGTACTCTGTAAGGTTTTATCCCTCGTTCAGAATCGAGCTGGGTCTCTGGTACTCTGTACAAACTGATACAACGTTCAGGATCGAGCTGAGTCTCTGGTAGTCTGTACAGACTGATCACCCGTTCAGGATCGAGACAAGGTCTCTGGTACTCAGTACAGACTGATCTCCCGTTCAGGATCGAGCTGGGTGTCTGGTACTCTGTACGGACTGATCTCCCGTTCAGGATCGAGGCAAGGTCTCTGGTACTCAGTACAGACTGATCCCCTGTTTATGAATGAGACAAGGTCTCTGGTAATCTGTACTGACTGATCTCCCGTTCAGGATCGAGACAAGTTCTCTGGTACCCCGTACAGACTGATCCCCTGTACAGGATCGAGACAAGGTCTCTCGTACTCTGTACAGACTGATTCCCTGTACAGGAATGAGACAAGGTCTCTGGTACTCTGTACAGAGTGATCCTCCATTCAGGAATGAGACAAGGTCTCTGGTACTCTGTAAGGTTTTATCCCTCGTTCAGAATCGAGCTGGGTCTCTGGTACTCTGTACAAACTGATACAACGTTCAGGATCGAGCTGAGTCTCTGGTAGTCTGTACAGACTGATCCCCCGTTCAGGATCAAGCTGAGCCTCTGGTACTCTGTACAGACTGATCTCCCATTCAGGATCTAGAGAAGGTCTCTGGTACTCTGTACGGACTGGTCCCTCGTTCAGGATTGAGCTGGCCTCCGGTACTTTGTACAGACTGATCCCCCGTTCAGGATCGAGCTGAGTCTCTGGTACTCTGTACAGACTGATCTCCCGTTCAGGATCGAGAGAAGGTCTCTGGTACTCTGTACGGACTGATGCCTCGTTCAGGATCGAGCTGAGTCTCTGGTACTCCGTACAGACTGATCCCCTGTTGAGGATCGAGCTGGTTCTCTGGTACTCCGTACAGACTGATTCCCCCTTCAGGATCGAGCTGGGTCTCTGGTACTTTGTACGGACTGATCTCCCTTTCAGGATCGAGACAAGGTCTCTGGTACTCAGTACAGACTGATCCCCCATTCAGGAATGAGACAAGGTCTCTGGTACTCTGTACAGACTGATCCCCTATTCAGGATCGAGCTGAGTCTCTGGTACTCCGTACAGACTGATCCCCCGTTGAGGATCAAGCTGGGTCTCTGGTACTCTGTACAGACTGGTCCCCTCTTCAGGATCAAGCTGGTTTTCTGGTACTCTGTCCGGACTGATCTCCCGTGCAGGATCGAGTCAAGGTCACTGGTACTCCTTACGGACTGATCCCTCGTTCAGGATTGAGCTGGCCTCTGGTACTTTGTACAGACTGATCCCCCGTTCAGGATCGAGCTGAGTCGCTGGTACTCTGTACAGACTGATCTCCCGTTCAGCATCAAGAGAAGTTCTCTGTTACTCTGTACGGACTGATGCCTCGTTCAGGATCTAGCTGAGTCTCTGGTATTCCGTACAGACTGATCCCCCGTTGAGGATCGAGCTGGTTCTCTGGTACTCTGTACAGACTGATCCCCCCTTCAGGATCGAGCTGGGTCTCTGGTACTCTGTACAGACTGATCCCCCGTTCAGGATCGAGACAAGGTCTCTGGTACTCAGTACAGACTGATCCCCCATTCAGGAATGAGACAAGGTCTCTGGTACTCTGTACAGACTGATCCCCCGTTCAGGATCGAGCTGAGTCTCTGGTACTCCGTACAGACTGATCCCCCGTTGAGGATCGAGCTGGGTCTCTGGTACTCTGTACAGACTGGTCCCCTCTTCAGGATCAAGCTGGTTTTCTGGTACTCTGTCCGGACTGATCTCCCGTGCAGGATCGAGTCAAGGTCACTGGTACTCCTTACGGACTGATCCCTCGTTCAGGATTGAGCTGGCCTCTGGTACTTTGTACAGACTGATCCCCCGTTCAGGATCGAGCTGAGTCGCTGGTACTCTGTACAGACTGATCTCCCGTTCAGCATCAAGAGAAGTTCTCTGGTACTCTGTACGGACTGATGCCTCGTTCAGGATCTAGCTGAGTCTCTGGTCTTCCGTACAGACTGATCCCCCGTTGAGGATCGAGCTGGTTCTCTGGTACTCTGTACAGACTGATCCCCCCTTCAGGATCGAGCTGGGTCTCTGGTACTCCGTACAGACTGATCTCCCGTTCAGGATCGAGCTGGGTGTCTGGTACTCTGTACGGACTGATCTCCCGTTCAGGATCGAGGCAAGGTCTCTGGTACTCAGTACAGACTGATCCCCTGTTTATGAATGAGACAAGGTCTCTGGTAATCTGTACCGACTGATCCATCGTTCAGGATCGAAACAAGGTCTCTGGTACCCCGTACGGACTGATCCCTCGTTCAGGATTGAGCAGGGTCTCAGGTACTCTGTACAGACTGATACCACGTTCAGGGTCTCTGGTACTCTGTACAGACTGATTCCCTGTACAGGAATGAGACAAGGTCTCTGGTACTGTGTACAGACTGATCTCTCATTCAGAATCGAGCTGGGTCTCTGGTATTCTGTACAGACTGATCCCCCATTCAGGATCGAGCTGAGTCTCTGGTACTCTGTGCAGACTGATCTCCCGTTCAGGATCAATGCAAGGTCTCTGGTACTCAGTACAGACTGATCCCCTGTTTATGAATGAGACAAGGTCTCTGGTAATCTGTACCGACTGATCCATCGTTCAGGATCGAAACAAGGTCTCTGGTACCACGTACGGACTGATCTCTCGTTCAGGATTGAGCAGGGTCTCTGGTACTCTGTACAGAGTGATCCCCCGTTCAGGATCGAGCTGAGTCTCTGCTACTCCGTACAGACTGATCCCCCGTTGAGGATTGAGGTGGGTCTCTGGTACTCTGTACTGACTGATCTCCTGTTCAGGATTGAGACAAGGTCTCTGGTACTCACTACAGTCTGATCCCCTGTTCAGGAACGATACAAGTTCTCTGGTACTCTGTACCGACTGATCCCTCGTTCAGGATCGAGCTGGGTCTCTGGTACTCTGTACAGACTGATCCCCCGTTCAGGATCGAACTGAGTCTCTGGAACTCTGTACAGACTGATCTCCCATTCAGGATCGATCTCAATCTCTGGTACTCTATACGGACTGATCTCCCGTTCAGGATCGAGTCAAGGTCCCTGGTATTATGTACAGACTGATCCCCTGTGCAGGATCGAGGCAAGGTCTCTGGTGCTCTGTCCAGACTGATTCCTTGTATAGGAATGAGACAAGGTCTGTGGTAATCTGTACAGACTGATCCTCCGTTCAGGAATGAGACAAGGTCTCTGGTACTCTGTACGGACTGAGCCCTCGTTCAGGATCGAGTTGGGTCTCTGTTATTCTGTACAGACTGATTCCCTGTACAGGATCGAGCTGAGTCTCTGGTAGTCTGTACAGACTGATCCCCCGTTCAGGAATGAGACAAGGTCTCTGGTTGTCTGTACAGACTGATGCCCTGTTCAGGATTGAGACAAGGTCTCTGGTACTCCGTACAGACTGATCTCCCGTTCAGGATCGAGAGAAGGTCTCTGGTACTGTGTACGGACTGATCTGCCGTTCGGGATCGAGACAAATTCTCTTGTACTCTGTACGGACTGATCCCCCGTTCAGGATCGAGCTGGGTCTCTGGTACTCTGTACGGACTGATCTCATGTTCAGGATTGAGACAAGGTCTCTGGTACTCCGTACAGACTGATCCCCCGTTCAGGATCGAGCTGGGTCTCTGGTACTCTGTACAGAGTGGTCCCCCCTTCAGGATCAAGCTGGGTTTCTGGTACTCTGTCCGGACTGATCTCCCGTGCAGGATCGAGTCAAGGTCACTGGTACTCCTTACGGACCGATCCCCCGTACAGGATCGAGCTGAGTCTCTGGTACTCTGTACAGACTGATCTCCCGTTCAGGATCGAGACAAGGTCTCTGGTGCTCCGTACAGACTGATCCCCCGTTCAGGATCGAGCTGGGTGTCTGGTACTCTGTACGGACTGATCTCCCGTTCAGTATCGAGACAAGGTCTCTGGTACTCAGTACAGACTGATCCCCTGTTTATGAATGAGACAAGGTCTCTGGTACTCTGTACAGACTGATTCCCTGTACAGGAATGAGACAAGGTCTCTGGTACTCTGTACAGACTGATCCTCCGTTTAGGAATGAGACAAGTTCTCTGGTACTCAGTACCGACTGATCTCTCATTCAGAATCGAGCTGGGTCTCTGGTACTCTGTACAGACTGACCCCCGTTCAGGAGCGAGTGAGTCTCTGGTACTCTGTACAGACTGATCCCCCATTCAGGATCGAGCTGAGTCTCTGGTACTCTGTGCAGACTGATCTCCCGTTCAGGATCGAGACAAGGTCTCTGGTACTCAGTAGAGACTGATCCCCCGTTCAGGAATGAGACAAGGTCTCTGGTACTGTGTACGGACTGATCCCTTGTTGAGTATCGAGACAAAGTCTCTGGTACTCAGTACAGACTGATCCCCCGTTCAGGAATGAGACAAGGTCTCTGGTACTGTGTACGGACTGATCCCTTGTTGAGGATCGAGACAAAGTCTCTGGTACTCAGTACAGACTGAACCCCCATTCAGGAATGAGACAAGGTCTCTTGTACTCTCTACAGACTGATCTCCCGTTCAGGAATGAGACAAGGTCTCTGGTACTGTGTACGGACTGATCCCTTGTTGAGGATCGAGACAAAGTCTCTGGTAATCTGTACCGACTGATCCATCGTTCAGGATCGAAACAAGGTCTCTGGTACCCCGTACGGACTGATCCCTCGTTCAGGATTGAGCTGGGTCTCTGGTACTCTGTACAGACTGATACTACGTTCAGGATCGAGCTGAGTCTCTGGTACTCTGTACGGACTGATCTCCCGTTCAGGATCGAGAGAACGTCTCTGGTACTCAGTACAGACTGATCCCCCATTCAGGAATGAGACAAGGTCTCTGGTACTCTGTACAGACTGATCCCCTATTCAGGATCGAGCTGAGTCTCTGGTACTCTGTACAGACTGATCACCCGTTCACGATCGAGCTGGGTCTCTGGTACTCTGTAAAGTCTGATCTCACGTTCAGGATCGAGACAAGGTCTCTTGCACTCTGTACAGACTGATGCCCTGTTCAGGATCGAGCTGGGTCTCTGGTATTGTGTACGGACTGATCTCCTGTTCAGGATTGAGACAAGGTCACTGGTACTCACTACAGTCTGATCCCCTGTTCAGGAATGATACAAGTTCTCTGGTACTCTGAACCGACTGATCCCTCGCTCAGGATCGAGCTGGGTCTCTGGTACTCTGTACAGACTGATCCCACGTTCAGGATCGAACTGAGTCTCTGGAACTCTGTACAGACTGATCTCCCATTCAGGATCGAGCTCAATCTCGGGTACTCTATACGGTCTGATCTCCCGTTCAGGATCGAGTGAAGGTCACTGGTATTATGTAAAGACTGATCCCCTGTGCAGGATCGAGACAAGGTCTCTGGTACTCTGTACAGACTGATTCCTTGTACAGGAATGAGACAAGGTCTGTGGTAATCTGTACAGACTGATCCTCCGTTCAGGAATGAGAGAAGGTCTCTGGTACTCTGTACAGACTGATCCCCCGTTCAGGATCGAGCTGAGTCTCTGGTACTCCGTACAGACTGATCCCCCGTTGAGGATCGAGCTGGGTCTCTGGTACTCTGTACAGACTGGTCCCCCCTTCAGGATCAAGCTGGGTTTCTGGTACTCTGTCAGGACTGATCTCCCGTGCAGGATCGAGTCAAGGTCACTGGTACTCCTTACGGACTGATCCCTCGTTCAGGATTGAGCTGGTCTCTGGTACTGTGTACAGACTGATACCCCGTTCAGGATCGAGCTGAGTCTCTGGTACTCTGTACAGACTGATCTCCCGTTCAGGATCAAGAGAAGTTCTCTGGTACTCTGTACGGACTGATGCCTCGTTCAGGATCTAGCTGAGTCTCTGGTATTCCGTACAGACTGATCCCCCGTTGAGGATCGAGCTGGTTCTCTGGTACTCTGTACAGACTGATCCCCTGTTCAGGATCGAGCTGGGTCTCTGGTACTCTGTACGGACTGATCTCCTGTTCAGGATCGAGACAAGGTCTCTGGTACTCCGTACAGACTGATCCCCCTTTTCAGGATCAAGCTGAGTCTCTGGTACTCTGTACAGACTGATCCCCCGTTCAGGATCGAGCTGAGTCTCTGGTACTCTGTACGATCTGATCTCCCGTTCAGGATCGAGAATAGATCACTGGTACTCTGTACAGACTGATCCCCTGAACAGGATCGAGACAAGGTCTCTGGTACTCTGTACAGACTGATCCCCCGTTCAGGAATGAGAGAAGGTCTCTGTTACTCTGTATGGACTGATCCCTCTTTCAGGATCGAGCTGGGTCTCTGGTACTCTGTACAGACTGCTCCCCTGTACAGGATCGAGCTGAGTCTCTGTTACTCTGTACAGACTGATCCCCCGTTCAGGAGCGAGCTGAGTCTCTGGTACTCTGTACGGACTGATCTCCCGTTCAGGATCGAGAGAACGTCTCTGGTACTCAGTACAGACTGATCCCCCATTCAGGATCGAGCTGAGTCACTGCTACTACGTACAGACTGATCCCCCGTTGAGGATTGAGGTGGATCTCTGGTACTCTGTACTGACTGATCTCCTGTTCAGGATTGAGACAAGGTCTCTGGTACTCACTACAGTCTGATCCCCTGTTCAGGAATGATACAAGTTCTCTGGTACTCTGTACCGACTGATCCCTCGCTCAGGATCGAGCTGGGTCTCTGGTACTCTGTCCAGACTGATCCCCCGTTCAGGATCGAACTGAGTCTCTGGAACTCTGTACAGACTGATCTCCCATTCAGGATCGAGCTCAATCTCTGGTACTCTATACGGACTGATCTCCCGTTCAGGATCGAGACAAGGTCACTGGTATTATGTACAGACTGATCCCCTGTGCAGGATCGAGACAAGGTCTCTGGTACTCTGTACAGACTGATTCCTTGTACAGGAATGAGACAAGGTCTGTGGTAATCTGTACTGACTGATCCTCCGTTCAGAAATGAGACAAGGTCTCTGGTACTCTGTACGGACTGAGCCCTCGTTCAGGATCGAGCTGGGTCTCTGTTATTCTGTACAGACTGATCCCCTGTACAGGATCGAGCTGAGTCTCTGGTAGTCTGTACAGACTGATCCCCCGTTCAGGAATGAGACAAGGTCTCTGGTTGTCTGTACAGACTGATGCCCTGTTCAGGATTGAGACAAGGTCTCTGGTATTCCGTACAGACTGATCTCCCGTTCAGGATCGAGAGAAGGTCTCTGGTACTGTGTACGGACTGATCTGCCGTTCGGGATCGAGACAAATTCTCTGGTACTCTGTATGGACTGATCCCCCGTTCAGGATCGAGCTGGGTCTCTGGTACTCCGTACAGACTGATCCCCCGTTCAGGATCGAGCTGGGTCTCTGGTACTCTGTACAGAGTGGTCCCCCCTTCAGGATCAAGCTGGGTTTCTGTACTCTGTCCGGACTGATCTCCCGTGCAGGATCGAGTCAAGGTCACTGGTAGTCCTTACGGACTGATCCCTCGTTCAGGATTGAGCTGGCCTCTGGTACTTTGTACAGACTGATCCCCCGTTCAGGATCGAGCTGAGTCTCTGGTACTCTGTACAGACTGATCTCCCGTTCAGGATCGAGACAAGGTCTCTGGTGCTCCGTACAGACTGATCCCCCGTTCAGGATCGAGCTGAGTCTCTGGTACTCTGTAGAGACTGATCTCCAGTTCAGGATCGATACAAGTTCTCTGGTACTCAGTACAGACTGATCCTCCGTTCAGGAATGAGACAAGGTCTCTGTTACTCTGTATGGACTGATCCCTCGTTCAGGATCAAGCTGGGTCTCTGGTACTCTGTACAGACTGATCCCCTATTCAGGATCGAGCTGAGTCTCTGGTAGTCTGTACAGACTGATCACCCGTTCACGATCGAGCTGGGTATCTGGTACTCTGTACGGACTGATCTCCCGTTCAGTATCGAGACAAGGTCTCTGGTACTCTGCACAGACTGATTCCCTGTACAGGAATGAGACAAGGTCTCTGGTACTCTGTACCGACTGATCTCTCATTCAGAATCGAGCTGGGTCTCTGGTACTCTGTACAGACTGATCCTCCGTTCAGGATCGAGCTGGGTCTCTGGTACTCTGTACAGACTGACCCCCGTTCAGGATCGAGCTGAGTCTCTGGTACTCTGTACAGACTGATCCCTCATTCAGGATCGAGCTGAGTCTCTGCTACCCTGTACAGACTGATTCCCAGTACAGGAATGAGACAAGATCTCTGGTACTCTGTACAGACTGATCCCCCATTCACGAATGAGACAAGGACTGTGGTACTCTGTACAGACTGATCTCTCGTTCAGGATCAAGCTGGGTCTCTGGTACTGTGTACAGACAGATCCCCCGTTCAGGATCGAGCTGAGTCTCTGGTACTCTGTACAGACAGATCCCCCGTTCAGGATCGAGCTGGGTCTCTGGTACTCTGTACAGACTGATTCCCCATTCAGGATCGAGCTGAGTCTCTGGTACTCTGTACAGACTGATCACCCATTCAGGATCGAGCTGAGTCTCTGGTACTCTGTAGAGACTGATCTCCAGTTCAGGATCGATACAAGTTCTCTGGTACTCAGTACAGACTGATCCTCCGTTCAGGAATGAGACAAGGTCTCTGTTACTCTGTATGGACTGATCCCTCGTTCAGGATCAAGCTGGGTCTCTGGTACTCTGTACAGACTGATCCCCTATTCAGGATCGAGCTGAGTCTCTGGTACTCTGTACAGACTGATCACCCGTTCACGATCGAGCTGGGTATCTGGTACTCTGTAAAGTCTGATCTCCCGTTCAGGATCGAGACAAGGTCTCTTGTACTCTGTACAGACTGATGCCCTGTTTAGGATCGAGCTGGGTCTCTGGTACTGTGTACGGACTGATCTCCTGTTCAGGATCGAGACAAGGTCTCTGGTACCCCGTACAGACTGATTCCCTGTATAGGAATGAGACAAGGTCTCAACTACTCTGTATAGACAGATCCCCCGTTCAATAATGAGGCAAGGTCTCTGGTACTCTGTATGGACTTATCCTTCGTTCAGGATTGAGCTGGGTCTCTGGTACTCTGTACAGAGTGATCCCCCGTTCAGGATCGAGCTGCGTCTCTGCTACTCCGTACAGACTGATCCCCCGTTGAGGATCGAGGTGGGTCTCTGGTACTCTGTACTGACTGATCTCCTGTTCAGGATTGAGACAAGGTCTCTGGTACGCACTACAGTCTGATCCCCTGTTCAGGAATGAGACAAGTTCTCTGGTACTCTGTACAGACTGATTCCTTGTACAGGAATGAGACAAGGTCTGTGGTAATCTGTACAGACTGATCCTCCGTTCAGGAATGAGACTAGGTCTCTGGTACTCTGTACGGACTGAGCCCTCGTTCAGGATCGAGCTGGGTCTCTGTTATTCTGTACAGACTGATCCCCTGTACAGGATCGAGCTGAGTCTCTGGTTCTCTGTACAGACTGATGCCCTGTTCAGGATTGAGACAAGGTCTCTGGTACTCCGTACAGACTGATCTCCTGTTCAGGATCGAGAGATGGTCTCTGGTACTGTGTACGGACTGATCTGCCGTTCGGGATCGAGACAAATTCTCTGGTACTCTGTACGGACTGATCGCCCGTTCAGGATCGAGCTGGGTCTCTGGTACTCTGTACAGACTGATCTCATGTTCAGGATCGAGATAAGGTCTCTGGTACTCCGTACAGAGTGGTCCCCCCTTCAGGATCAAGCTGGGTTTCTGGTACTCTGTCCGGACTGATCTCCCGTGCAGGATCGAGTCAAGGTCACTGGTACTCCTTATGGACTGATCCCCCGTACAGGATCGAGCTGAGTCTCTGGTACTCTGTACAGACTGATCTCCCGTTCAGGATCGAGACAAGGTCTCTGGTGCTCCGTACAGACTGATCCCCCGTTCAGGATCGAGCTGGGTGTCTGGTACTCTGTACGGACTGATCTCCCGTTCAGTATCGAGACAAGGTCTCTGGTACTCAGTACAGACTGATCCCCTGTTTATGAATGAGACAAGGTCTCTGGTAATCTGTACCGACTGATCGATCGTTCAGGATCGAAACAAGGTCTCTGGTACCCCGTACGGACTGATCCCTCGTTCAGGATTGAGCTGGGTCTCTGGTACTCTCTACAGACTGATACCACGTTCAGGATCGAGCTGAGTCTCTGGTACTCTGTACGGACTGATCTCCCGTTCAGTATCGAGACAAGGTCTCTGGTACTCTGCACAGACTGATTCCCTGTACAGGAATGAGACAAGGTCTCTGGTACTCTGTACCGACTGATCTCTCATTCAGAATCGAGCTGGGTCTCTGGTACTCTGTACAGACTGATCCTCCGTTCAGGATCGAGCTGGGTCTCTGGTACTCTGTACAGACTGACCCCCGTTCAGGATCGAGCTGAGTCTCTGGTACTCTGTACAGACTGATCCCTCATTCAGGATCGAGCTGAGTCTCTGCTACCCTGTACAGACTGATTCCCAGTACAGGAATGAGACAAGATCTCTGGTACTCTGTACAGACTGATCCCCCATTCACGAATGAGACAAGGACTGTGGTACTCTGTACAGACTGATCTCTCGTTCAGGATCAAGCTGGGTCTCTGGTACTGTGTACAGACAGATCCCCCGTTCAGGATCTAGCTGACTCTCTGGTACTCTGTACAGACAGATCCCCCGTTCAGGATCGAGCTGGGTCTCTGGTACTCTGTACAGACTGATCCCCCATTCAGGATCGAGCTGGGTATCTGATACTCTGTAAAGTCTGATCTCCCGTTCAGGATCGAGACAAGGTCTCTTGTACTCTGTACAGACTGATGCCCTGTTCAGGATCGAGCTGGGTCTCAGGTACTGTGTACGGACTGATCTCCTGTTCAGGATCGAGACAAGGTCTCTGGTACCCCGTACAGACTGATTCCCTGTATAGGAATGAGACAAGGTCTCAACTACTCTGTATAGACAGATCCCCCGTTCAATAATGAGGCAAGGTCTCTGGTACTCTGTATGGACTTATCCTTCGTTCAGGATCGAGCTGGGTCTCTGGTACTCTGTACAGAGTGATCCCCCGTTCAGGATCGAGCTGAGTCTCTGCTACTCCGTACAGACTGATCCCCCGTTGAGGATTGAGGTGGGTCTCTGGTACTCTGTACTGACTGATCTCCTGTTCAGGATTGAGACAAGGTCTCTGGTAGTCACTACAGTCTGATCCCCTGTTCAGGAATGATACAAGTTCTCTGGTACTCTGTACCGACTGATCCCTCGCTCAGGATCGAGCTGGGTTTCTGGTACTCTGTACAGACTGATCCCCCGTTCAGGATCGAGCTCAATCTCTGGTACTCTATACGGACTGATCTCCCGTTCAGGATCGAGACAAGGTCAATGGTATTATGTACAGACTGATCCCCTGTGCAGGATCGAGACAAGGTCTCTGGTACTCTGTACAGACTGATTCCTTGTACAGGAATGAGACAAGGTCTGTGGTAATCTGTACAGACTGATCCTCCGTTCAGGAATGAGACAAGGTCTCTGGTACTCTGTACGGACTGAGCCCTCGTTCAGGATCGAGCTGGGTCTCTGTTATTCTGTACAGACTGATCCCCTGTACAGGATCGAGCTGAGTCTCTGGTAGTCTGTACAGACTGATCCCCCGTTCAGGAATGAGACAAGGTCTCTGGTTGTCTGTACAGACTGATGCCCTGTTCAGGATTGAGACAAGGTCTCTGGTACTCCGTACAGACTGATCTCCCGTTCAGGATCGAGAGAAGGTCTCTGGTACTGTGTACGGACTGATCTGCCGTTCGGGATCGATACAAATTCTCTGGTACTCTGTACGGACTGATGCCCTGTTCAGGATCGAGCTGGGTCTCTGGTACTCTGTACGGACTGATCTCATGTTCAGGATCGAGACAAGGTCTCTGGTACTCCGTACAGACTGATCCCCCGTTCAGGATCGAGCTGGGTCTCTGGTACTCTGTACAGAGTGGTCCCCCCTTCAGGATCAAGCTGGGTTTCTGGTACTCTGTGCGGACTGATCTCCCGTGCAGGATCGAGTCAAGGTCACTGGTAGTCCTTACGGACTGATCCCTCGTTCAGGATTGAGCTGGCCTCTGGTACTTTGTACAGACTGATCCCCCGTTCAGGATCGAGCTGAGTCTCTGGTACTCTGTACAGACTGATCTCCCGTTCAGGATCGAGACAAGGTCTCTGGTGCTCCGTACAGACTGATCCCCCGTTCAGGATCGAGCTGGGTGTCTGGTACTCTGTACGGACAGATCTCCCGTTCAGGATCGAGGCAAGGTCTCTGGTACTCAGTACAGACTGATCCCCTGTTTATGAATGAGACAAGGTCTCTGGTAATCTGTACCGACTGATCGATCGTTCAGGATCGAAACAAGGTCTCTGGTACCACGTACGGACTGATCCCTCGTTCAGGATTGAGCTGGGTCTCTGGTACTCTGTACAGACTGATACCACGTTCAGGATCGAGCTGAGTCTCTGGTACTCTGTACGGACTGATCTCCCGTTCAGTATCGAGACAAGGTCTCTGGTACTCTGCACAGACTGATTCCCTGTACAGGAATGAGACAAGGTCTCTGGTACTCTGTACCGACTGATCTCTCATTCAGAATCGAGCTGGGTCTCTGGTACTCTGTACAGACTGATCCTCCGTTCAGGATCGAGCTGGGTCTCTGGTACTCTGTACAGACTGACCCCCGTTCAGGATCGAGCTGAGTCTCTGGTACTCTGTACAGACTGATCCCTCATTCAGGATCGAGCTGAGTCTCTGCTACCCTGTACAGACTGATTCCCAGTACAGGAATGAGACAAGATCTCTGGTACTCTGTACAGACTGATCCCCCATTCACGAATGAGACAAGGACTGTGGTACTCTGTACAGACTGATCTCTCGTTCAGGATCAAGCTGGGTCTCTGGTACTGTGTACAGACAGATCCCCCCGTTCAGGATCGAGCTGAGTCTCTGGTACTCTGTACAGACAGATCCCCCGTTCAGGATCGAGCTGGGTCTCTGGTACTCTGTACAGACTGATCCCCCATTCAGGATCGAGCTGAGACTCTGGTACTCTGTACAGACGGATCACCCATTCAAGATCGAGCTGAGTCTCTGGTACTCTGTAGAGACTGATCTCCAGTTCAGGATCGATACAAGTTCTCTGGTACTCAGTACAGACTGATCCTCCGTTCAGGAATGAGACAAGGTCTCTGTTACTCTGTATGGACTGATCCCTCGTTCAAGATCGAGCTGGGTCTCTGGTACTCTGTACAGACTGATCCCCTGTACAGGATCGAGCTGAGTCTGTGTTACTCTGTACAGACTGATCCCCCGTTCAGGAGCGAGCTGAGTCTCTGGTACTCTGTACGGACTGATCTCCCGTTCAGGATCGAGAGAACGTCTCTGGTACTCAGTACTGACTGATCCCCCATTCAGGAATGAGACAAGGTCTCTGGTAGTCTGCACAGACTGATCCCCTATTCAGGATCGAGCTGAGTCTCTGGTACTCTGTACAGACTGATCCCCTATTCAGGATCGAGCTGAGTCTCTGGTACTCTGTACAGACTGATCACCCGTTCACGATCGAGCTGGGTATCTGGTACTCTGTAAAGTCTGATCTCCCGTTCAGGATCGAGACAAGGTCTCTTGTACTCTGTACAGACTGATGCCCTGTTCAGGATCGAGCTGGGTCTCTGGTACTGTGTACGGACTGATCTCCTGTTCAGGATCGAGACAAGGTCTCTGGTACCCTGTACAGACTGATTCCCTGTATAGGAATGAGACAAGGTCTCAACTACTCTGTATAGACAGATCCCCCGTTCAATAATGAGGCAAGGTCTCTGGTACTCTGTATGGACTTATCCTTCGTTCAGGATCGAGCTGGGTCTCTGGTACTCTGTACAGAGTGATCCCCCGTTCAGGATCGAGCTGAGTCTCTGCTACTCCGTACAGACTGATCCCCCGTTGAGGATCGAGGTGGGTCTCTGGTACTCTGTACTGACTGATCTCCTGTTCAGGATTGAGACAAGGTCTCTGGTACTCACTACAGTCTGATCCCCTGTTCAGGAATGAGACAAGTTCTCTGGTACTCTGTACAGACTGATTCCT
The DNA here is from genome assembly GCF_030028105.1 of Mobula birostris. NCBI lineage: Eukaryota > Metazoa > Chordata > Chondrichthyes > Myliobatiformes > Myliobatidae > Mobula > Mobula birostris. The sequence goes on from NC_092377.1 coordinate 138,681,518, forward strand.
TGTACAGGAATGAGACAAGGTCTGTGGTAATCTGTACAGACTGATCCTCCGTTCAGGAATGAGACAAGGTCTCTGGTACTCTGTACGGACTGAGCCCTCGTTCAGGATCGAGCTGGGTCTCTGTTATTTTGTACAGACTGATCCCCTGTACAGGATCGAGCTGAGTCTCTGGTTCTCTGTACAGACTGATGCCCTGTTCAGGATTGAGACAAGGTCTCTGGTACTCTGTACAGACTGATCTCCTGTTCAGGATCGAGAGAAGGTCTCTGGTACTGTGTACGCACTGATCTGCCTTTCGGGATCGAAGCAAATTCTCTGGTACTCTGTACGGACTGATCCCCCGTTCAGGATCGAGCTGGGTCTCTGGTTCTCTGTACAGACTGATCTCATGTTCAGGATCGAGACAAGGTCTCTGGTACTCCGTACAGACTGATCCCCCGTTCAGGATCGAGCTGGGTCTCTGGTACTCTGTACAGAGTGGTCCCCCCTTCAGGATCAAGCTGGATTTCTGGTACTCTGTACAGACTGATCCTCCGTTCAGGATCGAGCTGGGTCTCTGGTACTCTGTACAGACTGACCCCCGTTCAGGATCGAGCTGAGTCTCTGGTACTCTGAACAGACTGATCCCTCATTCAGGATCGAGCTGAGTCTCTGCTACCCTGTACAGACTGATTCCCAGTAGAGGAATGAGACAAGATCTCTGGTACTCTGTACAGACTGATCCCCCATTCACGAATGAGACAAGGTCTGTGGTACTCTGTACAGACTGATCTCTCGTTCAGGATCAAGCTAGGTCTCTGGTACTGTGTACAGACAGATCCCCCGTTCAGGATCGAGCTTGGTCTCTGTTATTTTGTACAGACTGATCCCCTGTACAGGATCGAGCTGAGTCTCTGGTTCTCTGTACAGACTGATGCCCTGTTCAGGATTGAGACAAGGTCTCTGGTACTCCGTACAGACTGATCTCCTGTTCAGGATCGAGAGAAGGTCTCTGGTACTGTGTACGCACTGATCTGCCTTTCGGGATCGAAGCAAATTCTCTGGTACTCTGTACGGACTGATCCCCCGTTCAGGATCGAGCTGGGTCTCTGGTTCTCTGTACAGACTGATCTCATGTTCAGGATCGAGACAAGGTCTCTGGTACTCCGTACAGACTGATCCCGCGTTCAGGATCGAGCTGGGTCTCTGGTACTCTGTACAGAGTGGTCCCCCCTTCAGGATCAAGCTGGATTTCTGGTACTCTGTACAGACTGATCCTCCGTTCAGGATCGAGCTGGGTCTCTGGTACTCTGTACAGACTGACCCCCGTTCAGGATCGAGCTGAGTCTCTGGTATTCTGAACAGACTGATCCCTCATTCAGGATCGAGCTGAGTCTCTGCTACCCTGTACAGACTGATTCCCAGTAGAGGAATGAGACAAGATCTCTGGTACTCTGTACAGACTGATCCCCCATTCACGAATGAGACAAGGTCTGTGGTACTCTGTACAGACTGATCTCTCGTTCAGGATCAAGCTAGGTCTCTGGTACTGTGTACAGACAGATCCCCAGTTCAGGATCGAGCTGAGTCTCTGGTACTCTGTACAGACAGATCCCCCGTTCAGGATCGAGCTGGGTCTCTGGTACTCTGTACAGACTGATCCCCCATTCAGGATCGAGCTGAGTCTCTGGTACTCTGTACAGACGGATCACCCATTCAGGATCGAGCTGAGTCTCTGGTACTCTGTAGAGACTGATCTCCAGTTCAGGATTGATACAAGGTCTCTGGTACTCAGTACAGACGGATCCTCCGTTCAGTAATGAGACAAGGTCTCTAGTACTCTGTATGGACTGATACCTCGTTCAGGATCAAGCTGGGTCTCTGGTACTCTGTACAGACTGATCCCCCCGTCAGGATCGAGCTGAGTCCCCGGTACTCTGTACAGACTGAACCCCCGTTCAGGATCGAGCTGAGTCTCTGGTACTCTGTACAGACTGATCCCCCGTTTAGGATCGAGCTGGATCTCTGGTACTCTGTGCAGACTGAACCCCCATTCAGGATCGAGCTGAGTCTCTGGTACCCCGTACGGACTGATCCCTCGTTCAGGATCGAGCTGAGTGTCTGGTACTCTGTACAGACTGATCTCCCATTCAGGATCGAGCTGAGTCTCTGGTACTCTGTACAGACTGATCTCCCGTTCAGGATCGAGCTGAGTCTGTTGTACTCTGTGCAGACTGATCTCCCGTTCAGGATCGAGACAAGGTCTCTGGTACCCGTACAGACTGATCCCCTGTGCAGGATCGAGAGAAGGTCTCTGGTACTCTGTACAGACTGATTCCCTGTACAGGAATGAGACACGGGCTCTGGTACTCTGTACAGAGTGATCCTCCATTCAGGAATGAGACAAGGTCTCTGGTACTCTGTAAGGTCTTATGCCTCGTTCAGAATCGAGCTGGGTCTCTGGTACTCTGCACAAACTGATACACCGTTCAGGATCGAGCTGAGTCTCTGGTAGTCTGTACAGACTGATCCCCCGTTCAGGATCAAGCTGAGCCTCTGGTACTCTGTACAGACTGATCTCTCATTCAGGATCGAGAGAAGGTCTCTGGTACTCTGTATGGACTGATCCCTCGTTCAGGATTGAGCTGGCCTCTGGTACTTTGTACAGACTGATCCCCCGTTCAGGATCGAGCTGAGTCTCTGGTACTCTGTACAGACTGATCTCCCGTTCAGAATCGAGAGAAGGTCTCTGGTACTCTGTACGGACTGATGCCTCGTTCAGGATCGAGCTGAGTCTCTGGTACTCCGTACAGACTGATAACCCGTTGAGGATCGAGCTGGTTCTCTGGTACTCCGTACAGACTGATTCCCCCTTCAGGATCGAGCTGGGTCTCTGGTACTCCGTCCGGACTGATCTCCCGTGCAGGATCGAGTCAAGGTCACTGGTACTCCTTACGGACTGATCCCCCGTTCAGGATTGAGCTGGCCTCTGGTACTTTGTACAGACTGATCCCCCGTTCAGGATTGAGCTGAGGTCTCTGGTACTCTGTACAGACTGATGCCTCGTTCAGGATCTAGCTGAGTCTCTGGTATTCCGTACAGACTGATGCCCCGTTGAGGATCGAGCTGGTTCTCTGGTACTCTGTACAGACTGATCCCCCCTTCAGGATCGAGCTGGGTCTCTGGTACTCTGTACAGACTGATCTCCCTTTCAGGATCGAGACAAGGTCTCTGGTACTCAGTACAGCCTGATCCCCCGTTCAGGATCGAGCTGAGTCTCTGGTACTCCGTACAGACTGATTCCCAGTACAGGAATGAGACAAGGTCTCTGGTACTCTGTACCGACTGATCTCTCATTCAGAATCGAGCTGGGTCTCTGGTACTCTGTACAGACTGATCCTCCGTTCAGGATCGAGCTGGGTCTCTGGTACTCTGTACAGACTGACCCCCGTTCAGGATCGAGCTGAGTCTCTGGTACTCTGTACAGACTGATCCCTCATTCAGGATCGAGCTGAGTCTCTGCTACCCTGTACAGACTGATTCCCAGTACAGGAATGAGACAAGATCTCTGGTACTCTGTACAGACTGATCCCCCATTCACGAATGAGACAAGGACTGTGGTACTCTGTACAGACTGATCTCTCGTTCAGGATCAAGCTGGGTCTCTGGTACTGTGTGCAGACAGATCCCCCGTTCAGGATCGAGCTGAGTCTCTGGTACTCTGTACAGACAGATCCCCCGTTCAGGATCGAGCTGGGTCTCTGGTACTCTGTACAGACTGATCCCCCATTCAGGATCGAGCTGAGACTCTGGTACTCTGTACAGACGGATCACCCATTCAAGATCGAGCTGAGTCTCTGGTACTCTGTAGAGACTGATCTCCAGTTCAGGATCGATACAAGTTCTCTGGTACTCAATACAGACTGATCCTCCGTTCAGGAATGAGACAAGGTCTCTGTTACTCTGTATGGACTGATCCCTCGTTCAGGATCGAGCTGGGTCTCTGGTACTCTGTACAGACTGATCCCCTGTACAGGATCGAGCTGAGTCTGTGTTACTCTGTACAGACTGATCCCCCGTTCAGGAGCGAGCTGAGTCTCTGGTACTCTGTACGGACTGATCTCCCGTTCAGGATCGAGAGAACGTCTCTGGTACTCAGTACTGACTGATCCCCCATTCAGGAATGAGACAAGGTCTCTGGTACTCTGCACAGACTGATCCCCTATTCAGGATCGAGCTGAGTCTCTGGTACTCTGTACAGACTGATCCCCTATTCAGGATCGAGCTGAGTCTCTGGTACTCTGTACAGACTGATCACCCGTTCACGATCGAGCTGGGTATCTGGTACTCTGTAAAGTCTGATCTCCCGTTCAGGATCGAGACAAGGTCTCTTGTACTCTGTACAGACTGATGCCCTGTTCAGGATCGAGCTGGGTCTCTGGTACTGTGTACGGACTGATCTCCTGTTCAGGATCGAGACAAGGTCTCTGGTACCCCGTACAGACTGATTCCCTGTATAGGAATGAGACAAGGTCTCAACTACTCTGTATAGACAGATCCCCCGTTCAATAATGAGGCAAGGTCTCTGGTATTCTGTATGGACTTATCCTTCGTTCAGGATCGAGCTGGGTCTCTGGTACTCTGTACAGAGTGATCCCCCGTTCAGGATCGAGCTGAGTCTCTGCTACTCCGTACAGACTGATCCCCCGTTGAGGATCGAGGTGGGTCTCTGGTACTCTGTACTGACTGATCTCCTGTTCAGGATTGAGACAAGGTCTCTGGTACTCACTACAGTCTGATCCCCTGTTCAGGAATGAGACAAGTTCTCTGGTACTCTGTACAGACTGATTCCTTGTACAGGAATGAGACAAGGTCTGTGGTAATCTGTACAGACTGATCCTCCGTTCAGGAATGAGACAAGGTCTCTGGTACTCTGTACGGACTGAGCCCTCGTTCAGGATCGAGCTGGGTCTCTGTTATTTTGTACAGACTGATCCCCTGTACAGGATCGAGCTGAGTCTCTGGTTCTCTGTACAGACTGATGCCCTGTTCAGGATTGAGACAAGGTCTCTGGTACTCCGTACAGACTGATCTCCTGTTCAGGATCGAGAGAAGGTCTCTGGTACTGTGTACGCACTGATCTGCCTTTCGGGATCGAAGCAAATTCTCTGGTACTCTGTACGGACTGATCCCCCGTTCAGGATCGAGCTGGGTCTCTGGTTCTCTGCACAGACTGATCTCATGTTCAGGATCGAGACAAGGTCTCTGGTACTCCGTACAGACTGATCCCCCGTTCAGGATCGAGCTGGGTCTCTGGTACTCTGTACAGAGTGGTCCCCCCTTCAGGATCAAGCTGGATTTCTGGTACTCTGTACAGACTGATCCTCCGTTCAGGATCGAGCTGGGTCTCTGGTACTCTGTACAGACTGACCCCCGTTCAGGATCGAGCTGAGTCTCTGGTACTCTGAACAGACTGATCCCTCATTCAGGATCGAGCTGAGTCTCTGCTACCCTGTACAGACTGATTCCCAGTAGAGGAATGAGACAAGATCTCTGGTACTCTGTACAGACTGATCCCCCATTCACGAATGAGACAAGGTCTGTGGTACTCTGTACAGACTGATCTCTCGTTCAGGATCAAGCTAGGTCTCTGGTACTGTGTACAGACAGATCCTCCGTTCAGGATCGAGCTGGGTCTCTGTTATTTTGTACAGACTGATCCCCTGTACAGGATCGAGCTGAGTCTCTGGTTCTCTGTACAGACTGATGCCCTGTTCAGGATTGAGACAAGGTCTCTGGTACTCCGTACAGACTGATCTCCTGTTCAGGATCGAGAGAAGGTCTCTGGTACTGTGTACGCACTGATCTGCCTTTCGGGATCGAAGCAAATTCTCTGGTACTCTGTACGGACTGATCCCCCGTTCAGGATCGAGCTGGGTCTCTGGTTCTCTGTACAGACTGATCTCATGTTCAGGATCGAGACAAGGTCTCTGGTACTCCGTACAGACTGATCCCCCGTTCAGGATCGAGCTGGGTCTCTGGTACTCTGTACAGAGTGGTCCCCCCTCAGGATCAAGTTGGATTTCTGGTACTCTGTACAGACTGATCCTCCGTTCAGGATCGAGCTGGGTCTCTGGTACTCTGTACAGACTGACCCCCGTTCAGGATCGAGCTGAGTCTCTGGTACTCTGAACAGACTGATCCCTCATTCAGGATCGAGCTGAGTCTCTGCTACCCTGTACAGACTGATTCCCAGTAGAGGAATGAGACAAGATCTCTGGTACTCTGTACAGACTGATCCCCCATTCACGAATGAGACAAGGTCTGTGGTACTCTGTACAGACTGATCTCTCGTTCAGGATCAAGCTAGGTCTCTGGTACTCAGTACAGACGGATCCTCCGTTCAGGAATGAGACAAGGTCTCTAGTACTCTGTATGGACTGATACCTCGTTCAGGATCAAGCTGGGTCTCTGGTACTCTGTACAGACTGATCCCCCCGTCAGGATCGAGCTGAGTCCCCGGTACTCTGTACAGACTGATCCCCCGTTCAGGATCGAGCTGAGTCTCTGGTACTCTGTACAGACTGATCCCCCGTTTAGGATCGAGCTGGATCTCTGGTACTCTGTGCAGACTGAACCCCCATTCAGGATCGAGCTGAGTCTCTGGTACTCTGTACAGACTGATCTCCCGTTCAGGAATCAGACAAGGTCTCTGGTACTCTGTACAGACTGATCCCTCGTTCAGGATCAAGCTGGGTCTCTGGTACTCTGTACAGACTGATCCCCCTTTCAGGAGCGAGCTGAGTCTCTGGTACTCTGTACGGACTGATCTCCCGTTCAGGATCGAGAGAACATCTCTGGTACTCAGTACTGACTGATCCCCCATTCAGGAATGAGACAAGGTCTCTGGTACTCTGCACAGACTGATCCCCTATTCAGGATCGAGCTGAGTCTCTGGTACTCTGTACAGACTGATCACCCGTTCACGATCGAGCTGGGTATCTGGTACTCTGTAAAGTCTGATATCCCGTTCAGGATCGAGACAAGGTCTCTTGTACTCTGTACAGACTGATGCCCTGTTCAGGATCGAGCTGGGTCTCTGGTACTGTGTACGGACTGATCTCCTGTTCAGGATCGAGACAAGGTCTCTGGTACCCCGTACAGACTGATTCCCTGTATAGGAATGAGACAAGGTCTCAACTACTCTGTATAGACAGATCCCCCGTTCAATAATGAGGCAAGGTCTCTGGTACTCTGTATGGACTTATCCTTCGTTCAGGATCGAGCTGGGTCTCTGGTACTCTGTACAGAGTGATCCCCCGTTCAGGATCGAGCTGAGTCTCTGCTACTCCGTACAGACTGATCCCCCGTTGAGGATCGAGGTGGGTCTCTGGTACTCTGTACTGACTGATCTCCTGTTCAAGATTGAGACAAGGTCTCTGGGACTCACGACAGTCTGATCCCCTGTTCAGGAATGAGACAAGTTCTCTGGTACTCTGTACAGACTGATTCCTTGTACAGGAATGAGACAAGGTCTGTGGTAATCTGTACAGACTGATCCTCCGTTCAGGAATGAGACAAGGTCTCTGGTACTCTGTACGGACTGAGCCCTCGTTCAGGATCGAGCTGGGTCTCTGTTATTTTGTACAGACTGATCCCCTGTACAGGATCGAGCTGAGTCTCTGGTTCTCTGTACAGACTGATGCCCTGTTCAGGATTGAGACAAGGTCTCTGGTCCTCCGTACAGACTGATCTCCTGTTCAGGATCGAGAGAAGGTCTCTGGTACTGTGTACGCACTGATCTGCCTTTCGGGATCGAAGCAAATTCTCTGGTACTCTGTACGGACTGATCCCCCGTTCAGGATCGAGCTGGGTCTCTGGTTCTCTGTACAGACTGATCTCATGTTCAGGATCGAGACAAGGTCTCTGGTACTCCGTACAGAGTGGTCCCCCCTTCAGGATCAAGTTGGATTTCTGGTACTCTGTACAGACTGATCCTCCGTTCAGGATCGAGCTGGGTCTCTGGTACTCTGTACAGACTGACCCCCGTTCAGGATCGAGCTGAGTCTCTGGTACTCTGAACAGACTGATCCCTCATTCAGGATCGAGCTGAGTCTCTGCTACCCTGTACAGACTGATTCCCAGTAGAGGAATGAGACAAGATCTCTGGTACTCTGTACAGACTGATCCCCCATTCACGAATGAGACAAGGTCTGTGGTACTCTGTACAGACTGATCTCTCGTTCAGGATCAAGCTAGGTCTCTGGTACTCAGTACAGACGGATCCTCCGTTCAGGAATGAGACAAGGTCTCTAGTACTCTGTATGGACTGATACCTCGTTCAGGATCAAGCTGGGTCTCTGGTACTCTGTACAGACTGATCCCCCCGTCACTATCGAGCTGAGTCCCCGGTACTCTGTACAGACTGAACCCCTGTTCAGGATCGAGCTGAGTCTCTGGTACTCTGTACAGACTGATCCCCCGTTTAGGATTGAGCTGGATCTCTGGTACTCTGTGCAGACTGAACCCCCATTCAGGATCGAGCTGAGTCTCTGGTACTCTGTACAGACTGATCTCCCGTTCAGGAATCAGACAAGGTCTCTGGTACTCTGTACAGACTGATCCCTCGTTCAGGATCAAGCTGGGTCTCTGGTACTCTGTACAGACTGATCCCCTGTACAGGATCGAGCTGAGTCTCTGTTACTCTGTACAGACTGATCCCCCTTTCAGGAGCGAGCTGAGTCTCTGGTACTCTGTACGGACTGATCTCCCGTTCAGGATCGAGAGAACATCTCTGGTACTCAGTACTGACTGATCCCCCATTCAGGAATGAGACAAGGTCTCTGGTACTCTGCACAGACTGATCCCCTATTCAGGATCGAGCTGAGTCTCTGGTACTCTGTACAGACTGATCACCCGTTCACGATCGAGCTGGGTATCTGGTACTCTGTAAAGTCTGATATCCCGTTCAGGATCGAGACAAGGTCTCTTGTACTCTGTACAGACTGATGCCCTGTTCAGGATCGAGCTGGGTCTCTGGTACTGTGTACGGACTGATCTCCTGTTCAGGATCGAGACAAGGTCTCTGGTACCCCGTACAGACTGATTCCCTGTATAGGAATGAGACAAGGTCTCAACTACTCTGTATAGACAGATCCCCCGTTCAATAATGAGGCAAGGTCTCTGGTACTCTGTATGTACTTATCCTTCGTTCAGGATCGAGCTGGGTCTCTGGTACTCTGTACAGAGTGATCCCCCGTTCAGGATCGAGCTGAGTCTCTGCTACTCCGTACAGACTGATCCCCCGTTGAGGATCGAGGTGGGTCTCTGGTACTCTGTACTGACTGATCTCCTGTTCAGGATTGAGACAAGGTCTCTGGTACTCACTACAGTCTGATCCCCTGTTCAGGAATGAGACAAGTTCTCTGGTACTCTGTACAGACTGATTCCTTGTACAGGAATGAGACAAGGTCTGTGGTAATCTGTACAGACTGATCCTCCGTTCAGGAATGAGACAAGGTCTCTGGTACTCTGTACGGACTGAGCCCTCGTTCAGGATCGAGCTGGGTCTCTGGTTCTCTGTACAGACTGATCTCATGTTCAGGATCGAGACAAGGTCTCTGGTACTCCGTACAGACTGATCCCGCGTTCAGGATCGAGCTGGGTCTCTGGTACTCTGTACAGAGTGGTCCCCCCTTCAGGATCAAGCTGGATTTCTGGTACTCTGTACAGACTGATCCTCCGTTCAGGATCGAGCTGGGTCTCTGGTACTCTGTACAGACTGACCCCCGTTCAGGATCGAGCTGAGTCTCTGGTATTCTGAACAGACTGATCCCTCATTCAGGATCGAGCTGAGTCTCTGCTACCCTGTACAGACTGATTCCCAGTAGAGGAATGAGACAAGATCTCTGGTACTCTGTACAGACTGATCCCCCATTCACGAATGAGACAAGGTCTGTGGTACTCTGTACAGACTGATCTCTCGTTCAGGATCAAGCTAGGTCTCTGGTACTGTGTACAGACAGATCCCCAGTTCAGGATCGAGCTGAGTCTCTGGTACTCTGTACAGACAGATCCCCCGTTCAGGATCGAGCTGGGTCTCTGGTACTCTGTACAGACTGATCCCCCATTCAGGATCGAGCTGAGTCTCTGGTACTCTGTACAGACGGATCACCCATTCAGGATCGAGCTGAGTCTCTGGTACTCTGTAGAGACTGATCTCCAGTTCAGGATTGATACAAGGTCTCTGGTACTCAGTACAGACGGATCCTCCGTTCAGTAATGAGACAAGGTCTCTAGTACTCTGTATGGACTGATACCTCGTTCAGGATCAAGCTGGGTCTCTGGTACTCTGTACAGACTGATCCCCCCGTCAGGATCGAGCTGAGTCCCCGGTACTCTGTACAGACTGAACCCCCGTTCAGGATCGAGCTGAGTCTCTGGTACTCTGTACAGACTGATCCCCCGTTTAGGATCGAGCTGGATCTCTGGTACTCTGTGCAGACTGAACCCCCATTCAGGATCGAGCTGAGTCTCTGGTACTCTGTGCAGACTGAACCCCCATTCAGGATCGAGCTGAGTCTCTGGTACCCCGTACGGACTGATCTCCCGTTCAGGATCGAGCTGAGTCTGTTGTACTCTGTGCAGACTGATCTCCCGTTCAGGATCGAGACAAGGTCTCTGGTACCCGTACAGACTGATCCCCTGTGCAGGATCGAGAGAAGGTCTCTGGTACTCTGTACAGACTGATTCCCTGTACAGGAATGAGACACGGGCTCTGGTACTCTGTACAGAGTGATCCTCCATTCAGGAATGAGACAAGGTCTCTGGTACTCTGTAAGGTCTTATGCCTCGTTCAGAATCGATCTGGGTCTCTGGTACTCTGCACAAACTGATACACCGTTCAGGATCGAGCTGAGTCTCTGGTAGTCTGTACAGACTGATCCCCCGTTCAGGATCAAGCTGAGCCTCTGGTACTCTGTACAGACTGATCTCTCATTCAGGATCGAGAGAAGGTCTCTGGTACTCTGTATGGACTGATCCCTCGTTCAGGATTGAGCTGGCCTCTGGTACTTTGTACAGACTGATCCCCCGTTCAGGATCGAGCTGAGTCTCTGGTACTCTGTACAGACTGATCTCCCGTTCAGAATCGAGAGAAGGTCTCTGGTACTCTGTACGGACTGATGCCTCGTTCAGGATCGAGCTGAGTCTCTGGTACTCCGTACAGACTGATAACCCGTTGAGGATCGAGCTGGTTCTCTGGTACTCCGTACAGACTGATTCCCCCTTCAGGATCGAGCTGGGTCTCTGGTACTCTGTACGGACTGATCTCCCTTTCAGGATCGAGACAAGGTCTCTGGTACTCAGTACAGACTGATCCCCCATTCAGGAATGAGACAAGGTCTCTGGTACTCTGTACAGACTGATCCCTCGTTCAGGAATGAGACAAGGTCTCTGGTACTCTGTACAGACTGATCCCCCGTTCAAGATCGAGCTGAGTCTCTGGTACTCCGTACAGACTGATCCCCCGTTGAGGATCGAGCTGGGTCTCTGGTACTCTGTACAGACTTGTCCCCCCTTCAGGATCAAGCTGGGTTTCTGGTACTCCGTCCGGACTGATCTCCCGTGCAGGATCGAGTCAAGGTCACTGGTACTCCTTACGGACTGATCCCCCGTTCAGGATTGAGCTGGCCTCTGGTACTTTGTACAGACTGATCCCCCGTTCAGGATTGAGCTGAGGTCTCTGGTACTCTGTACAGACTGATGCCTCGTTCAGGATCTAGCTGAGTCTCTGGTATTCCGTACAGACTGATGCCCCGTTGAGGATCGAGCTGGTTCTCTGGTACTCTGTACAGACTGATCCCCCCTTCAGGATCGAGCTGGGTCTCTGGTACTCTGTACAGACTGATCTCCCTTTCAGGATCGAGACAAGGTCTCTGGTACTCAGTACAGCCTGATCCCCCGTTCAGGATCGAGCTGAGTCTCTGGTACTCCGTACAGACTGATTCCCAGTACAGGAATGAGACAAGGTCTCTGGTACTCTGTACCGACTGATCTCTCATTCAGAATCGAGCTGGGTCTCTGGTACTCTGTACAGACTGATCCTCCGTTCAGGATCGAGCTGGGTCTCTGGTACTCTGTACAGACTGACCCCCGTTCAGGATCGAGCTGAGTCTCTGGTACTCTGTACAGACTGATCCCTCATTCAGGATCGAGCTGAGTCTCTGCTACCCTGTACAGACTGATTCCCAGTACAGGAATGAGACAAGATCTCTGGTACTCTGTACAGACTGATCCCCCATTCACGAATGAGACAAGGACTGTGGTACTCTGTACAGACTGATCTCTCGTTCAGGATCAAGCTGGGTCTCTGGTACTGTGTGCAGACAGATCCCCCGTTCAGGATCGAGCTGAGTCTCTGGTACTCTGTACAGACAGATCCCCCGTTCAGGATCGAGCTGGGTCTCTGGTACTCTGTACAGACTGATCCCCCATTCAGGATCGAGCTGAGACTCTGGTACTCTGTACAGACGGATCACCCATTCAAGATCGAGCTGAGTCTCTGGTACTCTGTAGAGACTGATCTCCAGTTCAGGATCGATACAAGTTCTCTGGTACTCAATACAGACTGATCCTCCGTTCAGGAATGAGACAAGGTCTCTGTTACTCTGTATGGACTGATCCCTCGTTCAGGATCGAGCTGGGTCTCTGGTACTCTGTACAGACTGATCCCCTGTACAGGATCGAGCTGAGTCTGTGTTACTCTGTACAGACTGATCCCCCGTTCAGGAGCGAGCTGAGTCTCTGGTACTCTGTACGGACTGATCTCCCGTTCAGGATCGAGAGAACGTCTCTGGTACTCAGTACTGACTGATCCCCCATTCAGGAATGAGACAAGGTCTCTGGTACTCTGCACAGACTGATCCCCTATTCAGGATCGAGCTGAGTCTCTGGTACTCTGTACAGACTGATCCCCTATTCAGGATCGAGCTGAGTCTCTGGTACTCTGTACAGACTGATCACCCGTTCACGATCGAGCTGGGTATCTGGTACTCTGTAAAGTCTGATCTCCCGTTCAGGATCGAGACAAGGTCTCTTGTACTCTGTACAGACTGATGCCCTGTTCAGGATCGAGCTGGGTCTCTGGTACTGTGTACGGACTGATCTCCTGTTCAGGATCGAGACAAGGTCTCTGGTACCCCGTACAGACTGATTCCCTGTATAGGAATGAGACAAGGTCTCAACTACTCTGTATAGACAGATCCCCCGTTCAATAATGAGGCAAGGTCTCTGGTATTCTGTATGGACTTATCCTTCGTTCAGGATCGAGCTGGGTCTCTGGTACTCTGTACAGAGTGATCCCCCGTTCCGGATCGAGCTGAGTCTCTGCTACTCCGTACAGACTGATCCCCCGTTGAGGATCGAGGTGGGTCTCTGGTACTCTGTACTGACTGATCTCCTGTTCAGGATTGAGACAAGGTCTCTGGTACTCACTACAGTCTGATCCCCTGTTCAGGAATGAGACAAGTTCTCTGGTACTCTGTACAGACTGATTCCTTGTACAGGAATGAGACAAGGTCTGTGGTAATCTGTACAGACTGATCCTCCGTTCAGGAATGAGACAAGGTCTCTGGTACTCTGTACGGACTGAGCCCTCGTTCAGGATCGAGCTGGGTCTCTGTTATTTTGTACAGACTGATCCCCTGTACAGGATCGAGCTGAGTCTCTGGTTCTCTGTACAGACTGATGCCCTGTTCAGGATTGAGACAAGGTCTCTGGTACTCCGTACAGACTGATCTCCTGTTCAGGATCGAGAGAAGGTCTCTGGTACTGTGTACGCACTGATCTGCCTTTCGGGATCGAAGCAAATTCTCTGGTACTCTGTACGGACTGATCCCCCGTTCAGGATCGAGCTGGGTCTCTGGTTCTCTGCACAGACTGATCTCATGTTCAGGATCGAGACAAGGTCTCTGGTACTCCGTACAGACTGATCCCCCGTTCAGGATCGAGCTGGGTCTCTGGTACTCTGTACAGAGTGGTCCCCCCTTCAGGATCAAGCTGGATTTCTGGTACTCTGTACAGACTGATCCTCCGTTCAGGATCGAGCTGGGTCTCTGGTACTCTGTACAGACTGACCCCCGTTCAGGATCGAGCTGAGTCTCTGGTACTCTGAACAGACTGATCCCTCATTCAGGATCGAGCTGAGTCTCTGCTACCCTGTACAGACTGATTCCCAGTAGAGGAATGAGACAAGATCTCTGGTACTCTGTACAGACTGATCCCCCATTCACGAATGAGACAAGGTCTGTGGTACTCTGTACAGACTGATCTCTCGTTCAGGATCAAGCTAGGTCTCTGGTACTGTGTACAGACAGATCCTCCGTTCAGGATCGAGCTGGGTCTCTGTTATTTTGTACAGACTGATCCCCTGTACAGGATCGAGCTGAGTCTCTGGTTCTCTGTACAGACTGATGCCCTGTTCAGGATTGAGACAAGGTCTCTGGTACTCCGTACAGACTGATCTCCTGTTCAGGATCGAGAGAAGGTCTCTGGTACTGTGTACGCACTGATCTGCCTTTCGGGATCGAAGCAAATTCTCTGGTACTCTGTACGGACTGATCCCCCGTTCAGGATCGAGCTGGGTCTCTGGTTCTCTGTACAGACTGATCTCATGTTCAGGATCGAGACAAGGTCTCTGGTACTCCGTACAGACTGATCCCCCGTTCAGGATCGAGCTGGGTCTCTGGTACTCTGTACAGAGTGGTCCCCCCTCAGGATCAAGTTGGATTTCTGGTACTCTGTACAGACTGATCCTCCGTTCAGGATCGAGCTGGGTCTCTGGTACTCTGTACAGACTGACCCCCGTTCAGGATCGAGCTGAGTCTCTGGTACTCTGAACAGACTGATCCCTCATTCAGGATCGAGCTGAGTCTCTGCTACCCTGTACAGACTGATTCCCAGTAGAGGAATGAGACAAGATCTCTGGTACTCTGTACAGACTGATCCCCCATTCACGAATGAGACAAGGTCTGTGGTACTCTGTACAGACTGATCTCTCGTTCAGGATCAAGCTAGGTCTCTGGTACTCAGTACAGACGGATCCTCCGTTCAGGAATGAGACAAGGTCTCTAGTACTCTGTATGGACTGATACCTCGTTCAGGATCAAGCTGGGTCTCTGGTACTCTGTACAGACTGATCCCCCCGTCAGGATCGAGCTGAGTCCCCGGTACTCTGTACAGACTGATCCCCCGTTCAGGATCGAGCTGAGTCTCTGGTACTCTGTACAGACTGATCCCCCGTTTAGGATCGAGCTGGATCTCTGGTACTCTGTGCAGACTGAACCCCCATTCAGGATCGAGCTGAGTCTCTGGTACTCTGTACAGACTGATCTCCCGTTCAGGAATCAGACAAGGTCTCTGGTACTCTGTACAGACTGATCCCTCGTTCAGGATCAAGCTGGGTCTCTGGTACTCTGTACAGACTGATCCCCCTTTCAGGAGCGAGCTGAGTCTCTGGTACTCTGTACGGACTGATCTCCCGTTCAGGATCGAGAGAACATCTCTGGTACTCAGTACTGACTGATCCCCCATTCAGGAATGAGACAAGGTCTCTGGTACTCTGCACAGACTGATCCCCTATTCAGGATCGAGCTGAGTCTCTGGTACTCTGTACAGACTGATCACCCGTTCACGATCGAGCTGGGTATCTGGTACTCTGTAAAGTCTGATATCCCGTTCAGGATCGAGACAAGGTCTCTTGTACTCTGTACAGACTGATGCCCTGTTCAGGATCGAGCTGGGTCTCTGGTACTGTGTACGGACTGATCTCCTGTTCAGGATCGAGACAAGGTCTCTGGTACCCCGTACAGACTGATTCCCTGTATAGGAATGAGACAAGGTCTCAACTACTCTGTATAGACAGATCCCCCGTTCAATAATGAGGCAAGGTCTCTGGTACTCTGTATGGACTTATCCTTCGTTCAGGATCGAGCTGGGTCTCTGGTACTCTGTACAGAGTGATCCCCCGTTCAGGATCGAGCTGAGTCTCTGCTACTCCGTACAGACTGATCCCCCGTTGAGGATCGAGGTGGGTCTCTGGTACTCTGTACTGACTGATCTCCTGTTCAAGATTGAGACAAGGTCTCTGGGACTCACGACAGTCTGATCCCCTGTTCAGGAATGAGACAAGTTCTCTGGTACTCTGTACAGACTGATTCCTTGTACAGGAATGAGACAAGGTCTGTGGTAATCTGTACAGACTGATCCTCCGTTCAGGAATGAGACAAGGTCTCTGGTACTCTGTACGGACTGAGCCCTCGTTCAGGATCGAGCTGGGTCTCTGTTATTTTGTACAGACTGATCCCCTGTACAGGATCGAGCTGAGTCTCTGGTTCTCTGTACAGACTGATGCCCTGTTCAGGATTGAGACAAGGTCTCTGGTCCTCCGTACAGACTGATCTCCTGTTCAGGATCGAGAGAAGGTCTCTGGTACTGTGTACGCACTGATCTGCCTTTCGGGATCGAAGCAAATTCTCTGGTACTCTGTACGGACTGATCCCCCGTTCAGGATCGAGCTGGGTCTCTGGTTCTCTGTACAGACTGATCTCATGTTCAGGATCGAGACAAGGTCTCTGGTACTCCGTACAGAGTGGTCCCCCCTTCAGGATCAAGTTGGATTTCTGGTACTCTGTACAGACTGATCCTCCGTTCAGGATCGAGCTGGGTCTCTGGTACTCTGAACAGACTGATCCCTCATTCAGGATCGAGCTGAGTCTCTGCTACCCTGTACAGACTGATTCCCAGTAGAGGAATGAGACAAGATCTCTGGTACTCTGTACAGACTGATCCCCCATTCACAAATGAGACAAGATCTGTGGTACTCTGTACAGACTGATCTCTCGTTCAGGATCAAGCTAGGTCTCTGGTACTCAGTACAGACGGATCCTCCGTTCAGGAATGAGACAAGGTCTCTAGTACTCTGTATGGACTGATACCTCGTTCAGGATCAAGCTGGGTCTCTGGTACTCTGTACAGACTGATCCCCCCGTCAGGATCGAGCTGAGTCCCCGGTACTCTGTACAGACTGAACCCCTGTTCAGGATCGAGCTGAGTCTCTGGTACTCTGTACAGACTGATCCCCCGTTTAGGATCGAGCTGGATCTCTGGTACTCTGTGCAGACTGAACCCCCATTCAGGATCGAGCTGAGTCTCTGGTACTCTGTACAGACTGATCTCCCGTTCAGGAATCAGACAAGGTCTCTGGTACTCTGTACAGACTGATCCCTCGTTCAGGATCAAGCTGGGTCTCTGGTACTCTGTACAGACTGATCCCCTGTACAGGATCGAGCTGAGTCTCTGTTACTCTGTACAGACTGATCCCCCTTTCAGGAGCGAGCTGAGTCTCTGGTACTCTGTACGGACTGATCTCCCGTTCAGGATCGAGAGAACATCTCTGGTACTCAGTACTGACTGATCCCCCATTCAGGAATGAGACAAGGTCTCTGGTACTCTGCACAGACTGATCCCCTATTCAGGATCGAGCTGAGTCTCTGGTACTCTGTACAGACTGATCACCCGTTCACGATCGAGCTGGGTATCTGGTACTCTGTAAAGTCTGATATCCCGTTCAGGATCGAGACAAGGTCTCTTGTACTCTGTACAGACTGATGCCCTGTTCAGGATCGAGCTGGGTCTCTGGTACTGTGTACGGACTGATCTCCTGTTCAGGATCGAGACAAGGTCTCTGGTACCCCGTACAGACTGATTCCCTGTATAGGAATGAGACAAGGTCTCAACTACTCTGTATAGACAGATCCCCCGTTCAATAATGAGGCAAGGTCTCTGGTACTCTGTATGTACTTATCCTTCGTTCAGGATCGAGCTGGGTCTCTGGTACTCTGTACAGAGTGATCCCCCGTTCAGGATCGAGCTGAGTCTCTGCTACTCCGTACAGACTGATCCCCCGTTGAGGATCGAGGTGGGTCTCTGGTACTCTGTACTGACTGATCTCCTGTTCAGGATTGAGACAAGGTCTCTGGTACTCACTACAGTCTGATCCCCTGTTCAGGAATGAGACAAGTTCTCTGGTACTCTGTACAGACTGATTCCTTGTACAGGAATGAGACAAGGTCTGTGGTAATCTGTACAGACTGATCCTCCGTTCAGGAATGAGACAAGGTCTCTGGTACTCTGTACGGACTGAGCCCTCGTTCAGGATCGAGCTGGGTCTCTGTTATTTTGTACAGACTGATCCCCTGTACAGGATCGAGCTGAGTCTCTGGTTCTCTGTACAGACTGATGCCCTGTTCAGGATTGAGACAAGGTCTCTGGTCCTCCGTACAGACTGATCTCCTGTTCAGGATCGAGAGAAGGTCTCTGGTACTGTGTACGCACTGATCTGCCTTTCGGGATCGAAGCAAATTCTCTGGTACTCTCTACGGACTGATCCCCCGTTCAGGATCGAGCTGGGTCTCTGGTTCTCTGTACAGACTGATCTCATGTTCAGGATCGAGACAAGGTCTCTGGTACTCCGTACAGACTGATCCCCCGTTCAGGATCGAGCTGGGTCTCTGGTACTCTGTACAGAGTGGTCCCCCCTTCAGGATCAAGCTGGATTTCTGGTACTCTGTACAGACTGATCCTCCGTTCAGGATCGAGCTGGGTCTCTGGTACTCTGTACAGACTGACCCCCGTTCAGGATCGAGCTGAGTCTCTGGTACTCTGAACAGACTGATCCCTCATTCAGGATCGAGCTGAGTCTCTGCTACCCTGTACAGACTGATTCCCAGTAGAGGAATGAGACAAGATCTCTGGTACTCTGTACAGACTGATCCCCCATTCACGAATGAGACAAGGTCTGTGGTACTCTGTACAGACTGATCTCTCGTTCAGGATCAAGCTAGGTCTCTGGTACTGTGTACAGACAGATACCCCGTTCAGGATCGAGCTGGGTCTCTGGTACTCTGTACAGACAGATCCCCCGTTCAGGATCGAGCTGGGTCTCTGGTACTCTGTACAGACTGATCCCCCATTCAGGATCGAGCTGAGTCTCTGGTACTCTGTACAGACGGATCACCCATTCAGGATCGAGCTGAGTCTCTGGTACTCTGTAGAGACTGATCTCCAGTTCAGGATTGATACAAGGTCTCTGGTACGCAGTACAGACGGATCCTCCGTTCAGGAATGAGACAAGGTCTCTAGTACTCTGTATGGACTGATACCTCGTTCAGGATCAAGCTGGGTCTCTGGTACTCTGTACAGACTGATCCCCCCGTCAGGATCGAGCTGAGTCCCCGGTACTCTGTACAGACTGAACCCCCGTTCAGGATCGAGCTGAGTCTCTGGTACTCTGTACAGACTGATCCCCCGTTTAGGATCGAGCTGGATCTCTGGTACTCTGTGCAGACTGAACCCCCATTCAGGATCGAGCTGTGTCTCTGGTACTCTGTACAGACTGATCTCCCGTTCAGGAATCAGACAAGGTCTCTGGTACTCTGTACAGACAGATCCCTCGTTCAGGATCGAGACATGGTCTCTGGTACCCCGTACGGACTGATCCCTCGTTCAGGATCGAGCTGAGTGTCTGGTACTCTGTACAGACTGATCTCCCATTCAGGATCGAGCTGAGTCTCTGGTACTCTGTACAGACTGATCTCCCGTTCAGGATCGAGCTGAGTCTGTTGTACTCTGTGCAGACTGATCTCCCGCTCAGGATCGAGAGAAGGTCTCTGGTACTCTGTACGGACTGATCCCTCATTCAGGATCGAGCTGAGTCTCTGGTACTCTGTAGAGACTGATCTCCAGTTCAGGATTGATACAAGGTCTCTGGTACTCAGTACAGACGGATCCTCCGTTCAGGAATGAGACAAGGTCTCTAGTACTCTGTATGGACTGATACCTCGTTCAGGATCAAGCTGGGTCTCTGGTACTCTGTACAGACTGATCCCCCCGTCAGGATCGAGCTGAGTCCCCGGTACTCTGTACAGACTGAACCCCCGTTCAGGATCGAGCTGAGTCTCTGGTACTCTGTACAGACTGATCCCCCGTTTAGGATCGAGCTGGATCTCTGGTACTCTGTGCAGACTGAACCCCCATTCAGGATCGAGCTGAGTCTCTGGTACTCTGTACAGACTGATCTCCCGTTCAGGAATCAGACAAGGTCTCTGGTACTCTGTACAGACAGGTCCCTCGTTCAGGATCGAGACATGGTCTCTGGTACCCCGTACGGACTGATCCCTCGTTCAGGATCGAGCTGAGTGTCTGGTACTCTGTACAGACTGATCTCCCATTCAGGATCGAGCTGAGTCTCTGGTACTCTGTACAGACTGATCTCCCGTTGAGGATCGAGCTGAGTCTGTTGTACTCTGTGCAGACTGATCTCCCGTTCAGGATCGAGACAAGGTCTCTGGTACCCCGTACAGACTGATCCCCTGTGCAGGATCGAGACAAGGTCTCTGGTACTCTGTACAGACTGATTCCCTGTACAGGAATGAGACAAGGGCTCTGGTACTCTGTACAGAGTGATCCTCCATTCAGGAATGAGACAAGGTCTCTGGTACTCTGTAAGGTCTTATGCCTCGTTCAGAATCGAGCTGGGTCTCTGGTACTCTGCACAAACTGATACACCGTTCAGGATTGAGCTGAGTCTCTGGTAGTCTGTACAGACTGATGCCCCGTTCAGGATCAAGCTGAGCCTCTGGTACTCTGTACAGACTGATCTCTCATTCAGGATCGAGAGAAGGTCTCTGTTACTCTGTATGGACTGATCCCTCGTTCAGGATTGAGCTGGCCTCTGGTACTTTGTACAGACTGATCCCCCGTTCAGGATCGAGCTGAGTCTCTGGTACTCTGTACAGACTGATCTCCCGTTCAGAATCGAGAGAAGGTCTCTGGTACTCTGTACGGACTGATGCCTCGTTCAGGATCGAGCTGAGTCTCTGGTACTCTGTACAGACTGATAACCCGTTGAGGATCGAGCTGGTTCTCTGGTACTCCGTACAGACTGATTCCCCCTTCAGGATCGAGCTGGGTCTCTGGTACTCTGTACGGACTGATCTCCCTTTCAGGATCGAGACAAGGTCTCTGGTACTCAGTACAGACTGATCCCCCATTCAGGAATGAGACAAGGTCTCTGGTACTCTGTACAGACTGATTCCTCGTTCAGGAATGAGACAAGGTCTCTGGTACTCTGTACAGACTGATCCCCCGTTCAAGATCGAGCTGAGTCTCTGGTACTCCGTACAGACTGATCCCCCGTTGAGGATCGAGCTGGGTCTCTGGTACTCTGTACAGACTTGTCCCCCCTTCAGGATCAAGCTGGGTTTCTGGTACTCCGTCCGGACTGATCTCCCGTGCAGGATCGAGTCAAGGTCACTGGTACTCCTTACGGACTGATCCCCCGTTCAGGATTGAGCTGGCCTCTGGTACTTTGTACAGACTGATCCCCCGTTCAGGATTGAGCTGGCCTCTGGTACTTTGTACAGACTGATCCCCCGTTCAGGATCGAGCTGAGGTCTCTGGTACTCTGTACAGACTGATGCCTCGTTCAGGATCTAGCTGAGTCTCTGGTATTCCGTACAGACTGATGCCCCATTGAGGATCGAGCTGGTTCTCTGGTACTCTGTACAGACTGATCCCCCCTTCAGGATCGAGCTGGGTCTCTGGTACTCAGTACAGCCTGATCCCCCGTTCAGGATCGAGCTGAGTCTCTGGTACTCCGTACAGACTGATTCCCAGTACAGGAATGAGACAAGATCTCTGGTACTCTGTACAGAATGATCCCCCATTCAAGAATGAGACAAGGTCTGTGGTACTCTGTACAGACTGATCTCTCGTTCAGGATCAAGCTGGGTCTCTGGTACTCTGTACAGACAGATCCCCCGTTCAGGATCGAGCTGGGTCTCTGGTACTCTGTACAGACTGATCCCCCATTCAGGATCGAGTTGAGTCTCTGGTACTCTGTACAGACGGATCACCCATTCAGGATCGAGCTGAGTCTCTGGTACTCTGTAGAGACTGATCTCCAGTTCAGGATCGATACAAGTTCTCTGGTACTCAGTACAGACTGATCCTCCGTTCAGGAATGAGACAAGGTCTCTGTTACTCTGTATGGACTGATCCCTCGTTCAGGATCAAGCTGGGTCTCTGGTACTCTGTACAGACTGATCCCCTGTACAGGATCGAGCTGAGTCTCTGTTACTCTGTACAGACTGATCCCCCGTTCAGGAGCGAGCTGAGTCTCTGGTACTCTGTGCGGACTGATCTCCCGTTCAGGATCGAGAGAACATCTCTGGTACTCAGTACTGACTGATCCCCCATTCAGGAATGAGACAAGGTCTCTGGTACTCTGCACAGACTGATCCCCTATTCAGGATCGAGCTGAGTCTCTGGTACTCTGTACAGACTGATCACCCGTTCACGATCGAGCTGGGTATCTGGTACTTTGTAAAGTCTGATCTCCCGTTCAGGATCGAGACAAGGTCTCTTGTACTCTGTACAGACTGATGCCCTGTTTAGGATCGAGCTGGGTCTCTGGTACTGCGTACGGACTGATCTCCTGTTCAGGATCGAGACAAGGTCTCTGGTACCCCGTACAGACTGATTCCCTGTATAAGAATGAGACAAGCTCTCAACTACTCTGTATAGACAGATCCCCCGTTCAATAATGAGGCAAGGTCTCTGGTACTCTGTATGGACTTATCCTTCGTTCAGGATCGAGCTGGGTCTCTGGTACTCTGTACAGAGTGATCCCCCGTTCAGGATCGAGCTGCGTCTCTGCTACTCCGTACAGACTGATCCCCCGTTGAGGATCGAGCTGGGTCTCTGGTACTCTGTACAGACTGATCCTCCGTTCAGGATCGAGCTGGGTCTCTGGTACTCTGAACAGACTGACCACCGTTCAGGATCGAGCTGAGTCTCTGGTACTCTGTACAGACTGATCCCTCATTCAGGATCGAGCTGAGTCTCTGCTACCCTGTACAGACTGATTCCCAGTAGAGGAATGAGACAAGATCTCTGGTACTCTGTACAGACTGATCCCCCATTCACGAATGAGACAAGGTCTGTGGTACTCTGTACAGACTGATCTCTCGTTCAGGATCAAGCTAGATCTCTGGTACTGTGTACAGACAGATCCCCCGTTCAGGATCGAGCTGAGTCTCTGGTACTCTGTACAGACAGATCCCCCGTTCAGGATCGAGCTGGGTCTCTGGTACTCTGTACAGACTGATCCCCCATTCAGGACCGAGCTGGGTATCTGATACTCTGTAAAGTCTGATCTCCCGTTCAGGATCGAGACAAGGTCTCTTGTACTCTGTACAGACTGATGCCCTGTTCAGGATCGAGCTGGGTCTCTGGTACTGTGTACGGACTGATCTCCTGTTCAGGATCGAGACAAGGTCTCTGGTACCCCGTACAGACTGATTCCCTGTATAGGAATGAGACAAGGTCTCAACTACTCTGTATAGACAGATCCCCCGTTCAATAATGAGGCAAGGTCTCTGGTACTCTGTATGGACTTATCCTTCGTTCAGGATCGAGCTGGTTCTCTGGTACTCTGTACAGAGTGATCCCCCGTTCAGGATCGAGCTGAGTCTCTGCTACTCCGTACAGACTGATCCCCCGTTGAGGATTGAGGTGGGTCTCTGGTACTCTGTACTGACTGATCTCCTGTTCAGGATTGAGACAAGGTCTCTGGTACTCCGTACAGACTGATCTCCCGTTCAGGATCGAGAGAAGGTCTCTGGTACTGTGTACGGACTGATCTGCCGTTCGGGATCGAATCAAATTCTCTGGTACTCTGTACGGACTGATCCCCCGTTCACGATCGAGCTGGGTCTCTGGTACTCTGTACGGACTGATCTCATGTTCAGGATCGAGACAAGGTCTCTGGTACTCTGTACAGAGTGGTCCCCCCTTCAGGATCAAGCTGGGTTTCTGGTACTCTGTCCGGACTGATCTCCCGTGCAGGATCGAGTCAAGGTCACTGGTAGTCCTTACGGACTGATCCCTCGATCAGGATTGAGCTGGCCTCTGGTACTTTGTACAGACTGATCCCCCGTTCAGGATCGAGCTGAGTCTCTGGTACTCTGTACAGACTGATCTCCCGTTCAGGATCGAGACAAGGTGTCTGGTACTCCGTACAGACTGATCCCCCGTTCAGGATCGAGCTGGGTCTCTGGTACTCTGTACAGAGTGGTCCCCCCTTCAGGATCAAGCTGGATTTCAGGTACTCTGTACAGACTGATCCTCCGTTCAGGATCGAGCTGGGTCTCTGGTACTCTGTACAGACTGACCCCCGTTCAGGATCGAGCTGAGTCTCTGGTACTCTGTACAGACTGATCCCTCATTCAGGATCGAGCTGAGTCTCTGCTACCCTGTACAGACTGATTCCCAGTAGAGGAATGAGACAAGATCTCTGGTACTCTGTACAGACTGATCCCCCATTCACGAATGAGACAAGGTCTGTGGTACTCTGTACAGACTGATCTCTCGTTCAGGATCAAGCTAGGTCTCTGGTACTGTGTACAGACAGATCCCCAGTTCAGGATCGAGCTGAGTCTCTGGTACTCTGTACAGGCAGATCCCCCGTTCAGGATCGAGCTGGGTCTCTGGTACTCTGTACAACTGATCCCCCATTCAGGATCGAGCTGAGTCTCTGGTACTCTGTACAGACGGATCACCCATTCAGGATCGAGCTGAGTCTCTGGTACTCTGTAGAGACTGATCTCCAGTTCAGGATTGATACAAGGTCTCTGGTACTCAGTACAGACGGATCCTCCGTTCAGGAATGAGACAAGGTCTCTAGTACTCTGTATGGACTGATGCCTCGTTCAGGATCATGCTGGGTCTCTGGTACTCTGTACAGACTGATCCCCCCGTCAGGATCGAGCTGAGTCCCCGGTACTCTGTACAGACTGAACCCCCGTTCAGGATCGAGCTGAGTCTCTGGTACTCTGTACAGACTGATCCCTCGTTTAGGATCGAGCTGGATCTCTGGTACTCTGTGCAGACTGAACCCCCATTCAGGATCGAGCTGAGTCTCTGGTACTCTGTACAGACTGATCTCCCGTCCAGGAATCAGACAAGGTCTCTGGTACTCTGTACAGACTGATCCCTCGTTCAGGATCGAGACATGGTCTCTGGTACCCCGTACGGACTGATCCCTCGTTCAGGATCGAGCTGAGTGTCTGGTACTCTGTACAGACTGATCTCCCATTCAGGATCGAGCTGAGTCTCTGGTACTCTGTACAGACTGATCTCCCGTTCAGGATCGAGCTGAGTCTGTTGTACTCTGTGCAGACTGATCTCCCGTTCAGGATCGAGACAAGGTCTCTGGTACCCCGTACAGACTGATCCCCTGTGTAGGATCGAGACAAGGTCTCTGGTACTCTGTACAGACTGATTCCCTGTACAGGAATGAGACAAGGTCTCTGGTACTCTGTACAGAGTGATCCTCCATTCAGGAATGAGACAAGGTCTCTGGTACTCTGTAAGGTCTTATCCCTCGTTCAGAATCGAGCTGGGTCTCTGGTACTCTGCACAAACTGATACACCGTTCAGGATCGAGCTGAGTCTCTGGTACTCTGTACAGACTGATCCCCCGTTCAGGATCAAGCTGAGTCTGTGGTACTCTGTACAGACATATCCCTCGTTCAGGAATGAGACAAGGTCTCTGGTACTCTGTACAGACTGATCCCCCGTTCAAGATCGAGCTGAGTCTCTGGTACTCCGTACAGACTGATCCCCCGTTGAGGATCGAGCTGGGTCTCTGGTACTCTGTACAGACTTGTCCCCCCTTCAGGATCAAGCTGGGTTTCTGGTACTCCGTCCGGACTGATCTCCCGTGCAGGATCGAGTCAAGGTCACTGGTACTCCTTACGGACTGATCCCCCATTCAGGATTGAGCTGGCCTCTGGTACTTTGTACAGACTGATCCCCCGTTCAGGATCGAGCTGAGTCTCTGGTACTCTGTACAGACTGATCTGCCGTTCAGGATCAAGAGAAGTTCTCTGCTACTCTGTACGGACTGATGCCTCGTTCAGGATCTAGCTGAGTCTCTGGTATTCCGTACAGACTGATGCCCCGTTGAGGATCGAGCTGGTTCTCTGGTACTCTGTACAGACTGATCCCCCCTTCAGGATCGAGCTGGGTCTCTGGTACTCTGTACAGACTGATCTCCCTTTCAGGATCGAGACAAGGTCTCTGGTACTCAGTACAGCCTGATCCCCCGTTCAGGAATGAGACAATGTCGCTGGTACTCTGTACAGACTGATCCCCCGTTCAGGATCGAGCTGAGTCTCTGGTACTCCGTACAGACTGATCCCCCGTTGAGGATCGAGCTGGGTCTCTGGTACTCTGTACAGACTGGTCCCCCCTTCAGGATCAAGCTGGGTTTCTGGTTCTCTGTACAGACTGATCCTCCGTTCAGGATCGAGCTGGGTCTCTGGTACTCTGTAGAGACTGACTCCCGTTCAGGATCGAGCTGAGTCTCTGGTACTCTGTACAGACTGATCCCTCATTCAGGATAGAGCTTAGTCTCTGCTACCCTGTACAGACTGATTCCCAGTACAGGAATGAGACAAGATCTCTGGTACTCTGTACAGACTGATCCCCCATTCACGAATGAGACAAGGTCTGTGGTACTCTGTACAGACTGATCTCTCGTTCAGGATCAAGCTAGGTCTCTGGTACTGTGTACAGACAGATCCCCCGTTCAGGATCGAGCTGAGTCTCTGGTACTCTGTACAGACAGATCCCCCGTTCAGGATCGAGCTGGGTCTCTGGTACTCTGTACAGACTGATCCCCCATTCAGGATCGAGCTGAGTCTCTGGTACTCTGTACAGACGGATCACCCATTCAGGATCGAGCTGAGTCTCTGGTACTCTGTAGAGACTGATCTCAAGTTCAGGATCGATGCAAGGTCTCTGGTACTCAGTACAGACTGATCCTCCGTTCAGGAATGAGACAAGGTCTCTAGTACTCTGTATGGACTGATACCTCGTTCAGGATCAAGCTGGGTCTCTGTTACTCTGTACAGACTGATCCCCCGTTGAGGATAGAGCTGAGTCTCTGGTACTCCGTACAGACTGATCCCCCGTTCTGGATCGAGCTGAGTCTCTGCTACTCTGTACAGACTGATCCCCCGTTGAGGATCGAGGTGGGTCTCTGGTACTCTGTACTGACTGATCTCCTGTTCAGGATTGAGACAAGGTCTCTGGTACTCATTACAGTCTGATCCCCTGTTCAGGAATTAGACAAGTTCTCTGGTACTCTGTACCGACTGATCCCTCGCTCAGGATCGAGCTGGGTCTCTGGTACTCTGTACAGACTGATCCCCCGTTCAGGATCGAACTGAGTCTCTGGAACTCTGTACAGACTGATCTCCCATTCAGGATCGAGCTCAATCTCTGGTACTCTATACGGACTGATCTCCCGTTCAGGATCGAGACAAGGTCTCTGGTACTCAGTACAGACTGATCCCCCGTTCAGGAATGAGACATGGTCTCTGGTACTGTGTAGAGACTGATCCCCCGTTCAGGAATGAGACAAGGTCTCTGATACTCTGTACAGACTGATCCCTCGCTCAGGATCGAGCTGGGTCTCTGGTACTCCGTACAGACTGATCCCCCGTTCAGGATCGAGCTGAGTCTCTGGTACTTTGTACAGACTGATCCCCCGTTCAGGATCGAGTTGAGTCTCTGGTACTCTGTACAGACTGATCTCCCGTTCAGGATCAAGAGAAGTTCTCTGGTACTCTGTACGGACTGATGCCTCGTTCAGGATCTAGCTGAGTCTCTGGTATTCCGTACAGACTGATGCCCCGTTGAGGATCGAGCTGGTTCTCTGGTACTCTGTACAGACTGATCCCCCCTTCAGGATCGAGCTGGGTCTCTGGTACTCTGTACAGACTGATCTCCCTTTCAGGATCGAGACAAGGTCTCTGGTACTCAGTACAGCCTGATCCCCCGTTCAGGAATGAGACAAGGTCGCTGGTACTCTGTACAGACTGATCCCCCGTTCAGGATCGAGCTGAGTCTCTGGTACTCCGTACAGACTGATCCCCCGTTGAGGATCGAGCTGGGTCTCTGGTACTCCGTACAGACTGGTCCCCCCTTCAGGATCAAGCTGGGTTTCTGGTACTCTGTCAGGACTGATCTCCCGTGCAGGATCGAGTCAAGGTCACTGGTACTCCTTACGGACTGATCCCTCGTTCAGGATTGAGCTGGCCTCTGGTACTTTGTACAGACTGTTCCCCCGTTCAGGATCGAGTTGAGTCTCTGGTACTCTGTACAGAATGATCCCCCCTTCAGGATCGAGCTGGGTGTCTGGTACTCAGTACAGACTGATCTCCCGTGCAGGATCGAGGCAAGGTCTCTGGTACTCAGTACAGACTGATCCCCTGTTTATGAATGAGACAAGGTCTCTGGTAATCTGTACTGACTGATCCATCTTTCAGGATCGAAACAAGGTCTCTGGTACCCCGTACGGACTGATCCCTCGTTCAGGATTGAGCTGGGTCTCTGGTACTCTGTACAGATTGATACCATGTTCAGGATCGAGCTGAGTCTCTGGTACTCTGTACGGACTGATCTCCCGTTCAGTATCGAGACAAGGTCTCTGGTACCCCGTACAGACTGATCCCCTATTCAGGATGGAGACAAGGTCTCTGGTACTCTGTACAGACTGATTCCCTGTACAGGAATGAGACAAGGTCTCTGGTACTCTGTACAGACTGATCCTCCGTTTAGGAATGAGACAAGTTCTCTGGTACTCTGTACGGACTGATCTCTCATTCAGAATCGAGCTGGGTCTCTGGTACTCTGTACAGACTGATCCTCCGTTCAGGATCGAGCTGGGTCTCTGGTACTCTGTACAGACTGACCCCCGTTCAGGATTGAGCTGAGTCTCTGGTACTCAGTACAGACTGATCCCCCATTCAGGATCGAGCTGAGTCTCTGGTACTCTGTGCAGACTGATCTCCCGTTCAGTATTGAGGCAAGGTCTCTGGTACTCAGTACAGACTGATCCCCCGTTCAGGAACGAGACATGGTCTCTGGTACTGTGTACAGACTGATCCCCCGTTCAGGAATGAGACAATGTCTCTGGTACTCTGTACGGACTGATCTCTCATTCAGAATCGAGCTGGGTCTCTGGTACTCTGTACAGACTGATCCTCCGTTCAGGATCGAGCTGGGTCTCTGGTACTCTGTACAGACTGACCCCCGTTCAGGATCGAGCTGAGTCTCTGGTACTCAGTTCAGACTGATCCCCCATTCAGGATCGAGCTGGGTCTCTGGTACTCTGTACAGATTGATACCACGTTCAGGATCGAGCTGAGTCTCTGGTACTCTGTACGGACTGATCTCCCGTTCAGTATCGAGACAAGGTCTCTGGTACCCCGTACAGACTGATCCCCTATTCAGGATGGAGACAAGGTCTCTGGTACTCTGTACTGACTGATTCCCTGTACAGGAATGAGACAAGGTCTCTGGTACTCTGTACAGACTGATCCTCCGTTTAGGAATGAGACAAGTTCTCTGGTACTCTGTATGGACTGATCTCTCATTCAGAATCGAGCTGGGTCTCTGGTACTCTGTACAGACTGATCCTCCGTTCAGGATCGAGCTGGGTCTCTGGTACTCTGTACAGACTGACCCCCGTTCAGGATCGAGCTGAGTCTCTGGTACTCAGTACAGACTGATCCCCCATTCAGGATCGAGCTGAGTCTCTGGTACTCTGTGCAGACTGATCTCCCGTTCAGGATCGAGACAAGGTCTCTGGTACTCAGTACAGACTGATCCCCCGTTCAGGAATGAGACATGGTCTCTGGTACTGTGTACAGACTGATCCCCCGTTCAGGAATGAGACAAGGTCTCTGGTACTCTGTACAGACTGATCCCCCGTTGAGGATAGAGCTGAGTCTCTGGTACTCCGTACAGACTGATCCCCCGTTCAGGATCGAGCTGAGTCTCTGCTACTCCGTACAGACTGATCCCCCGTTGAGGATCGAGGTGGGTCTCTGGTACTCTGTACTGACTGATCTCCTGTTCAGGATTGAGACAAGGTCTCTGGTACTCACTACAGTCTGATCCCCTGTTCAGGATCGAGA
This sequence comes from Mobula birostris, assembly GCF_030028105.1. NCBI lineage: Eukaryota > Metazoa > Chordata > Chondrichthyes > Myliobatiformes > Myliobatidae > Mobula > Mobula birostris. The sequence continues at coordinate 138,711,607 of NC_092377.1, forward strand.
CAAGGTCTCTGGTACTCCGTACAGACTGATCCCCCGTTCAGGATCGAGCTGGGTCTCTGGTACTCTGTACAGAGTGGTCCCCCTTTCAGGATCAAGCTGGGTTTCTGGTACTCTGTACAGACTGATCCTCCGTTCAGGATCGAGCTGGGTCTCTGGTACTCTGTACAGACTGACCCCCGTTCAGGATCGAGCTGAGTCTCTGGTACTCTGTACAGACTGATCCCTCATTCAGGATCGAGCTGAGTCTCTGCTACCCTGTACAGACTGATTCCCAGTACAGGAATGAGACAAGATCTCTGGTACTCTGTACAGACTGATCCCCCATTCACGAATGAGACAAGGTCTGTGGTACTCTGTACAGACTGATCTCTTGTTCAGGATCAAGCTAGGTCTCTGGTACTGTTTACAGACAGATCCCCCGTTCAGGATCGAGCTGGGTCTCTGGTACTCTGTACAGACTGATCCCCCATTCAGGATCGAGCTGAGTCTCTGGTACTCTGTACAGACGGATCACCCATTCAGGATCGAGCTGAGTCTCTGGTACTCTGCAGAGACTGATCTCCAGTTCAGGATCGATACAAGGTCTCTGGTACTCAGTACAGACTGATCCTCCGTTCAGGAATGAGACAAGGTCTCTAGTACTCTGTATGGACTGATACCTCGTTCAGGATCAAGCTGGGTCTCTGGTACTCTGTACAGACTGATCCCCCGTTGAGGATAGAGCTGAGTCTCTGGTACTCCGTACAGACTGATCCCCCGTTCTGGATCGAGCTGAGTCTCTGCTACTCTGTACAGACTGATCCCCCGTTGAGGATCGAGGTGGGTCTCTGGTACTCTGTACTGACTGATTCCCTGTACAGGAATGAGACAAGGTCTCTGGTACTCTGTACAGACTGATCCTCCGTTTAGGAATGAGACAAGTTCTCTGGTACTCTGTACGGACTGATCTCTCATTCAGAATCGAGCTGGGTCTCTGGTACTCTGTACAGACTGATCCTCCGTTCAGGATCGAGCTGGGTCTCTGGTACTCTGTACAGACTGACCCCCGTTCAGGATCGAGCTGAGTTTCTGGTACTCAGTACAGACTGATCCCCCATTCAGGATCGAGGTGAGTCTCTGGTACTCTGTGCAGACTGATCTCCCGTTCAGGATCGAGACAAGGTCTCTGGTACTCAGTACAGACTGATCCCCCGTTCAGGAATGAGACATTTTCTCTGCTACTGTGTACAGACTGATCCCCCGTTCAGGAATGAGACAAGGTCTCTGGTACTCTGTACAGACTGATCCCCCGTTGAGGATAGAGTTGAGTCTCTGGTACTCCGTACAGACTGATCCCCCGTTGAGGATCGAGCTGGGTCTCTGGTACTCTGTACGGACTGGTCCCCCCTTCAGGATCAAGCTGGGTTTCTGGTACTCTGTCCGGACTGATCTTCCGTGCAGGATCGAGTCAAGGTCACTGGTACTCCGTACGGACTGATCTCTCGTTCAGGATCGAGACAAGGTCACTGGTACTCCGTACGGACTGATCTCTCGCTCAGGATCGAGACAAGGTCACTGGTACTCTTTACAGAGCGATGCCACGTTCAGGATCGAGTTGTGTCTCTGGACTTGTGAGGCAGTGGCTCTACCCTCTGCACTGGTGTGCTTGGTCAGTCTGCTGATAAGATGCTGTGATGGAAGCCTCAAGGTGGGGCTGAGGTAGGAAGCAGGTCTGTCACCCTCTGACTGTGTCTAATGCAGGCTTGGTGTTTTACTGCTGCCTGTGGCAGCGATGTACAGAGTGTAGCAGAGAGAGAGAGAGAGAGAGAGAGTCTAAGATAGAGATAGAGAGAGATATGAAAGTGAGAGAAAGAGAGAGACGGGAGATACAGAGAGAGATGAAAGAGAGAGAGGGAGAAAGAGAGAGAGAGAGGGGTGAGAGAGAGACAGAGAAAGAGAGAGAGGGAGAAAGAGAGGGAGAAAGAGAGAGAGAGTGAGAGAGAGAGAGAAAGAGAGAGAGGGAGAAAGAGAGAGAGAGAAAGAGAAAGAGAGAGAGGGAGAAAGAGAGATAGAGTGAGAGAGAGAGGGAGAAGGAAAGAGAGAGAAAGAGAGAGAGAGGGAGAAGGAGAGAGAGACAGAAATAGAAAGAGAGAGAGAGAAAGAGAGAGATAGAGATAGAGAGAGTGTGGAAGCGAGCCAGCCATTAATCCACACCGCTTATCATCAGTGAATGAAGCGAACATCCCCTGGGTGAACTACCATTTCCATTCATTTATCAGATGTCCAGAGAATTTGTTTGCGTGCATCTGACTCATCTTTTTCCTACTTGAGTGCTGTGCCTAACACCAGTTTATGAAGTAATGATATAAATATGATCTGTTTTCCCAGTGGCAGCAGCAGCACCACTACGTCATCAGGTTGCTCTGATTAACTGGAGTCTGTGAGGGACACGGACATGTCCAGAGAAACCTTGGACCGTATCGTCCCAAAGTACCTACACACCTCTCCAAGGGAAATGGCACGGAAAGGACATGGAAACGTTGTGAGTCCCTCCACACAGACACAGACACACCAGACAGACAGACAGACACACACACACACCCTCGTGACCCAGCACATGAAAGGAGCCAACGGCTGGTGCCCTACCCTCCTGCTCTCCCCTGTTACACTGAGGATTCCTGGTGCTTGTTCCTCTGGAAGAGATTCCCAGCTTGTTGAGGCAGAAAGCAGTTGATGTTGTATGTACAAAGTCTGAAAGATAAGCCAGCAAAATTTCATTTGTCACTCTTCTGGTTGAGAAGGATGGGGAGAGGATACAGAGATATATGTGTACCTATCCAAAAATGCTCTAAAATGTTACAATCGAACCCACATCCTCCTCTTCAGCTGGCAGCTCGCACCAGCCGCTATGAAGAAGTTTCCCCTCTGATTCCCCTTAAATATTTCACCTTTCACCTTATGACCTAAGGTTCTAGTTCTAGTCTTACCCAACCTTGAGGGGCAAAAGCCTGCAGAATTCACCCTATCTATACCGCTCATGATTTTGTAAACCTCTGTAAGATCTCCCCTCATTCTCCTGCACCCCAGAGCATAAAGTCCTAACCCCTCGCGCCTTTCCCTATAACTTGATGGGTGTATTGTCCAAAGAGGCCATATGAGTAGCTTTGGTGACTAATCCATTGAATGTATTAACTTGGAGACACCACAAATGTAACTGTTTGTATTATATTTCTCTATATTCTTATGAATAAGCACAAGAGATTCTGCAGATACAGGTGTTGGAAATCCACACAAGATGCTGGAGGAACTCAGGAGGTCTGGTAACATCCATGGAAAGTCGGTGTTTTGGGCCAACATCCTTTCATCGGGATTGGAAAGGAAGAGGGAAGAAACCAGAATAAGAAGGTGGAGGAGGGGAAGGAGCACAAGCTGGAAGGTAATAGGTGAAGACAGGTGAGGGGGAAGGTGGAGGGGTGGGAGAAGCTGAAAGGTGATTGGTGGAAAAGGTAAACGAATGAAGAAGAAGGAATCTTACAGGAGGGGGGAGTGGACCATGGGGAAAAAGGGAAGGTGGGGAAGCATCAGAGGGAAGTGATAGGCAGGCAAATATTCGGGCTTCTTCCCCCTTCCTTTCCGGTCCTGATGAAGGGTCTCAGCCCGAAACGTTGACTCTTTATTCCTTTCTGTAGATGTTGCCTGATCTGCTGAGTTCCTCTGGCATTTCTTATGAATATTATCTTTTGAAATGACTGGGATTCGAAGGGAAAGATTTTGATGGAGTGGATGCAGAGGGACCTGTCCTCCTGGAGACAAGCTCAACCAGTGACCAGTGAGATATGACTGCCTCAGAAATCCGACCGAGACAGCGAGAATGCAGAAGTCTCTCCCTCAGGTTGTAGGGAACAGTGTTGATGAATGTAAGGGGAGGCTGGGCTGGTGAATGAGGGAGAGTGGAATTGAGGGCTTTGCCTGTGGGGACTGGGTTGTCTACAGAAAGTGGTGGGCATAGCCCAGTCCATCACAGGCAGAGCCCTCCCCACCACTGTGTACATTTCGTGGAACGCTGCCACAAGAAAGCAGCATCCATCATAAACGATGTCCACTATCCAGGCCATGCCCTTTTCTCACTACTACCATTGGGCAGAAGCCATATGCCCCACAGTCACCAAGTTCAGGAACATTTTTTACCCTACAACCATCAGGCTCCTGAAAAGGTGCAAATAATTACCCTTGCTTCAACTCTGATCTGATTCTACAACTAATCTGATACCTCATGCTTCAACTCGTGTTCTCAGCATTGATTTTATTTGTACAGTCTTTGTTCATAAGACCATAAGACACAGGAATAGAATTAGGCCATTTGGCCCATTGAGTCTGTTCTGCCATTTCATCATGGCTGATCCATTTTCCCTCTCAGCCCCAATGTTCTGCCTTCCCCCATATCCCTTCATGCCTTGTCTAATCAAGAACGATCAATCTCTGCCTTAAATATACCCAATGACTTGGCCTCCACAGCTGCCAGTAGCAATGAATTCCAGATTCACCACTTTCTGCCTAAAGAAATTCCTCTTCATCTCCAGTCTAAGAGGACACCCTTCCTTTCTGGGACTGTGCCCTCTGGTCTTAGACTCCCCCACCAGAGAAGATATCCTCTCCTTATCCTCTCTATCGAGGCCTTTCAACATGGATTTCAGTGAGGTCACCCCTCATTCTTCTGAATTCCAATGAGTACAGGCCCATATCCATCAAACACTCATCATATGATGAGCCTTTTCAATCCCGGAATCATTTTTGTGAACCTTCTTGGAACCATCTCCAATGTAAGTATATCCTTTCTTAGATAAGGGGCCCAAAACTGCTCACAATACTCCAAGTGAGGCCTCACCAGTACTTTATAAAGCCTCAATTTTACATTCTTGCTTTTATATTCTAGTCCTCTCAAAATGAATGCCAACATCACATTTCCCTTCCTCACCACTGACTCAAGCTGAAAATTAACCTTTAGGGAATCTTGCACAAGGACCTCAATGGCCTACTCCTGCACCTATTGCCTATTGTCTACTGACTCCCAAGTGCCTTTGTGCCTCAGATTTTTGAATTTTCTCTCCATTTAGAAAATAGTCTACCCTTTTATTTCTTCTATCAAAGTACATGACTGTACACTTCCCAACACTGTATTCCATCTGCCAATTGTTTGCCCATTCTCCTAATCTGTCTAGGTGCTTTGGTAGCCTCTCTACTTCCTCTAAACCAGTTGCCCCTCCACCTATCATCTGCAGACACGGCCATTTCCTCATATGTAGCTTTTTCATGAATTCGGAATCGGTTTAATATCACCGGCATATGTCATGAAATTTGTTAACTTAGCAGCAGCAGTACAATGAAATACATGGTGAATAAGTACAGATAAAAAAACTGGGTTACATTAAGTTTCTATATGTCTATTAAGTAGTTAGGTTAAAATAAGTGATGCAAAAAAACAGAAATAAAATGTTAGTGAGGTAGTGCTCATGGGTTCAATATCCATTCAGAAATTGGATGGCAGAGAGGAAGAAGCTGTTCCTGAATCGTTGAATGTGTGCCTTCAGGCTTCTGTACCTGCTGCCTGATGGTAACAATGTGAAGAGAGCATGTTCTGGGTGGTGGGGGTCCTTAATGATTGTCACTGCCTTCCCGAGGCACCGCTCCCTGAAGATGTCTTGGACACTATGGAGGCTGGTGCCCATGACAGAGCTGACTAACTTTACAAGTTTCTGCAACTTATTTCAGGGGCCACCCCCACCGCCAACCCAGACGATGATGTAGCCAGTCAGAACGCTTTCCACGGTACATTTGTAGCAGTTTTCAAGTGTTTCACTTGACGAGCCGAATCTCCTAAAACTCTATAGTACTTTTCCTCAAATTCTATAATGTTTATTTTTTCCTGTAAATGCCTGCAGGAAAATTAATCTCAAGGTAGTCTCTAGTAACACACACGTACTGTGATAATAAATTTACCTTGAACTTTGAGGGTCCCACTGATTGGTTCAGATGAAGAAAGGGGGAAAGCAAGCTTGAAATGAGCGCTAATGTTGGCATGGACTAGTTGGGCTGAATGGCCTTTTCCTCTGATTGTGTAACCCAATGAGAGAGTAAAATGAGTGTGTTGAACTTTGGACAGAAATCACTTTATGTGGCAGAGACCCAACAGGCGTGGTTAGTGGCTGGAGTTGAATGTAATGAGATCATAAGCCTTCCGCTGTACATCAGTGGGTTGGACTCCCCATACAAAGGCAGCAATTGAGCATTTATCTAGGCAGCTAAGGTGGAAGTCCACTGAATAAGAGGGTGACAACTGGGTCTTGGAGGAGAACTGCAGCTGATGAAGTATGACCCAAAAAAATAAAGAATGCTGGAAATACTTACCTGGTCGAGCAGTGTCTGTGGGGAGAGCGAAACCTTAACTCTGCCCGACTACAGAGTAACTCAGCATTCTCCATCTCCCTTTCTCATTCTGACATCTGCAGCGCTTTTCCCTTTTGCCTTTTGGAACATGGTTACATTGTAATGCAGGCAACACCAGCCCAACTACTCACAAGACGAGATCCCACTCATAGCCACGTGCTGCTGACTAAACGACCTCTGTTATCTTGTGATATGGGCTTAGCAGTAAATATTTGGCACAGTGGGACTGCCTTCACTGTTGAATATTGCAGCACAGCATCTGTCATTAAGGACCCCCAAGACTCAGGACATGCCCTCTTCTCATTGCTGCCATCAAGGAGGAGGTACGGGAGCCTAGAGAATATATATATATAGATCTGATATTTCATTGGACGATGATAAGCAATACATGCCACCAGTGTATGCCACCAGGGTCATGTGCTCCTGAAGCTGAGCCTGCCAGTAAACTTTGTGCCACCTAACAGTTCCCATCGCTCCTGCTGGCCGCTTCAAACCTGGGATGACTCAGGTGAAGTTTCAGGCTTGTCCTTGAACCTGTGGGGGCTTCATTCCCCTCTTCTGACTGTCCATAGTCATAGTCATAGTCATACTTCATTAATCCCGAGGGAAATTGGGTTTCGTTACAGTTGCACCAACCAAGAATAGAGTATAGATATAGCAATATAAAACCATAAATAATTAAATAATAATATGTAAAGTATGCCAGATGGAAATAAGTCCAGGACCAGCCTATTGGCTCAGGGTGTCTGACCCTCTAAGGGAGGAGTTGTTAAGTTTGATGGCCACAGGCAGGAATGACATCCTATGACGCTCAGTGCTGCATCTCGGTGGAATGAGTCTCTGGCTGAATGTACTCCTGTGCCCAACCAGTACATTATGTAGTGGATGGGAAACATTGACCAAGATGGCACACAACTTGGACAGCATCCTCTTTTCAGACACCACCCTGAGAGAGTCCAGTTCCATCCCCACAACATCACTGGCCTTACGAATGAGTTTGTTGATTCTGTTGGTGTCTGCTACCCTCAGCCTGCTGCCCCAGCACACAACAGCAAAAATGATAGCACTGGCCACCACAGACTTGTAGAACATCCTCAGCATTGTCCAACAGATGTTAAAGGACCTCAGTCTCCTCAGGAAATAGAGACGGCTTTGACCCTTCTTTTAGACAGCCTCAGTGTTCTTTGACTGTGTGGTGGCCAGTGCGATCATGTTTGCTGTTGTGTGCTGGGGCAGCAGGCTGAGGGTAGCAGACACCAACAGAATCAACAAACTCATTCGTAAGGCCAGTGATGTTGTGGGGATGGAACTGGACTCTCTCACGGTGGTGTCTGAAAAGAGGATGCTGTCCAAGTTGCATGCCATCTTGGACAATGTCTCCCATCCACTACATAATGTACTGGGTGGGCACAGGAGTACATTCAGCCAGAGACTCATTCCACTGAGATGCAACACTGAGCGTCATAGGAAGTCATTCCTGCCTGTGGCCATCAAACTTTACAACTCCTCCCTTGGAGGGTCAGACACCCTGAGCCAATAGGCTGGTCCTGGACTTATTTCCTGGCATAATTTACATATTACTATTTAACTATGTATGGTTTTATTACTATTTATTATTTATGGTGCAAATGTAACAAAAACAAATTTCCCCTGGGATCAATAAAGTATGACTATGACTATGACCAGTCCAGTTTATTGTCAATTCGTATCCCCAGGTATTTGTAATCCTCCACCATGTCCACCTTGACCCCCTGGATCGATGAGTGCTTGCGCTCCTGACCTCAAGGTGTTGCTTGTTCTGTTCCGGATACCACGGCAGCCAGTTTCCATAGCATCGCGTCGCCACGTTTCACCTCTGACCCCTAACCCCCAGCTGGAGAACATCACAGTCAGTATGTGGACTCATCTGTCCTGGATAGTGGTCAGTGGTGGAACACGGACTGATTTCCTCATTCCCAGCTGGGGAATTCTGAACCCCATTACACACTAACCCCTGAGAGACGCACACGAGGAAAGATGTGGTTGTATTGGAGAGGCGATTCACCGGGCTATTGTCAGGATTGGAGTGTTTCGATTCTAAGGAGAGAGTGGATAGGCTGGGTTTGGTTTCCTTGGAGTGGAGGAAGCTGAGGGAAAGGCTGGACGGAGGCATATGAAATTGCAACGGGGTTGACAGCAGGAATGTATTTCCTGTTTGTGGGAGGGAGGGAGGAGGTTAAGAGAACCTGTGGCAAACAAGAGAAAATCTGCAGATGCTGGAAATCCGAGCAACACACACAAAATGCTGGAGGAACTCAGGAGGCCAGGCAGCAACTGTGAAAAAGTGTTCAGTCGACGTTTTGGGCCGAGACCCTTCATCTGGACTGGAGGAAAAAAAAGATGAGAAATCAGGGTAAGAAGGCGAGGTGAGGGGAGGGGAGGGGAGGGAGAAACTCAAGGTGATAGGTGAAACCACAAGGGGTGAAGTAAAGAGCTGGGAAGTGGATTGGTGAAAGAGAGGGACACGGGGATGGAGAAGGGGGAGTCTGATAGGAGAGGACAGAAGGCCATGGAAGAAAGGAAAGGGAAAAGAGCACCAGAGGGAGGCAACACACATCAAAGTTGCTGGTGAACGCAGCAGGCCAGGCAGCATCTCTAGGAAGAAGTACAGTCGACGTTTCAGGCCGAGACCCTTCGTCAGGACCAGAGGGAGGTGATGGGCAGGTAAGGAGATAAGGAACGAGAGAAATGGGAATGGGGAAGGAAGAGAAGCACTTGTCTCACACTTGCCTGAATAAAATTTCATCTGACACTGCTCAGCTGGACCTTGGCAGGACTTCGGCAGAATCTGTGGGGCATTTTCCCAAAGAGAAGGTGGGTGGAACATAGAACATGCAGCCTGTGGGAGAAGTGGGTAATAGACTCTCACTGCTCATCAGAGGCATCTGGACAAGTCTTTGACTCACTGAAGGTTACGGGTCAATAGGATGAGCATAGGCTAGCACGGATGCATCGGGCTGAATGGTCTGTTCCTGTGCTGTGTGACTCTGTGACTCTGGTCCGAAGGCTTTGTGGAGCCGATTCCAGCTCAGGACCTGCTTTCAATTCCAGCAGATGGAACACTGGCCAAGCACGAGCCACTGTGGCAGACAGTGGGAGGGGCAACAGAGTGTGGATGGAAGTGCTGGAGGAGCTGGGCAGGTCAGGTAGCATCTGAGGAGGAACAGGGAAAGTTAATGCACCCAGATGATGCCCAGCCCTCTCAGTTCGCCCGGCAGTCATCCTTTGCATCAGGTATTATGTAGCTTTGAGAACGGTGGGTGACTGGATGGGGCATGGTGTGGTGATGTGTGAGAAGGGGCGTTTACTCTAAGGGACATGGTGTGGTGATGTGTGTGGGGGGGTGACTCTAAGGGACATGGTGGGGTGATGTTGAGAATGGGGGTTTCTAAGGGGAACTGTGCGGTGCCTCAAAGAATGCCAGTTCAGGGTTTGCCTTCCTCAATAACACCAGCCTCACACAAAAACAATAAATTATTCTTTGCAACAGGCGCATTTGCATTGACAAACGCACAACCTTTCACTGTGATCTGACAGCCTCCCAGAGCCCACGAGTCCTTCACAATCCTGACAGGCAGATGGAGCGAGGCAGTTACACCGAGGGCTGAGTGTCATCTCTGACAGACTGTGACTCCCACATCAGCCTCGGCTCCGGCTCCAGATCCCCCTCCTGACAATCTTTGTGCCTGCCTGCGTGTGAAAAGCTTGGAGGGTGGGGTATACGTCCTCCCCTCCTTTGCTGACCAGTCCGGGCCGAGGCTGCACCGTGACTGCTGTGTGTTCAGCAACAAACAGCGTGCATTACAAAGATCCGTTACTGTTTAATATGGGTAGCATCAAACTGGGACCCGCTGGCAGAATCCCGTCCATTTCCTCGATCATCTGCACACTACCCAACCCCATGATCTTCCAAAACAACACAGCGTAACAGGAGAGTAGGCCACTCAGCCCCTCAAACCTACCCCATTAACCTAAGTGCATTCCCTAACTTCTTGGAAGTGTATCGAGCTGTGTCTCAGGTATACTCAGCGGCATCTCGGGTAGGGACGTCGGCAAAGAGTTATTCCCTCTCGGTGATATTGACTGGAGAATGGGTAGGATTGGTGTAGGTGTGCAGCTGATGGTCAGCAGAGACCCAGTCAGGTTTCCCTGTGGTATGGCTATGACCCTCTTCTCCGAAACAGTGCTGCAGAATCTTCTAGATCCACCCCTGACTGACAAGGCCTGGCCTAAAGCTTTGCTTCTCTGACAGTGATCATTATAAAGACATTTTTATCACAATTGAGAGCTCCTCAGCCAGGAGGAATGAGCTATTTCATTACAGAGAGATATATTTTATGTCTGTCACATATACAACATGGAGCAAAACAACCTGTGTTACCCTGAGGAGGTCGCCTGCTCCGCATTAATTTCCCAGAGGCTCCTACTCGTTTATCTTCATCTGCTTCAGGTTTTAATCGTGTTCTGCCTCACACGACCAGCCGCCGCTCACAGAGTGGTCTTCAGCAGCCCGCCAACGAAATCGCGCTGGTGAAATCCCATTCTCCTATCAGGCTCCTTCACAAGTTCTCCCCAACGCGCGAGAGCCCCCACCCCAGTGACTGGTGCATTCCTGAGGGGCTGGGTGAAAGCATTGGAAGAAGTGCACTGCCTCTCCCCAACCCCCACCTTCCTGTCCCACTAATGCTCCCCACCTTGGCCCCGTCCCTCAGAAGTAATGCAAGCATCTTGTTCTCAGTCCTGAGCGATGCCACAGAGACAACAGCTCAATCCAAAGCTCAAAGTAAATCTATTATCAAAATATACATATCTTACCATATACTACCTTGGGATCGATTTTCTTGCAGGTGTTCACAGGGGGATAAAGGAAATACAGTCGAATTTTACAAAAAAAAAATACATAAACAGACTGACAAACAACTAATGTGAATTCTGGGCAAATAAAATCATACTGGGAACATGAGGTGTAGGAGTTCTCGAAAGGGAACCTGTGGGTCATAGATTTAGTTCCCAGTTGTGGTGAATGAAGTGGTCTCCATTGGATCAGGAACCTGATGGTTGTCGGGCAGTAACTTCCTGAACCTGGTGGTGTAGGACCAAGGGCTTCTGTACTTCTGGAGGGAAGAGGGATTGAGCAGAATGGTGGGGATCCTTGATGATGGATTCTTTGTAAATGTACTCGGTGGTAGCCTCTCCTGGTCCAAAGCATAGGTGTTTCCTTACTAGTCTGTGATGCAGCCAGTCGGGAGACTCTCCCCCGTGCATCTATGGAAGTTTGGTGACAGGCTAAAAACACATGAACAATGCCAGTAGCCGTTCTCCCCCTTCCCCTCTCTCCCCACTGCCGCAGCTGAAGCTCGGGCAATGCGGATTCTTAACTTCCAGTGCTATGGGATGTGCGTAGCCCTGTTGCCAGGACAACTGTGGGTGCCCGAGCCCTGGCTCGTTGCTCCACATTGAGCAAAGTTGAAGTGATTTTCATTTCATCAAACACAAAATAATCTGCAGACGCTGGGGTCAAAGCAACACTCACAACACACTGGAGGAACTCAGCAGGTCAGGCAGCATCCGTGGAAACGATCAGTCAACGTTTCGGGCCGGAACCCTTCGTCAGGACTGTAGAGGGAAGGGGCAGAGGCCCTATAAAGAAGGTGGGGGGGGAGGGTGGGAAGGAGAAGGCTGGTAGGTTCCAGGTGAAAAACCAGTGAGGGGAAAGATCAAGGGGTGGGGGAGGGGAAGCAGGGAGGAGATAGGCAGGAAAGGTGAAGAAGGAATAGGGGAAAACACAAAGGGTTTCTCCTTCTCCTTCCCACCATCCCCCCACCTTCTTTATAGGGCCTCTGCCCCTTCTCTCTACAGTCCTGACGAAGGGTTCTGGCCCGAAACGTCGACTGATCGTTTCCACGGCTGCTGCCCGACCTGCTGAGTTCCTCCAGCGTATTGTGAGTGTTGCTTTGACCCACCCCAGCATCTGCAGATTATTTTGTGTTTATCGGTAGTAGAAGGAGGCGGAACCATGAGGGAGGTGATAGGCAGCTGGGGGAGGGGGCAGAGTGAAATAGGGATAGAGGAAGGGAAGGGGAGGGAACTACCGGAAGTTGGAGAATTCTATGTTCATACCAAGGGGCTGGAGACTACCTAGACGGTATATGAAGTGTTGCTCCTCCAACCTGAGTTTAGCCTCATCATGGCAGTAGAGGAGGCCATGTATGGACATATCGGAATGGGAATGTGAAGCAGAGTTGAAGTGGATGGCTACCGGGAGATCAAGTGGCCCAGCCGCTGATAACGCCATTAACCAGGCTGCAATCCGGCGTCCAGCGGGGAAGTGGGGACGTGGGAAGAGACCCAGAGCTTCGAATTGGTGCTCTGGTGCCTGGGGTGTCTTCTCCCGCACGTTAGTCTTTCGGTTAACTTGCTTTCAGTGCCGAGTCGCCGCCGTCGATCTGCCGATCCGTCACTGATCAAATACTGAACCAGAGGCTGGGTGGGGGTCCTCAGCGAGCGGCTCCGTCTAACACCCCGCAGCCCTTCCACACTGTGGTCAGAAATGCAATGAGACACTCTGCCCTTGCCTGGCTGAGTACAGCTCTAACTCTTGAGAAGTTCTCTCTTTCTTTATTTATCTTTTTATTGATTTAAAAGGAACATAAATGCAATCGAGAGCAGAATTATCTCAAATGTATATATCAATAACAATACAAACCGAGATTAAGATAGACATTGTCAAAATCTTACATATTACTAAGCTAGTATAAAGTATATACTGTAATAAAAAAATGAAAACAGCAATTCTCCTCTCATCAGTTCAGGAAGAGGAAAGAAAAACATTGAGTTTTAAATGGAGAGAAAAAAAAACTACACTATATAAAAAAAAGAAACAAAAATAAAGGGACTGGGCAGTCTATTTTGAGGATACGACCAAAAATAAAAGAAAGACTTTCTGATCAGATCTAAAACTTCGAGAAAAAAAATTGGAAAAGTGATAAATCAAATTAAATGAAAATATTGGATAAACTCTTGAGAAGTTCAATACCACCCAGTATAAAATAACCTGGTCGATCAGCACCTGCTCCTCCAAAGCGCATCACCTCATTGCAATCGTTCAATTTATCTGCACTCTGGCCTTTACACTTCGTTCTGCATTCTGTTGTTGTTTTACCTTGCTCTACCTCAATGCACCGTGTAATGGTTTGATCTGAACGAACAGTATGCAAGGCACGCTTCTCATTGCATCTTGGTACATGTGTCGATAACAAACCAACACCAATAATTCCCCACCACCACCCCGGAGGTGCACAGTGTAGTCACTCCCTTGGTAAGTTCGGACAGTACCTTCCAAACCTGCGGCAGTGTAGCTCTCTGAGCGCGGGGCTGTGCTGTTTAACAGAGTCTTAGCCGGTTTACAGACTCCACATCTGCCTGCCAATTCTGCAGCCGGGGGGAGTTTTTAAAAAATTTTTATTAACAAAATATACTTTATTCAAAAATAAAATGATTTACAATAAACCATTCAATGACTCTCAATCCTTTACAGACGTTTCCTATATATTTCCACACTTTCAGCCACTCACATGGCACTGTGTTGGTTCATCTTTACCCACCATTGTTGAGGGGTATACTGCCCACCACCTGACCCCTCTCACTCCCGCGGGAGAAGAACCCTATACTGTGGTCCTTCCCCACCGGGCCCTTGGGGTGGCTGAACCGAGTTTCAGTGCGTCCCTCAGCACGTACTCCTGCAGCCGAGAATGTGCCAGTCGGCAGCATTCTCCCACGGACATCTCCATGTGCTGGTAGATCATCAAGTTTCGGGCCGACCAAAGAGCGTCTTTCACCGAGTTGATGATCTGCCAGCAGCACCGGATGTTGGTCTCCGTGTGCGTCCCCGGGAACAGCCCGTAGATCAGAGAGTCCTCTGTTACGCAGCTGCTGGGGATGAAACGCGACACTAGCCCGTCCATCCTCCTCCACACCCTCTCTGCGAACTGACAGTGTGCAAAGAGGTGGGTCATGGACTCCTCCCCATTGCAGTCCTCCCGTGGGCAGCGGGGTATGGAGATGACGTTCCGGGCGTACAGGAGGGATCTGACTGGGAGGGCCCCTCTCACCGCCAGCCAGGCGAGGTCTTGGTGCCTGTTGGTGAGGTCTGGCGATGAGGCATTTTGCCAGATGTACTGGGTGGTCTGCTCAGGGAATCACCCCACTGTGTTCATCACGTCCTTCTCCTGCAGTGCCTGCAGGGCATTCTGTGTCAACCACTGCCTGATGGCCCTGTGGTCAAAGACATTGTCCTGGAAGAACTTTTCTGCGAAGGACAGGTATGGCAGCAACGACCAGCTGACTGGGGCGTTGCTTGGGAGTGGGGCCAGACCCATCTTTCATAGCCAGGGCGACAGGTAGAACCTGGGCACATAGTGGTACTTGGTGCCCACATACCTGGGTTCTACACACAACCTGATGCAGCCACACACGAAGCTGGCCATCAGGGTGAGGGCAACACTGAGGACATTGTTGCCCCTATTGTCCAGGGACCTGCGCATGGTGTATCATGTACATACAGAGAGTCAGAGGTAAAGCCATTATCTGAGCGGGGGGCGCCCTACGGTCCTGAGCTTCAGTCAGCTGGTGTGGGTGTGGGGTAGGCCACTCGGATGATAAGCCGAGGGATCGATTTGCCCCTGGGTCTGGCCAAGGTGGCCTTGCATGGGTCCAGACTGTGGGAAGTCGAAGGTTCTACCCGAGCTGACTGCCTGCCCCTCATGTTCGTGCCCATGGCAGTGGTACACTGTACAACAAATACGCTCACACTACTAATGCATAGAGGAGATAACACTGTGAAAGGCAGTATGAGTGTAAAATGCTGTGGACTCTTTTTCATTTGTATTTGCATATATTGTTTATTTATGAATATCAAGTTTATTTTTAAGAGTTATAATAACATTAAGGGGCAAGTCACCATCCCCCGGGAGTGGTAGGTGCACCAAACATGCCCTGAAGCTTTCTAGAAAGATGGCAGCATGCTCTGGGTCCAACCCAGTTCTTCGCTTCCTTTTCACAATTGCAAAACTCTTCTGGTTATTGAGAAATCAAGTACTGCTACCACATGAACAAGTTCCTCAAAGATGGTGGAGTTGGTTGTTGTGCACTGTGTCTGCCCCCAGGGGAAAAGGCGTCAATGGTGGCGTGCGGTCCAATGGACAGTGTGGATGAGTGAATTGGGCGTTTTTGTTGTGATTGCAGAACCCTGTTGGATATTGGTAATGTAAAATCCTACGTCTGATTCCCTGGTGAGACTGATGGCGGGGGAGCTGCACGGCCTCATCATGGCGCAGGCCAAACCTGCTGTTTTCTGCTGAAGTAGGAGACGCTGGAGCTGTCCGTGTGCCATTGGATTCTGTACTGGGTTGGAGGCTGAACCCTCACAGTAGGAGACGCCAGAGCTGTCTATATGCCACTGGATTCTGCTTTGGGTTGGGGGCTGGACCCTCCTTTTGGTACTGCTCCCCGGTGTTTGCTCGGTGGAAGACAAGCTGGGTTGCGTTCAACTGCGGCTGCACTGGGCGATATGAGGAACAGCTGTGTGTAGTTCTTGCAGAAACGTGGCTCCATGACAACATCCACGCACCATCAAATCTACAGACCATGACACTCAGGGACTTGTGCTATATTTTTTTTTAATATTTTTTGTGACTATCTTTTTCACCTATCATAATTATATGTGCTATTTGTGCTGTGTGCTGTTGGTTCTGTGACTTACACCTTGGCACCTGAGGAACGCTGTTCCATTTGGCTGTATTCATGTGTATAGTTGAATGACAATTAAACTCAAACCCGAACTTGAACTTGAGGAGCAAGTGCTGTGATTCCATTCACTGAAGCTGGTGAACCTGTGGTGACTGTGGAACCTGTTACCAGTTTTCAAAATTATTCGCGGATCTCCTGCACCATTGCTTAAATAAATGAAACAGTAAGTTCTTTAGCGATGGTGCTTCCATAGTGTTATTGAAGGAATGAGGTGGTAGAGAGTCAGGAAGATGTGGAGTCTACAGGGCAACCTGCAGCTGATGATTCTCATAAACACAAGAGATCCTGCAGATGCTGGAAATCCAGAGTAGCATACACAAAACACTGGTCAAACTCAGCAGGTCAGGCAGCATCTATGGAAACAAATTAACAGTTGATGTTTTGTGCCGAGAACCTTGATCAGGACTGGAAAGGAAGGGGAAGATGCCAGAATAAAAAGTTGGGAGGGGGTGAAGGAGAATTAGCTAGAAGGTGGTAGGTGGAGCCAGGTGGGTGGGAAAAGTAAAAGTCTGGAAAAGAAGGAATCAGATAGGAGAGGAGAGAGGATCATAGGAGAAAGAGAAGGAGGAGGGGAACCAGGGGGAGATGAAGTAAGAGGACAGAGTGGGGAAGAGAGAAGAGGGAAGGGGTGGGGAAAAATTACTGGAAGGAGAAATCAATGTTCATGCCATCAGGTTGGAGGCTACCTAGATGGAATATAATGTGTTGCTCCTCCATCTTGAGAGTGGCCTCATCTTGGCAGAAGAGGGGGTCGTGGGCTGACATATCAGAATTGGGATTGGGAATCAAAATTCAAATGTTCAGCCACCGTGAAAATTCTGCTTTTGGTGGATGGAGTGGTGGTGCTCGATGAAGTGGTCTCCCAATTTACGTAGGGCCATGCCAATGCAGCAAAGGCCACATCTGGAACACCGGATACAATGGATGACCCAAACAGATTCACAGGTGAAGTACTGCCTCACCTGGGAGGACTGCTTGGGACCCTGAATGGAGGTGAGGGAGAACATATCGACCACTGCCTTAAATACCACTGCCCAATGACCTGACCTCCTCAGCTGCTTGTGGTAACAAATTCCACAAATGCACCACCCTTTGGCTAAAGAAATTTCTCCACATCTCTGGTTTAAATGGACACCTCTCTATCCTGAGGCTGTGCTCTGTTGTCCTGGACTCACCTTTCCTTTCCACATCTACTCTGCCTAGGCCTTTCAACATTTGGAAGGTTTCAATGAGATCCCCCCTCATCCTTCTGAATTCCAGTGAGTACAGGCTCAGAGCTATCAAAACGCTCCTTGTATGATAACCCTTTCATTCCTGGAATCATCCTTGTGAACCTCCTCTACACCCTCTCCAATGCCAGCATATCTTTCCTTAGATAAGGAGCCCAAATCTGTTCACGATACTCAAGGTGAGGCCTCACCAGTGCCTTATAAAGCCTCAGCATCACATCCCTGCTCTTGTATTCTAGACCTCTTGAAATGAATGCTAACATGGCATTTGCCTTCCTCACCACCGACTCAATCGCAAGTTACCCTTTAGGATTTATGCACTTGTTAGTGGATAACCATGCTTACAGAACAAACATACAGTGGAGAGTACAGAAAAGATACAGGTCCGTTGGCCCCCGATGTCTGCACAAAATTTATCTAAACCTCTCCTGCCTGCACTAACCCACCCCACCACTGCTTTATCATTTCCCGTCAGAGTCACCTCATGTACAGACACTCCAGTGCCCAGCGTCACTTTATGGACATACAATCAATCTATGTATATTTATTGCGATTTGTATTATAGTGTTCTTTATCATATTGTTCGAACCTGGAGTAACAATTATTTTGTTTTCCATTGCACTGGTGCTCTGGAAAAGACACTAAACCATCTTGATCTTAAAACATAAACCGCATCCCTCCATTCACCACTATTGTGTCTGCATCTGCTACCACCACTATCAGCCTGCTCTAGGCACCCATCACTCTGCCTTTCGCCTTAAATGCATCTCCTCTAGAGTTTGACATTTACAGATTCTGGCTGTCTACTCTACTTGTGTCACTCATAACCTTATAAACTTCTATCAGTTCTCACTCAGCCTCCGCTGCTCCAGCGGAAACAACCCAAATTTGTCCAACCACATAGCACCTGCCCTCTCATCCTTGCAGCATCTTAGTAAACCCCTTCTGTACCTCTCCAAAGTTTCCTCACCATTCCTATAGTGGGGCAAGCAGAATTATACATAATACCCATTGCCTTGCCTTGCAACCTAAACTCCTGGTGGAGTTGTCAGGGTGCCATCATGACAAGCTTTGCACCAGTCTGTTCCATCTGTCGCGGTTGTGTGCCAGAGCCTGGGTCACCGCAAATGTTTTCCCTGTCCATTATTTAATGTTGTCCGTCCATCTTTGCCTCTGTCTGGCTCTCCTTCTTTTCCCCTCCACAGTTCCTTGTAGAACCGTCTTTGCAAGGCCACTGGATCTTGTTACGTGGCCGTACCATCTCAGCTTTCTTTTCTTCACCGTTGTGAGAAGGTCTTCATGGGGGCCAATGTGGTGCTGGATGGTCTTGTGGACCTGCTCGTTTGTGATGTGGTCCAAGTATGAGATGCCCAAGATGTTGTGACAGCATCTCATTTCCAATACCTGTATCTTCCTCTGTAGCTGTGCTGTGAGGGTCCATGTCTCACGTGCGTACAGGAAGATGGAGAATACCAATGCACGCAGGAGTCTGATCTTGTACTTCATGGTGATGTTGCTGTCCCTCCATATTGTCTTGAGTTTGGATAGTGCAGTCATTGTCTGTGCAGTTCTTGCCAGGACTTCATCACTGATGATTGCCCCCAGGTATTTGAACTGTTGCACTGTCTCAAGTTTCTGACCGTGGACTGAGATGTCCGTTGTGATGGCACCATTGGCATTTGCCACGAGCTTAGTTTTCTCAGCACATATTTCCATTCCAAACTTTGTGGACGCTCTGTCAAAATGGCTGACCAGGTTGGCCAGTTTGTCCTCTTTTCCTGCAAGTCCATCAATGTCGTCAGCAAATCTTCGGTTTGTGATGTTCCTCCCTGCGATGCTGACTGTGTCCACATGATCTTCAAGGGCAACACCCATGATTCATTCCAGGAAGACATTGAAGAGAGTGGCGGAGATGAGACAGCCCTGACGGATTCCTACAGAGGTATGGAACCACTCCCCAATGGTGCCCTGAGTGAGAACTGCACTGGTTGCCTTGGCATAAAGCTGATGGATTGTATGAGTCAGCTTCTGCCCCATGTTGAATTTCTTCATGGTGGCCCATAATGCATCATGCCAGACTCTGTCAAACACCTTCTTGAAGTCTATGAAGACGTGGTTGAACTCTCTCTGGTGCTGAAGATATTTCTCACAGAGAGTGCGGAGTTTGAAAATCTGCTCAGTGGTGCTTCTGCCCTTACGGAAGCCTGCTTATTCCTTGGCAATGATGTCTTCTGCCTGAGGTCTCAGTCTGTTCAAGGTGATTCTGAGCATTACCGTGCTTACATGGCTGATCAAACTGATGGTATGGAAATTCTGGCAAAGTTGGAGATTGCCTTTCTTGAGAAGCACAGGGATCAGCGACTGAGTCCAAGGTGTCGGCCATTCACCTGTCTGCTAGATCTTATTGCAGATGGTGGTAAGCATGTCTATTGTGGCCTCTCCTCCATGCTTCAGCAGTTCTGCAGGGATGTTGTCAACTCCTGCTGACTCCCCACACTTCAGTGATCGTATTGTGGCTTCAACTTCTTCACGCATGATTGGATAGTCTTCCTCAATGGAAGATTCATGCACATTCAGCATGCTTGGACCCCCTTTGCTCTGGTAGTTGTACAGTTCTGAACAGTACTCTGTCCACCTCTCCATTATTTCCTTTTCTTCTGTGAGACTTTTGCCATTTTTGTCATGGACGGGGTTCAGTTTGGCTTGTTTTTCTTTGGTAAGATATTTCACCAGCTGGAATGCCTTCTTTGTGTTGTTGTTGGAGAGGCTGTCTTCAATGTCCACACATTGATCAGCTATCCATCTCTGCTTTGCTTCCTTCATTTCCCTCCTGATTTCCTTGTTGATTTTCCTGTATTCTGTTCTTCCTGCTGCTGTGTTTTTATCTTTCTTTAATTTCCTTCTTGTGTCACACATATCCAGTATCTTGTTAGTGACCCATGGTTTAGACTTGTGGTGGCTTTTCCCCAGAATCTTGCTTGCTGTTTCCATCATCACTGTGTTAAAGTGCAGCTTAACCAAAGTTTTGTAAAGCTATCCTGATATTTAGTTATTTGCCGATACAGAGCAGAGTAGCTCCTACCAGCCTTTCCACAACCCCAATGAACTTCAACCTAATCACGCATCTATTTTCAATGACCGATTAACCCACCTGGTATGTCTTTGGGCTGTGGGAGGAAACCAGAGCGCCCGGGGAAACCCCAGACATTCCATGGGGAGGACGTAGAGAGACCCCTTACAGGCAGCACTGGAATTGACCTCTGAACTCCAGAACGCCCTGACCTGTTACAGCGTCGTGCTAACTGCTACACTACCGTGGCTTCCATCTGTGTACAGCCGGGGCATTAACATCCCGACGTCTTCTAATCTGGCCGGCTGTTGGAGGTTGACCTGCTTTAGTTTGCACGAAGTGGCTTAAATGCAGGTCGTCGATCTGGACGCGGGTGCCTGTTTTCCTGAACTTTACCCCACTAAGTCCGAATCAGAATCAAGTTTATTATCACTGACGTAGTCTGTTGTTTTGCATCAGCAGTAAGGTACAATAAGAAAGAAACATAAAAATAAATAATTTTGCAAAAAGAGAGCACAAAATGGTGAGGGGGTGTTCAAGGACCACTCAGACATCTGATGGCGGAGGGGAAGAAGCTGTTCCTAAAGCATTGAGTGTGTCTTCAGGCCCCTGTGCCTACTCCCTGATGGTAGCAATGACAAGAGGGCATGTTCTGGACGGTGAGGGTGCTGAATGATGGACGCCATCTTCTTGAAGCATCACCTTTTGAAGATGTCCTTGATGCTTGGGAGACTAATGCCCACAAACAGGAGAAAATCTGCGGATGCTGGAAATCCAGAGCCACGCACCATAAAACACTGGAGGAACTCAGCAGGCCAGGCAGCACCTATGGGAAAGAGTAAACAGTCAGCGTTTCGGGCCGAGACCCTTCACCAGGACTGGAAAGAAAGAGAAGTCAGAAAAAGGTGGGGGGAAGGGGAGGACAAAGTAAAAGGTGGTAGGCGATAGCTGGAACCGGGAGACTGGAGGAGGTGAAGTGAAGAGCTGGGAAGTTGATTCATGGAAGAGATAAAGGGCTGGAGAAGGGGAATCTGATAGGAGAGGACAGAAGGCCATGCATGAAAGGAAAGGGGAGGGAGCACCAGAGGTGATGGTCAGGTAAGGAGATAAGGTGAGAGAAGGAAACAGGAATGGGGAATGGTGAAGGGGAACTAGTACCCATGATTGGGCTGGCTGAGCCTACACCCATCTGCCACTTTTTCCAATCCTGTGCATTGGCATCTCCATACCAGACGGTGATGCAACCAGTCAGAATGTTCTCCACAGTACATCTGTGGAAATTTGTTGGAGTCTTTGGTGGCACACCAAATCTCCTCTAATGAAGTAGAGTCACTGGTGCGCCTTCTTCATGATTGCATCAATACGTTGGTCCCGGGATAGGTCCTCTGAGACGTTGACCCTCAGGAACTTGAAGCCGCTCACCCTTTTCACTGCTGACCCCCTCCAGTGACTTCCCTTTTCTGAAGTCCACAATCAATTCCTTGGTCGAGCTCAGCCTCACATTTCCACATTACGTCACGCTTCCTCTGTACAATGCAAGCATCCGTTCAAGCAGCTTCAGAGCACTTGGTGACCCTGCTTTCTCCAGGAGATGGATGCCTCACGTGGCTAACCTTTTAAAATGCAGCAGAAACAAAATAAACTCATTGATTTTTTTAAACTCACAAAGCAAGATATGTTTTTAAGAGAAGGAGAGGCCAGAAATATGGTTAAAGTGCTTGTGGCAGCTGGTGGAATTGATTTTGAGGGCTAAGTCAGGCTGTAAATAAGATGTTTACTTGCTGTGAAGGCACTTTCCACAGGAAGAAATGTAGTGCTGTCATCATTTGATTATCATTTTTAATTAGCCTCTGGGTAAACCTGTGTGAACCATTAAGGCAACAGGAAAAGCAAACAGTAAACATGATAAACACCTTCATAAATATTGACGCACAAAGACTCAGCTAATTCACCCGGTCTCACTGTCACTTGTGGTGGCAGATACAGACAAATGAGCACAAGACAACATTATCTAATCTGGTCCCGACATCTCATTGGAAGGGGTATCACATTGATTGGGAGACTTGCGAGATGTCGCAGAGTTAATAACCTGTGATTATTCTCATCATTTACAGTGTCTGGCCAGTCCACCTCCTCTGGTCACAGCTTAGTCCATGGCACGTGGATGTTGTTGATCAGGCCACATTCATTGTCTAGAGTAGACATGTCACAGCATGAAAGAAAGCTATTCAGTCCCTACTAGCCCATTGTGAGAGAATCCAGCCAGTCCCTCCCCCCACAGCCCTGTAAATTTCTTCCTTTTGGACACTTACCAGCTCCTTTTGAATCTGCTCCCACTAGTACCCCACACCCGCCACAGATGCCCAACTCTGACCCCAACCCCTCAGGGTTCACTTTCCATTTGTTTGGCAATATTCCTTGCCCTCTGGTTCGTGACACCTTCACCAATGGAAGCATTCTCACTCCAGTTACTTCAACACTCAGATCAGTAGGGATTATGCACTTTGGTAGAAGAAATAAAGGCTTAGACAGTTCTCTAAAGGGGGAGCTAATTCAGAAATTGAAGGGGCAAAAGGGACTTGAGAGTCCTGCTGGAGGATTCCCAGAAGGTTAACTTGCAGATTGAGTCAGTGGTAAGGAAGGCAAGTTTTCATTTTCAGAGGACTAGAATATACAAGCAAGAATGTAGTGCTGAGGCTTTATAATGCATTAGTCAGACCGCATATGGAGAATTCTGAGCAGTTTTGGACCCCATATCTAAGAAAAGATGTGTTGACATTGGAGGGGGTCCAGAGGAGGCTTATGAGAATATTCCTAGAATGTAAGGGTTAACGCATGATGGCTCTGGGGCTGAACTTGCTGGATTTTTGAAGAATGACGGGGGATCTCATTAAATCCTACTAAATACTGAAAGATGTTGAAAGGATGTTTCCAATAGTGGGAGAATCTAATACCAGAGAGCACTGGCTCAGAATCAAAGGATGACCCTTTAGAATAGAAATAAGGAGTAATTTATTTAGCCAGTGGATGGTGAATCTGTGGAATTCATTGCCACAGATGGCTGTGGAAACCAAGCCATTCAAAGTGGAATAGGTCATGACATTAAACATTATGGGGAGAAGGCAGGAGAATGGGATTGAGAGGGAAAATAAATCAGCCATGATGGAATGGCGAAGCAGATTCAATGGGTTGAAAGGTCTATTTCTGCTCCTATGTCTTATGGTCTTATTTCCTCACAACCTCCTCAGCCTCTTCACTGAGAATCAACACCAGTGCACCTCAAAGGTGTGTGCTTAGCCAACTGCTCTACTCTACACCCATGGCTCTGTGGCTAGGCACAGCTAAAATGCCATCTGTAAATCTGCTGATGATACAACAGTTGTTGGCAGAATTTCTGACAGTGACGAGAAGGCTTACAGGGGTGAGATAGATCAGCTGGTTGAGTGGTGCACACCAATAATATTGCACTCAACATCAGTAAGACCAAAGAATTGATTGTGGACTTCAGAAAGGGTAAGACGAGGGAACATGCACCAGTCCTCAGAGGGATCAGAAGTGGAAAGGGTGAGCAATTTCAAGTTCCTGGTTGTATCTCTGACGATCTGTCTTGGGCCCAAAGTATCGATGCAGCTTCTAAGAAGGTACGGCAATGGCTACGATTCATTCGGAGTTTGAGGAGAGTTGGTATGTCACCAAAGTCACTCGGGAATTTCTACAGATGCACCTTGGCTGTATCACCGTCTGGTATGGGGGTGGGGGGCACACAGCATAGAATCGAAATAAGCTGCAGAAAGTTGTGAACTCAATCAGCTCCATCATAGACACTAGTCTCTGCAGCATCCAGGACATCCAGGACTCTTCAATGAGCAATGTCTCCAAAAAAACGGCATCCATCATTAAGGACCCCCATCACCCAGGACATGCCTTGTTCTCTTTGCGACCATCGGGGGGAGGTACAGGAGCCTGAAGGCACACACTCAGTGATTCAGGAATAGCTTCCTCCCCTCTGTCATCCGATTTCTGAATGGACATTGAACCCTTGGACACTACCTCACTTTGTTTTCTCTTTTTGCATTACTTAACACACATATATGATTTACAGTTTTTATTATGTATTGTCATGTACTGCTGTCGCATAACACTATATTTCATAACATATGACAGTGATAGTAAACCTAATGCAAGGACACCTCCAGCTTCTCTGATCTATCTGCATAATAAAGTTCAACGTTCAAAGTAAATTTATCATCATTGTACATATATATATCGCCATATATGACTCTGACATTCATTTTCTTGCAGGTAATCATGGTAAATACAAGAAACACAATCGGATCAGTGAAATACCACACCCAAAAGGATGGACACAACCAACGTGCAGGAGAAAACCCCAAATTGTGCAAATAGAAAGGGAGGGAAAATATAATAGTAAATAAATAAGCAATAAATATTGAGAACATGAGATGAAGAGTCCTTGAAAGTGAGTCCAGTCAGTGTTGGGGCGAGTGAAGTTATTCCCTCTGGTTCAAGAGGCTGATTGAGGGGCAGTAACTGTTCCTGAACTTAGTGGTGTGGGTCCTGAGGTTCGTGCACCTGATGGCTGCAGTGAGAAGAGAGCACGTCCTGGGTGGTGGGGGTCCCTGATGATGGATGCTGCTTTCCTGCAACAGTGCTCCATGTTGGGAGGGGAGAAGCTTTACCCATGATGGACTGAGCAGTATCCATTACTTTTTGTTGGATTTTCTGTAAAAAGACATTGGTGTTTCCATACCAGGCCATCATGCAACCCATTAATATACTGTCCACCACATATCTATAGAAGTTTGTCAAAGTCTTAGATGACATGTCGAATCTTCACAATCTTCCAAGGTAGAAGCAATATTGCACTTCCTTCATAATGGTACTTGCCTGCTGAACCCAAGAAAGATCCCCTGAAATGATAACACCAAGGAATTTAAAGTTGCTGACCCTCCCCACTGCTGGTTCCCTAATGAGGACCTGCTCATGGATCTCCGGTTTCTTCCTCCTGAAGTCAATAATCAGCTCCTTGGTCTTGCTGACATTAAGTTGGAGGTTGTGGTGGCACCACTGTGCCAGATTTTAGATCTCCCTCCTGTATGCTGATTTGTCACCACCTTTGATTTGGCCAGTGACTGTAGTGTCATCAGCAAACTTACCTGTCATAAGTGTAAAGCAAGTAAAGCAGGGGGTTAAACTCACAGCCTTGTGGTGCACCTGTGCTGAGTGAAATTGTGCAGGGGATGCTGTCGATCCGAACTGACTGGGTTATGCAAGTGAGGAAATCTAGATTTTTTTAGATTATGAGGACACCCAGTCCTTGTTTATTGTCATTTAGAAATGCATGCATTAAAAAAATGATACAATGTTCCTCCAGAATAATATCACAAGAAATACAGGACAAACCAACACTAAACTTGACAAAACCACATAATTAAAACATATAGTTACAACAGTGCAAAGCAATACTGTAATTTGATGAAGAGCAGACCATGGGCACGGTAAAAAAAGTATCAAGTCCCGATAGCCCCATCATCTCACACAGACGGTAGAAGGGAGAAACTCTCCCTGCCACGAACCTCCAGCGCTGCAAACTTGCCGATGCAGCACCATTAGAAGCACCCGACTGCAGTGGACTCTGGGTCCATCCGAAAACTTCGAGCCTCCGACCAGCTCCTCCGGCATCGAGCACCATCCTCTGCCCAGCGCTTTGACCCTGGCCCGGCCGCCGAGCAAAAAGCAAAGCCGAGGGCTCGAGGCCTTCCCCTGCAGAGATTCTGGATCACACAGTAGCAGCAGCAGCAGCGAAGCAGGTATTTCAGAAGTTTCACAAATTGAGGATCCTGTTGCACAAGGAGGTATCGAGGCCAAAGTCTTGAAACTTATTGATAAAACTTGAAGTTCTTGATCCCCTGGTCTCATTCCAGGGAGCCTCCACTGCACCTTCACTCTTTCTAACTTGCTCCTTGATGACACATTTCAAAGCAGATATGGTCACGTTATTGTCCAGTCACCCTTCCGCGAGCATCAGTCTGCCACTGACAGAATACTTTTAAAAAATCAGAATCTATTTAATTGAATTCAATCCCCTTTATGTCATGATGGGGAACAGATATCTCCATGTCAATTGTCCGGATCTTGGTATGATTGGTCAGTAGCTTCATCACCTGATTTTCAGTCACCCATGGCTCAATGCTGGTTAAGTCGCTTTACTCTGGAGCTAATCAACACAAAAACAGACCTTTCAGCCCATCTCATCTCTGGTGACTATGTTGCCTAACTGAGCTCGTCTTCGTTGTCTGCGGTCGGCGCTAGTCTTTGTACAGTGGGAGATACTTTATCTTGCTGATGCCAGGGGTGGTCTGTAACAACTGCTGGCCTCCGCTTCCTGAGGGGCATCCCGTTCCTTGTTATCCAGTTAGGATTCTCTTCTGTCTCCCTTTCCCTATGTAAAAGCCAACATCCTAGTGTGCCTGCCAGTCAGGTCACACTGTGACTGCCCTCACCCCATCCTTGGTGTCTCTGGTCTCATCACCTGTTTAATACGACCTGACCTGCTCAGTTCCTCCAGCATTTTTGTGTGTGTGTGTACGTTGCTCTGGATTTCCAGCATCTTCAGAAAGTTTTGTGTATATGGGGCACCCTTTGGCTGAACACCAAGTGCTCTCGCAAGCTGTTTTGCCAACCTTCCCATCAAGGTCCTTGTGACTGGTGCAAATCCTGTTCACTTTGTGTTTCTGTTAAACGGATCAGGGTTTTCACCTTACTGGGTCTGTGGAGGAGCGAATCCTACACTCTTCAGCTAAAGATCCCTCATCGGGGAGTGAGGTCTGACACTCACTGCCTGAATGAGCAGGACAGGAACGTTTATCACATTTAAATGGTGCTGGGGTGTATGGTGTCGATCAGGAGCTCCAGACCCAGTGGGGGAAGGTGACTGAGGAAGCAGATGTTTCAATTGGCACGCACACGATAAGCAACACCTTATTCTGTGAACTAAATTTTCCATTTTTTCATGAAGATTAAGATCCAGTTACAGAATCCACTACTGGGCCTTCGTTGGCAGATTCAGATTCTAATCTCCATGACAACGGTAAGATTTGTAGAATTACAAAACGCGGGCATGAAGGTCGTTGGGCGTCTAGGTCTCTGTTCCACGCTCAAAGGCTAGCAACGTGGATGTGTGATGAAGGTTTTCCATGGATGTCAGGCTATCCCAGTTCAGTGGTTTCCTGCATCTGATGTCCGAGCGAGCACGGGGGCCGGTGAGTCAGCCGTCCTGGAGTTTAGTGTCCTCACTTCAGCTAATCCCAGGGTTTCCAGGGTGGATTAGATTAGATTAGACAACTTTATTGTCATTGTGCCGAGTACAGATACAAAGCCAATGAAATGCAGTTAGCATCCAACCAGAAATGCAAAGAATAGTGTTACTTACAAAATAACTGTGAATAAAAAGTAAGTGCTACAGCACACAAATATAAAAGTACTGAGACGGTACAATATGGGTGCAATACATACTGCTTAGCGCTGTGATGTGAGGTTCAGCAGGGTCACAAAAAGGTCAATCAGAAGTCTGGAAGTCAAAGTCTGGTGGCCAAAGCCTGAAGACTGGAGGCTTGGAACTGGATGACCATCAGTGTTTGTGGGTTGGGGGGAGTAAGGAGAAGTGCCTGCTTTGCAGTTGTTACGTTGCTCGTTGCATTGTGATATTTGCCGAACATTGTGGGCATGCTACGTCGGTGCTGGAATGTGTGGCCACACCCGCGGGCTGCCCCAGCACATCACTGGGCGTGTTGGTTGGTAACGCAGACGACACATTCCACCATATGATTTGATGATAAATAAATCTGAATCTGAGAAATCGGCCCTTTGGCCAACTGGCCAAATCCCATTTCCCCCCCTTGTGTCCCCATTAGCTTCTCCCCTACCCTTTCACCTACACCTGCAATACATAGTGGTAGCCCTTCGGATTTGAAGAAGACACTTTTTGACACCTGTGCGTGATGGAGTTTTACGTGGAACAGTCATTGCACAGGGGCAATCCCGATCTCTCGGCAGAAGAGACCTTGATCCAGTGGCACGGACAACTGTTACGGCTGGAGACCTCTCCTGCTGCGGTAGATGACCAGGACGTTTAAGTGTCTTGTCATGCTCTTAGCGCTCCACAATGCCTGCTGGGCCTGCCCTCTTGACCGTTGGACCATTAATCTGTCTCCTCCGCTCAATCTGCCAGGGCCAGACTTCACACGCCGGGATAGACAGATCCCCTACCTCACCGAGGGTTGAAGACCCATGGTCTACCCTCACCTACAGTAAGTTACAACTAACTCACTGTCTTTGGGATGTAGAGGAGGAGGAAACAGGGGTACCTGGGAGAGACCCGCACATTCACAGGGAGAATGTCAATCTCTGCACCAGAGGGCAAACCTGGGTGTGTGGAACTGGCAGGCAGCATCTCCACGAGTTGAGCCTTTACACTCCCCTACACACAACCTTCCTTCTTCTTATACCCATCACCCCTACTGGGGCAAGGGCCACTATCAGCAGCTTACAAGAGTTCCCTGTCCTGAGCCAGACTTTCAAGTTGTCCCCAGGTGTAGCCCATCTTTAGATTAGATTAGAATCAACTTTATTGTCATTGTGCCGAGTACTGATACAAAGCCAATGAAATGCATTTAGCATCTGACCAGAAATGCAAAGAATAGTCTTATTTACAAAATAACTGTGAATAAAAAGTGCTGCAGCACACAAATATAAAAGTACTGAGACAGTACAATACGGATGCAATACTGCTTAGCGCTGTGATGAGAAGTTCAGCAGGATCACAGCCTCAGGGAAAAAGCTCTTCTTCTCGGTAAAGATTCTTCTTCTGGCAGGGATGAGTTCTTCGGAGCTTCTGGGATTTTACAGGATGGGGGTTGCTAGCTCCAGCCCAACCCTCCTCTTCTGGCAGCTGGGCTTGAGATCATTATTGACAGAGTTCCAGTGTTATAAAGACCCCTGCCATGTCATTAACACTGAGACAGGAGGAGGGATGAAAGCAATCTCGAAAGGCGCAACTCCCACACAATTTGCATGACCAGTGATGGGAATTAGAACATGGAATACTTTAGCACAGGAATAGGCCTTTCGTATCTGCTTCCACTACCTCTTCTGGCAGCACATTCCACGTACTCACCACTCAGTGTAAAAATAAACATGCCTTGTACATCCACCTCAACATTTCCCCCTCTCATGTTAAATGTTAGGTTCTCTAGCAGCTTGAGTTAAGTCCTCTGGTACCTGATGTTTCCAAACTGGAAGAAAGACTAACTATCCAAAGGCAAGTTTATTGCCACATGAAACACTTGCAGCAGCTTACAGGCACATACCATTAGAAATACAAGGAAAACACTAACTATGCCTCTCGTGATTTTATAGACGCACTTCTGTCAGATTTGTCGCAGCCTCCAATACTCCAAAGGAAAGAATCCAAAGATAATACCCTGTGACTCAGGCAACATCCTGATGATCCCTCTGCAAAGCCTTCACACCCTTCCTGTAATGCAATGAACTCCTAATGTGATCTAGCCAAAGTTTTATACAGCAGCAATGTAACATCCTAATGTTTGTACCCAAAGCCCTAGATGATGAAGCCAATTATGCTGTATGCCTTCTCTAGCACTGTCTGCTAGTGTTACCCCTTCCAGCAACTTATACCCAAAATTTCTGTTCATAATTCTCCTCGGGATCCTATCATGTACTTTTCTCTTTCATTTGCCTTCCCAAAGCGCAACACCTTATACATGCCTGGATTAATTGCCATCTGCCATTTTCCTGTCCTTTATTTCCAACTGAATTGTTCAAATTTGCTGTTACTATACCAATAGCTGGTGTCAAGATGGTTGTTGTGATGCGTCTAGTGTGGTGGTGTAGTGGGTTAGTGCTTGTTGCTCTCGCTTTCAGCTTCCGCCGCTGTCTCGCAGTCTTGTGAAAAGGAGAGCTGACCGTGTAAGTCTCTCCCTGCCAGTACATATCCTCTCCAACAGCAAGCCTCAGGTAGTGACTCATTGCTGGCCACACACGGAAAGTGAACTCCTCTCGGACCCAGGATGAACTACAGAGGACGGGGAGGAGGCCTAACCCCTGCACACGTAGCATGCAGGCCCATTGGTGTGTGGACACACCCTGGTGCTCCTGAACCAGATCCTCAGCTATGGGTAAATAGATCCAGTGTCTTGTGGGCAGTCTCGGGAGAGACAACGGCTACAGGAGTAAATCCAGAGTGGAGCCCGTAAGGCGGCTGGGTATCACTGAGCAGCTCCTATAGCCAAGCCGGTGCCAAACATATCGCTTCATAAGCTTTCCTTTGGACTACACTGGTGAGGCCGAGAGGGGGATCTTGACAACTGGGCATCTCAGGATCTCCATACCTTCCGCCCAGGCTTGTGATGATGACGATCATCACCCATTGACCATCCGGACAGACAGATGCCAACCACCACCACATACTAACAGCTGTTTGAATTGGGCTGTGATTTGGATAACTACCAATTCAGGACAGAAGGCATTCCGAGAGAGAAAATCCATATCAGGTTGGGGTTTTGAGGGTGAACTTTGTACCGAGTTTCAGTAGTTGTTTCTGTTAATTCTTCCCAAAATACACAATGCTCTTTTGACTGATTTGACTACATGCCTGTTTTGAGGATGAGTTCCCAACAAACCCTCACCACAGTTATCAGTTCAACAACGTGGCAAGAAACAAGAGACTATAAGACAGAGGAGTAGAATTAGACCATTCAGCCCATCGAATTTGCTCTGTCATTCTATCATGTCTGATTTATTGTCCCTCTCAACCCCATTCTCCTGCTTTCTCCCCATAACCTTTGATGCCCTGACTAATCAAAAACTTAACCTGCACTTTAAATATACCCAACCACTTGGCCTATACAGACAGCAGCGGCAATGAATTCCAGATTCATCACCTGTCCAGCATAGGTAGTCCTAGACTCCTATATAGAAAACTTCCTCTCCACATCCAATGTATCCTGAGATCCCTTTTGTTCTTCTAAACCCTAGAGAGTACATGTTGTGAAGGCCCTGGTCTCCCACACGCTCTAGACAGAAGCACTGTAAAAAGCTCGACAGCTGTAGGACCGAATGTGGGACATTCTGCATATGAAACAGCATCTTCACCCCATCCTCGAGGCAAGCCGTTTCCATCTTAGGACTGATGGGGCATCAAGTAGTGAAGAGCAGACAGCTAGAGGCATTCAGTGGGTCAAGCAGCATCCGTGGAGGCAGGAGGACAGTTTATGCCTTGGGTTGGGATGTAGGGTCTCAATCTAAATTGTTGACCATCCTCTTGCCTCTATGTATGCTGCTTGACCCACAGGGTTTTTCAGCTGTTTCCCGTTTGTTCCGGATTCCAGCATCTGCAGTCTGTTATCTCCAGTCCACAATGGACAACATTCTCTTCCCAACCAAGACTCAGTGAGCTCTTAGCTGTGTGGCGTTCATCTGGCAATGTATTCCCAGGTAAATTAGAGGGCTTTATCAGAATCAGATTTATTGTCACTGACATGTGACGTGAAATTTGTCCTTGCAGCAGTACAGTTTAAAGACATAAAAATCTGTAAATTACAAAAATAGTGCAAGAAGGGAATAATGAGACATGGATTGCTCAGAAACTCAATGATGGCGGGGAAGAGGCTGTTCGTAAATTGTTACAGGCTCCTGTACATCCTCCCCCCCACTGCAGGTAATATGGAGAGCACACCCAGGATAGGTAGGGTCCTTAATGATGCGAAGTATTTCCTGAGGCACGGCTTGTTGAAGATGTCCTTGATGGTGAGGAGGGTCGAGCCCATGATGGAGTTGGTTGTGATCCTGTGCATTGGAGGCTCCATACCGGGCAGAATGCTCTCCACCATACATCTACAGAAATGAGTAAAAGTCTTTGCTGACACACCAAATCCCCTCAGACCCCTAAAGTAGACCCAGTGGTATGCTTTCTTCATGATTACATCAATGTGTTGGGTCCAGGATTGTTCCTCTAGGATGTTGACCCTCAGCAACTTGAAGCAGCTCACCCTTTCCACTACTGACCCCTCGATGAGGACTGGTATGTGTTCTCATGACTTCCCCCTACTGAAATCCACAATCAAGTCCTTGGTCTTGCTGATGCTGACTGTGAAGTTGTAGTTGTGACACCACTCAAACCGTTGATCTACCTCACTCCGAGGATTGTAACAAGAGCCAGGAGCACCAATCTGCCACCCATTTATTTCAGTGTGGCCACAGGGTGGAGAGCTGTTATGTGTTGCTTGACAACCTGCGGTTCCCCTGCAGTGTGACTGACCATAACACAGATCAAACATCCCCTGCCACCCGACTAAGCACGCAGATCGATGGCTGGGGTGATCCTGACCTCAGTGATCATCCTAGCGATTACTTCCAGCCCCGATGGACTTCAGACCCGCCAACGTGGCTGACTTTTGACTGAGTCCTCAGTTCTGGAGTGAGTAGGAATGGACAATAAATTCCTCCGGCATTTCAGCAGAAGCCAACCCCCTGGAGGTGCTCTGTTGCTGTAGTTTGTTGCTGATCCACAGTACAGCAGTGAGCACACAAGACCAATGAGGATCACATCAGTCCCGATCTGGGACACCCCCCATCCCTGCTCAAATGATAGTGGAGGAGCGGTTGTTTTCTCTGGAAATCTCTGAAACTGACCTACAGTGGTAAAGTCTGACCACAGGAATTAATGTACCAATGAATGTTTAGGAGATTGAAAACAGCCCAAATGAAGGCAGTGCATCCTAATCGCCCCCTCCCTTTCTCCAAGACCTTCCGTTGCCTGTTTTGCCAGGTCATGTCTTGGATATGATTTCACTTCAATGACAAGCCTTGGATGAGAGGACGAGTGAAGTAGCTGAGGTCCAGGTGGGAAGGGGGCAGTAGTGGTGGAGAAGTCCATGGGGCTGGTCTGGTTGGTTCTAGGAACCAGGTGGACTTGGGTTCCTGCTGAGGGCAGAGTCCATCACTCCCTGGGTATGCGGCCATCGGGAAGGGGTCAAAAGTCAAGATCACAGTGGCACGCAAGGACCCTCAGTCCATGCTAACCCATTGTAGATAAAATCCGTCAGTCTCATTCCCCCAATCTCACTTAAGGGCCCAGCACGTTAACTCCCCCTTCGATCCCCAGTTCCATCCACAGTCCAATTCACCCGATCCTCGGAGTAGGTTCCAGCTAATCAACATCCCTCAGCCAGTCGGCCCCAGCAGAACCCAAGGCTGCTGAGAGGGTCAGGGGTGGTGCAGGCCCTGTTGTCCTGTCACACACAGAGCAATGAGGAGGCAGAGGCAGGAAAAACAGAGGGGGAGCAACGAATCAGACAGTAAACAGAACAGAGAAACCAAAAAGGCAAATAAAGTGTTAAAAGGAATTTAATCATAGAAGGGTAAATATGAGAATAACTACAGGTCAATTTTAAACCTTGTAAACATTTATAAAATGGGAAAAAAAACATTTCTTTTTTTTAATTAAAAAAACAATAAATTAGGCAATAGTTTTTCTCATGCACACACAGCCTGGTCAGGGGCAGTACACCTTGAACTCACCGGCCACCGTGAACCCGCAGACAAGAACGGCCCTCTGCGGCCTCACCTGACACCAGCCTGCCTGCACCCACACAAGTGCCCCGCGCCCCCCCCCCGCCACCCTCCGTACAACAGAGTGGCTTTCACGCTGCCTGTGAGACGTACACCAGCCGCACCGGAAACGTCGGCACTTTGAACACTCGGACAAAGAACTTCCACTGCCTGGCCCCCAGCCCGTTTACAACCTCACCGCTGCCACACCACCTTTACCTCAGAAAGTCCCCTGCCATCCCAAACACCTGCTAGATGCAGACGAACATGGTGTTATGAGGTCAGGGGTGAATGAATCCAAGTACATTCATGAGTGAAAATAGAGCCTTTATCATGAAGGCAGGGGTCTACATTAGTGGGCAAAGAACACAAACAGTAAGAGAGTCTTTTTAAAAAAAAACACACACACAAGCGTTGTCACCCAGAATGTTCTAGATGGCTGAAGAAAATTAATTTGCACCTTTCAAAATAAGCTCCATAAGGAAAGGCTTGTGAGGGATCTAAATGACCAATGGGCAAGCATCCACCCTGTGGGCCAAATGGTCACCCAACCCCAGCGCGAGGTTCCGTGCTCCCTCAAGCTGAACCTGTGAACGTGAGTCTGACAGAAGTGGTAATGGGGCTGCAATGCCTGGCTGTGAAGACAAGATTCGTAAAAGTGACGCTGCGGAGGGGCAGCCGTTTACAGAAGTAGCTCTGACCGCTCCCCCCCATCCCCAGGCACTGATCACAGTGCAGACCCCGGTCAGTCTGGGGGTGGGTTAACACTTGCTGTGGTACACACACACACACATATGCAACTTGACCTACTACAGCCACGTACACCGTTCCCATTCACACGGACCCTGCTGCGTTCTCTACCCACTCCCTGGCTAAGAAGTTTAGCTGCCAACATTCTCGGAGGCTTTAACTTAATTTCCCTCGGCTGGCGATTAAGAAAGGCAAGTGGTCTTGAGGCTGTACAACAGCTGCGGTGAACAGCAGTGCATGTTATTGCCTGCAGAAACGCAGTAAGGTCACTCCTTTGGAGAGGCAGACTGAGGACGATTCGATTACCGGGACTGTGCCCCCCTGGGGTGCTGTGATTGATGCGAAGACCAACATATCTGCTGATGGGGGTGGTCCAAGGCAGGAGTGAAATTTGGATACCCTTTTACGTGTGTGCGCGGGGGCAGGGGGGGTGGGGGAGTGGCATGAGGAACTCTTCAGCCATGGCAAGTACTGGTTCATAGTCTGAGACTGATAGGTTTGTGTAAACCAATGGTTTCAGGCATTAAGGGCGAGGCAGCTGTTCAGAAGTTGACAATGGATCAACTGTGGCCTCATTAGAAGATGGGACAGGCCGAGAGGCCACGCCTGAACCTTTCACAACCTGGGAACCTGGGGGACTGGGGCAGATCAACCTAAACCTGCTGACTCTGCAGGGATGGGGCAATGTCTGAGTAAGTACCAGCCGATGTTTGTGTTGTTTGGTGTCTGATGGGAAGTGGTGTCTGCCTGGTGGAGCAGTATTGGGGGGAAGGGGATGGTGGTCACCAGGGTGATGTGTGGGGGCTGGGTACGGCTAGAGATCAGGTCACCTGGGTGAGGTGTGTGGGAAGGGGAGGAGGTCAGCCCAGGGGAGGGGAAAAGATCAGCACAGAGTGAGAGGGGGTGGTCAGCCCTAGTTTGGCACAAGAGTTGAAGCTGATTGACCTCCACAGTCACTGTGGCGACCAGTCTACCATCAGGGAAAGGACAAATCCACCCCCCTCACAAGAGAAAGATTTTCCTAGAAAACCGCTGGAGAGCCAGCTGAGAAGTGGCACGGTCAGTGTGGAGTGGTGGGAGAGGGGGAAGGGTACAGATGGGGATGGGGGGGTGTGACGGACAGGGGCTGGGGAAGGGGTATGGATGGAGGCACGGAAGGGATGGTCAGGAGGTAGGAGATGGAGCTAGGAGTGGGAACGGACTGGAGATGGGATAGAGAGTCTGGAAGGGTCACAGGCAAGAGATGGGAGGGGGAAGGGATGGGATAGAAAGTACAGATAGGAGTTGAGAAGGACTGGACTGCAGATGCTCCTTGGGCTATCTTACTGGTCCATACCATCTCGGGCAACGCAGTCCTGGCCAGTAGTAGAAAGATCACCAGACCAAGACCCGGTGACCCAACAGTGAAGCCAGCCCACAATCCCAGGACTGACACGCTGTTCCACCACATCACAACTTCATTACCCTAGCCTTCAGCAGCAGGTAGGACGAGATCTTCATACCCTCCTCTGTGAGAGCAGGGAGAAAAGCCTATGAGCTGCACAAACGCACAAGACAAGCCCATTCTTCCGGGAGGATCACGGTAATCTGCAGCAACAATATTCTGGCAACAATCTTGTTAACTTTACAAAAAAAATTCATGTAAATATATTTATATTTATACATATTTGGCCATATTTACAAGGCGTGCTCCCTCATCATCTGCACTCATGTTCCTGCCTTTTAGCTCTCTCTCCCCAAAGCAACACATCTCCGAGCCACGAGTCCCCTGCTGCCCCACTTCAGAGACGGGGCTGTGGGTACAGTGCATCTCCCCCATGCCCACCCGAGGGGTGGGGAACAGGTGGGGAGTGGGAGAGAGCAGGCAGATGATCTACTCCGCTGGGCTGTTGTCTGGTGCCAGTCACTGTTAAGCCCAGGAAGGTCCCGACTGACGTTCACCCAAGGAATGGCTCATTTCTTTGTCTTTTGTATGCAGTTGTCGGTTCGAGAACAGTGAGCAGCCCCAAAGGACAGTAACCACCAAATGGACGAGGCTGCCATACGCACGGGTGTGTGCAGAGACACCAGTTCGGACTCGTCGATTGGTGCGATTGGTTTCATGGAATGATGTCCTGGGGGAGTTCTGCTCCACCAGATCCAAGGGGCCCCACCTTTAATGCTTCCTCTTCAGGCCCCCGTTGGCACGTCCTGGGTACTTCGGGAGGCACGGCTCCTCGGGTAGGGGGTCGTGGGAGAAGACTGAATCTTCGCCAGAGGAGCAGGTGGAGCTCCTGGTGTCCGGGAAGCTGGGGGAGTACTGATCCAGAGACACCGACAAGTCAAGGTACTCCTGCAAAGTCAACAGACAAAATAAACCGTGAGCAGAAACTCTGAATGACCCTGACCAGCCGGGCTCTGAAAACCTCCGCTGGGATGTCTGGTGCGCGGGGCTTTTCTGAAGTGGGTTGGCTGCGAGCGGCAGCCTCTATGTACTTTTAACCACCACTACCTCTCTGTAAAATGCTTTCTATTGACTTCTTTCACGGCTGCATAGTTAAGCAACGAGCCTGCTTAATTTCCTTTCCCAAAACCAAATATTATTTCAAGGAACTTGGGAAATGGAAATTTTCCTGGAGTGTCGGGGTTAGGTACAGACATTATGTGCCTTCTGTACTCTCCTGAGCTTCCAAAAATCCTGCAGGCTCGTTGCCTTTGGGATATTTCCCTTTGAGCCTCAGACCGTACTGCCCATCAGCAGTGCCCCAAGGCACTGAGGCTTAGAGGAATCAGGTCCTTATTCTGTTGCAGAAGTAGCTTTGAAATACCTAAGCAGGTAGAGTAGAGGACGTGAAGGTTCCTCATTAATTAGTATGTAAGAGAATCAGAGAACTGAGAACCATGTGAGGTGTAACAGGAAAAGAGACAGGGTAACACATTCTACACTTCCCATGGGATACACCAAGGGTATCTTTGCAAAGTGGGGGGGGGCCCAAATGGGAGAGGATCTGGCCACTGCGGAGGTCATCTGTTTGCTCTCCCATTACCAGGCTGGCGACCAGCAGGAACCCGAGCAGTTCAGGGATGGGACAAGTGTCAGCCATGTCCAACCGCGGCTGGGCATTAAGTCACGTGTCAGGCACGGGCTCAGGAGGGGGGGCACGTTCCCGGAAGGGTGACTCTCCACCGCCCCCCCCCCCGCCTCCTCGGCCCCCGTGCTCTCACCTGATTTGACGTCATCGCCAAAATCCTGTCCAGGTCTTCGACCAGCTGCTTGAAGGTGGGGCGCTGAGAGGGCATGACGTGCCAGCAGTCCCTCATCGTCATGTAGCTGGGCAGGGAGAGAGGGAGGCAGCTCAGTTAACAGCGACCCGTGAACGAACAGTGCATCCCCAAGCAGGAGCCTCAGAGAAGAAGGCGCTTGATTTAAACTGTGACGGTATCCCTGAAAGGCCTTACTGTTAAACTGGATTCTGTAATGGATGTTCTCAGGTCGTTAGGGAACCAATTTAATGAGGAGGGTTAAGAGGGAACCACTGTGAGAGGGGCTGCGTATTGATTTTGTCACTTCTACCAAGATAGAGTGAAAAGCTTTCGTTTGCGTGCTATCCAGACAGATCACACAAAGCACTTTGAGGTAGAAAGCTGTTACAGGGAGAGCGCAGGGCAGGCAGGCAAAGTGCAAGGGCCACGGTGAGGTAGACCGGGAGATCACAAGCTCATTTTTAATGCCTGAGAAGCTTGTTCAAGGGTCTGATAACAGAGGGATAAAAGATGGTACATCTTACTCCACCCTCCTTCCCCCTCACCTGGTCTCACCTACCATCCGCCAAACTTGTACTCCCTCCTCCACCAACCACCACTTCTGGCTTCTGCCTCCTCCCATTCCAATCCCGATGAAGGGTCTTGACCCAAAATGTTGACTGATTATTCATTTCCACAGATGCTGCCTGACCCGCTGAGTTCCTCCAGCATCCTGCGTGTTGCTCTGCATTTCCGGCATCTGCGGAATCTCAGGAGTTTATGGCCTGGTGGCTCACACTCTCAATCTTTTGTATCTTTACCCAAAGTGGTGGTGGGGGGAGGCACGGTTGGGGGAGAGGGGAGAAGTGCGAATAACCACGTGAGGGAACCGCTCTCACGGAGAATGTAAAAGCAACGATGTAATGCGAGGCACTGGTGAGGCCTCAGTTGGAGTACTGCGAGTAGCTTTGGGTGCCTTATTTAAGAAGGGATGCGCTCATGTGAGGGTTCAGGAGAATGATTCTGGGAAAGAAAGGCTTATTATATGAGGAACCACTGATGTCTCTGGACAGGGTGTTTCCTATTGTGAGGGAGCCTAGGATCAGAATAGAGAGACGCCCATTTAGAATGGAGATGAGGAGAAATTTCTTTAGCCAGAGGGCGGTGAAACTGTGGAATCCATTGCCACTGGTGGCTGTGGAGGCCGAGTCATTGGGTATAATAAAGACAGAGATTGATAGGTTCTTGATTAGTCAGCATGTGAAAGGTTACAGGGAGAAGGCAGGAGAATGGGGCTGAGAGGCAAATGGATCTGCTGTGATGAAATGATGGAGCAGACTCGAAGGGTTAAATGGTCTAATTCTGTTCCTATGTCATACGGTTTTATGGTCTGTCTCCCTGGAAGGGCCTGCTTTTCAGCAGACCCTCTACACCCCCGCCACCTGGGAGTGTATGGGTCTCCAGAGGGACTGTGTCAGACCCCTCCTCACTAGCGGTCGAGGCCCCACTCTCTTTACTCACAGCTCCTGGGTGCAGTTCGAGGGCTTGTCCATCCGGTGCCCCTCCTTCAGCAGTTTGAAGAGCTCTTCCACGGGAATGCCAGGGTACGGCGACCCCCCCAACGTGAAGATCTCCCATAGCAGCACCCCGAAAGACCAGCTGGCGAGCAGGAAGAGTTGGGTTAGCAGGCAGATGGTCATTGAACAGCTCCTCCCCTGGCAATTACCTAGACAGATCTGGTTGGGCCCCTGAAAGTGGGGGGGGGGGGGGCGCGAAGCAACTCCAGCAGTAGGAGCACTCTGCTTGCTCGGGGAGGAGCAACTGAGAAACGCTGTTGGCTTTCAGGTGGCTGTTCCCCCGAACATGGGCCTGTCCGCTTCTCCAGAGTCTTACCCTCCCAATCCTCAACACCTCCTCCCCACTGGGCATTTGAGATGGAACAGCAGCTCCCCCCACACCCCTTCACCGATCCCCATGGTGGGCACTACTCAGAGTACAGATACGTCACTGCCCCTGGGACTCCTTCAACCCTGACCACACCGTTTGGTCACGCGCCAGCTTCCCTGCATCATCGTAACTCCATAAGTCAAACGGCCCCCCTCCTATTGTGAAGTGTGCTGGCATGTAATTGCTGGAAGTGTACTGCCAGCTATCAGAGCCTAGATGGGCTGAACAGCCCCTAGAGCAATTCCATTAGCTCCGATTCTCCCTCAATTCCAGCAGCTTTCTCAATACTTCTACCACCTGCCTAAAACACAAAAGCAACTAACGTGCACGATTAATGCCCTTGGGATGTAGGAGGAAGCTGGATCACCTGCACAGCACCCACATGGTCACCGGGAGAACGTGCGAACTCCACGTAGACAGCGCCTGAGGTCAGGATTGAACCCGGGTCCTTGGAGCTGTGAGGCAGTGGTATTTTATTTTTAGCAACACTGCCACTCTGCCCCCTCGCTGTCCAGCTCTATGACAGCCGCCTTAAGCTCTCCCTCTTTTCAGAGGAACTGTTAGTGCCTGGGGTTTGGTCACAGAGCAGAACACTCTCTCACTGGTGGTAGGTCTCACCATCTACCATGCAGCCAGGGCTGCACCATCACCTGCAGGCAGGTCAGACGCCTGTACTTACACGTCACTCTGGTGAGTGTAGATCCGGTCGAACAGAGCCTCTGGGGCCATCCACTTCACAGGGAGACGGCCCTGGAAAACAAAGGTGAAACTGAAAGGTCATCTTTAGTCTCACATACATTTCAGCACCCAGAGCCACAGAAACAGAACACAGCAAGCTGGCAGCCGGCAGCGGCAGAGAAAGATTTAACGTCTCAAAAACACAGAGCAAGAGGAGGCCACTCGGCCACACAAACTGGTCCTGTCAATCGGACGAGGCGAGAATGTGTCTGATCTGCTCTTGGCCTCAGCTCCACTTTCTCTCTTTGTCCCTTTACCGTTGGCCCCAGAGTCCCTAGCTGAGAGCGGTCAATGACTCCATCTCCACTAGGGTGGAGGATTCTGAAGATCTGGAGAACATTCTCATCTCTACCTGAAACTGGTGACTACACATTCTGAAACTACACCCCCGGTCCTAGATTCATCAGCATAGTTCCCTCTAAGCTGCGTGCGTGCACGCGCACACGCGTTTTTCAACCAGCGCACAAAGGAAATTAATGTGTGCACAAAAGGTTAGTTACCTAAAATAATGTTGTGATTAATAATTATACTTACTGAAAATAATCTTTTAGCTAAGTGTTTCTGTTAACTAGTTAGTCGGTTTTTCAAATACCACAATGCACGTCACTAATTTATGTCACCTCACCTTTCCTGTTCTGGTTTGTACAGCTGCATTACGGCGACAACTATCTCTGGCGGACAGTGTTCATATCGTAAAGTTTACAAAGATCTGTTTCAAATCCCGTAGATAGCTTACTAAGTTTTTATTGAAAAAAATATTGATTCGCTATGTCCAATTCAAAAGAAGCGAAGGGCGGGAAGCGCAAAAGAACTGCAAATTTGTTTAAAGTTGAAAGGCTTAACAAAATAGTAGAAACTGTTACACCGAAAGCTCATGAGGTCATGAACGTTCAGCTACGAGAAATATTGATGTATGATTCGGAAACTGGAGTTATCTGTTCGTATTGTCGTGATACTAAAGTTGCTGGAGAATTTGCTAGTGGAAAGAAGTGGGATGATATTTGGAAACTTGACTTTTTGAAGCATCATTTGGCAAGTAAATCACATTTGGACGGTGTACAAAAGCTCAAGCAACAGAACCCGTCGTTAGCCGTTACAGGAGTGCTACGCATGTTACAGTTGAGTGCAGATGAGTGAGAGCGAAAACAATCAAACCCAGAGGAGATCAAAGTTGAGCTACAAGACTAGTCAGCTTTTGATTTCTCCGCAATTGCAGATTGTGACTTCACATTTGGCGATGAACAAGTTAATGCCTTATGTCTAAAATATTATTTTCTAGCTGAAAATACTGTAATAGTTTAATAATTTCAAATTTTCCGTGCAAGAAAAAATTAAATCCAAACCGATTTCAAACTTTGCTCAAATGGTGGCATTTGTACTTCAAAATGAACAGTTTTGTGACCTTGCACAGTTGATGGGCATTGGGGGAACCTTTCTTGCGTCTAGTGCAGACTGTGAGCGAGGTTTTAGCCTAATGAATCAACTCAAAAACAAGCTGAGAAAACGTTTAGGTGAATGTCAGTTGGATATGTTAATGAGAATCAAAAGCTATCAATTGGATGGAAGTTCTATTAGTCTAGATAGAGTTTACAAAGAATGGGTAAATGCCAAAGGCAGGAGAGAGAAAAAATAACTGAGTGACTTAAATATGTATGTTATTTTGTTGTTATTCTGTGCAGTTTTATGTCAAATATTTTGTAAACCTACATAAACTGTGCCATGTGTGCATTCAGTGTGCACATACTTTAGTCACAGGAAAAAAGTTTGCACAACATAAGATTTCTGCGCACACTGACTACTAAAAATTAGAGGGAACATTGATTCTCATCTCAGCATCGGAATCCTGGTTGCTTCAATAAGCTCGGCTTTCATTGTTAGAAACTGCACCGAGTAATCAG
Source organism: Mobula birostris (assembly GCF_030028105.1). NCBI lineage: Eukaryota > Metazoa > Chordata > Chondrichthyes > Myliobatiformes > Myliobatidae > Mobula > Mobula birostris. The sequence continues at coordinate 138,754,380 of NC_092377.1, forward strand.
CACATGGAGAGTAACCGTTCCTCTTAAAACAAAGCCCTGTGAGCTACCTCCAGTGCAAGTGACCACTCCTTAAGGAGCCTGCAGATGTGAGAGGGGAGAGATTACACAGGGAGGGGACACAAAGAGGACATTTTACCAGCGGATGCTTTGGCAGCATTTGTAAGTAGCCCCGCCCCCCCCACTTCTCAAGGTCAGTTAGGAGTGGGAATAAATGCTGGACTTGCCAGCAGCTCCACGCAGTGCAGAATGAACAAGAAGCAGCAATAATCGCAAGTTGTTCTGATGGTTGTTTACTGGACAGAAGGGACCTGCCGGTAGACATTAGCCAGCTCCCGCCACCCCGTGCCAACAGGAACTCACGTTTGTCGTCTTCTTGTAGTAATCGATGTGATGGATGTCTCGTGCCAGCCCGAAGTCGGCAATCTTCATCACGTTTTCTTCCGTCACCAGCACATTTCGAGCCGCCAAGTCCCGGTGTATGCACTGCAGAGAGGAAAATCTCCTATCACCCATGGCAACCGTGGACTTGATGACCCTTGCTGTGAACCAGCGGAGGTGACACTTCCACCACAAAAGAATTAGAAACATAAGGCCATTTGGCCCTCACAGCTTGTTCCCACTTTACAAGAGCAAGGCTGAATCTTCCACCAAACAATGCACCTTCCTGACCAAACCCTATTACCCCTTACACACATTATCACGTCATCATCACAGATTTATGGATTTTTGCTAAAATGCCACTCAATGCTTGGGGTACACCAATTCTCGTTGCACTGAATGGCCTACTGTTCTCCGTACAAAGGAACACTTTACAGCTAAAGCTGCATGATGCATTCTGTCTAGCCTTGCTTCTATGTAATTTTGTTTCACAGGATGTTTTCCAGGAACAAATCCCTCCTGCAAATTGAAGAATATCTGCTCGAGCGAGAAAATCCCGGAGATCCACAACCCTTTGCTGAGAAATTCTTCACTTAGATACAGAACACTTTGAAACCTCACCTCCTGCCTCTAGAAGCACTAAAAACTGTGACTGTTTCAACCTAAAATCCAGACGCACTTTCCAGTCAGTCTCTCCGCTGCATTCCCTCGAGGCAAGTAAATCCTTTATGGAGTCCAAGTCAGTATACAGTACTCCAGATGTGGTTACACCAACGCTCCACATAAATCACTCTCACTAAACATTAGCAATAAAGAATCACATACAACCTGACTGCTAATTAGCAGCAGTACCCAATGTTGACTCTTGTCTGAGTTCCAGCTTCCCTCGATCTCTCATTGTGTAAAAAAAACATTTTGCTGTTTTCCTGTTCTTACCAAAGAGTATAATGGCACTTTTCTCTCAACTTGATAGATTAATGGGTCAGACGGCAACTATACTAACATACCTTGAATTTCCCAGACATAGAGCGCCCAGCACAGCATGCTGGCATGAGGGAGGCCTTGTTGAGTGACTGGGCAAAGTCTCGGCAAATGCAGTTTAATGTGGGGAAATCTGAGGCCGTGTGTTTTGGTAAGAGGGATCAGAAAGTGGATAATTATCAACATGGGGAGACTGCAAGTGAGTGAAGTTCAGAGGGATCTAGGAGTTTCAGTGCATGAGTCAAGTTGGTAAGCAGGCCCAACAGACAGTTCAAATGGCAAATAGCATGCTGGCCTTTATTGCAAAGGAGTTGGAGGTCACGAATAGGGAGGCTGCATTACAGTTGTACAGTGTTGGTGAGGCCACACTTCGAATACCGTGCAGAGTTTTGGTCACCTTACCGAGAAGCACTGGAGGCTGTCCAAAGGAGCCCAACTCCTGGGGTGAGAGGGTTGTCCTATCAAGAAAGGCTGGACAGTGGGTCTGTTCTTCTTGAAGTTTAGAAGAATGAGGGGATGACCTTATTCAAGCACCCAAGATCCTCAGGGAGCTGGACAGAGTGGATGCTGGGATGTTTCTCCCAGTGGAAGAGCCACGTACAATGGGATGTAGCTATCAGATAAGGGGCTGGTAGGGTCGTTTAAATTTGGGGTGTGTACGAATTTTTTCTCCCAGACAGTAGTAAATCTGGAATTCTCTACCTCCAGATGGTGAATGTCATAACATTCTTTAATACATTAAAGGTGAGAGATAAATATTTGAAAGGTTGAGGAACTGAGTATTATGATGAACTGATGCAGAAGAGGAGTTGAGGCTAGCACTTATCACTCAACCCAACGCAAAATGCCTCCTGTGCATGCATGCAATGAATGCACTGCATTATTATATACTGAACACAGCTCCAAGTCCCTCCTCATACAACAAATTGCCTAGAACCAGGGCATGCCCAATTAAACTGACACGAGGAGGAATTTCTTCTCTCTGAATGCTGCCGAGCTTTGCAATGCATGATTTATAATGTGGAGAAAAGTGTCTTGATTCAGTTTAGCAGAAAAGTCCAAACTTTCGACCCAGCAATTTCCCCCTCATTGTCACTGTGGACTGACCAGTCCTTTAAACCTTGAATATGCTGATCTGACGTGTACACCAGGGCGAGGGACATGAGGTACTTGAGCCCAGCTTACCAACTGAAACCACATGGGACCTGATGACGACTCTCAGGATATCTTGTACATTCAAATCACAAACTAGGGAGAATCTGCAGATGCTGGAAATCCAAGCGACACACACAAAATGCTGGAGGAACTCAGCAGGCCGGGCAGCATCTATGGAAAAAAAAGTACAGTCAACGTTTCGGGCCGAGACCTGTAGAAGGGTCTTGGCCCGAAACGTTGACAGTACCTTTTTTTTCCTTAGATGCTGCCTGGCCTGCTGAGTTCCTCCAGCATTTTGTGTGTGTTGCTTGGCTTGTACGTTGTTGGGATGGGGCCAGGCTGGGCTGGGCCTCTTCAATAAATCTGCTACTGTTTTGAAGAGTGTGTGTGTTGAAAATATTGTATTATGTGCACATCTATCCCACTGTTATCAAACTCATGAACTGACTGCTTGTATGATAAGATGGGCTCTTGGCCTCATGATCTACCTCATTATCATCTTGCACTTTTTCCAGTAGCTTTGATACTTTATTCTGCTTTGTTATTGTCCTCCATCAATGCACTGTGTAATGATCCAGTCTGAATGCAAGGTGGCCTTCACTGTACCTCGGTACTTGTGACAAGAATAAAACAAATACACCGGCCATTTCCTCTTTACCTTTAAAGTATTCTGCTTTATATTTGTTGCAGAGTTTAGTAAAACTAACGTTAAACATACAGCGGGAGCTCGTACCTTTTTCGAGGCCAGGTATTCCATACCCCTGGCCACCTGATAAGCACAGGACACCAGGTCCTTGAAGGAGAGCTGCTCTACAGGCACGTGGGTAGGGTTATAACAATACTCCATACCAGGTGGGCGTCGGGCTCGTAGGTACTCACGCAAGTTCCCTTTGGAAGCAAACTCAACAATAACGTAGAGCGGACCTGCAGAGAAACATCAAAGTCAAACAAACACACCGACTGGGAGCAGGAGTAGGCACTCGGCCACTGGTCTGCTTTGACATTCAGCAAGACTGAGGTTGATCTGACCGTAACCTCAACTTGGCATACATGCCCACCCCTGGCAACTCCTTGCCCAAGAAACTTTCCTCAGAATTAGGCCATTTGGCATATTTGGACCCTTTGCAAAAGCATTCCAAAGCCCCAAAACCCTCAGAGAAATTTCATTTCAGTTTTAAAAGAGCAATATTTATTTTTGAAGTGACCCTACTTCTAGATTCTCGTGCAAGAGAAAACGTCATGCTAATATCTCAAGTCCGGATCTCTCAGGAACGTGTTTCAAGAAAGCCCTTTACCATTTTTCTAAACTCCAGATTCCTATCCTTTTCCTTCCATCCTTTCCTATCTTTCCCACAGGAAAGTCTGTCAGTTCGTAGTACTAATCTGGGAAATCTTCCTTGAATGGCTTTTGACACTGACATCCTTTGCTAAGTAGAGAAACCAATACTGTGCATGAGCCTCCAATTGGCAGGTGCAATTTAGTGCAGACAAGTGCGAGGTTTTGCAATGTGGTAGGACCAAACAGGGTAGATCTTACACAGTGAACGGTAGGGCACTGAGGAGTGCGGCAGAACAAAGGGATCCAGGAATACAGGTCTACAATTCATTGAAAGTGGCGTCACATGTAGATAGGGTGGTAAAGAAAGCTTTTGGCACATTGGCCTTCATAGTTCAATGTATTGAGTATAGGAGTTGGAATGTTATGTTGAAGTCGTATAAGACACTGGTGAGGCCTAACTTGGAGGAATGTGTGCAGTTCTACTCACCTACCTACAGGAACAGGCCCTTCGGCCCACAATGCTGTGCTGAACCAAATAAATTAGTAATCAAGTGGCTAACCAAATTAATCTCTTCAACACACACAAAATGCTGGAGGAAGTCAGCAGGCCAGGCAGCATCTATGGAAAGGAGTACAGTCGCCGTTTCTGGCCAAGACCCTTCATCAGGACTGGAAAAAAAGATTCATCTCTTGTCCATATCCCTTCATTTTCCTCACACTGATGGGCCTATCTAAATGTCTCTTAAAAGTCCCTAATTTATCTGCCTCTAGCAGCACCTGCCAGCCACCCACCACTCTCTGTGTAAAAAAACTTGCCCCTCACATCACCTTAACCTTCTCACCTTTTCGACACTTCAAGCCTTGGAAAAAGATACTGTCTGTCTGTCTACTCTACCTGTGCCTTTTTTTTTTATCTCATAAACTATGTCCGATAGAGATCTCCCATCAGCCTCCACCGCTCCAGAGAAAACAACCCACGTTTGTCCAACCTCTTATTACTGCCGATGCCCTCTGACCTTTACGCTCATCTCTCTGAGATGGGACTCATACCTACAACCTACTGCCTCAGAGCCAAGTGGGCAGCCTGCTGATCCCAGATGCCCTCTGTCCCAAACTCCACCCACCCCCCCCACACCTCAATATGTGTTCTTTCCTCACGTCAGCTGCTGAGGCCCTGGCCTCACCCCTCTCTACCCCTGCTCCAGCAGCTCCACAGCTCTCCAGCCCACAGTGTTCCTCCAGCTCCGGCCCCTTACCCCCGACATTCTTCCACTTTGTCACTGCAGTCTGAGCCCAACCTGAACCTCAGTCACCTCCTGCTCCAAGACGCACCTTAATAAAACCCAATTCATGACCATGTTAAAACTCACCCAAACTAATGCTACTTGTGGTTCACTCAGCTTGGTTTGATAAGCTCCTGCAAAGCGGTTCATGATGTTTTATTTTCTTAAAGGCCTAACATAAAATATCCCGAAATGAGCTTGAGATATCTTGTGTGACACACTAGATAACCTGCACAGACAAGGTCTAGCAAACAGTAGATTCAAGCCCGTTCTTGTTCAGCTGCAGTCTGTCTGGTGAAAGTGTAGAGTTGGTGTTCCAGGAAGCAGACCCAGTGACGATAAACATCCAGAAATATATTTCCTGATATCTGAGTCTGATGGGAAGGGCGGAAGCCTGAAGGTGGGGGTTGACCCTTGCACCTGCTGACCCCAATCTTCCCATCACGTGACGGGTTAGGAAGGGGCTGTCACAGTTGCCTGGATGAGTAGCTGCAGTGCTCCCAGCAGCCACTGTGTGGCGGTAGTGGGGTGAGTGAGAGTATAGGATGCCATCTGTATGCAAGTGGTCCCACCCTAGACAACCCTTTGCTGTACCCCACAGTTGCACAGTCTCCACTGAAAGGGTGACACAGTGAGAGAAAATAAAATGGGAGAGTCCTGAGGAAATGTCATCCAGGAAGCAATCAACACCTTAGGTAAGGAGGAAAGAAAGCCTTTAAGAATGTTCAGAATTTTAATCAATAGGTTAATGGGATTGTTGTTATGTGCTGAACAAAACCATGAACCATACAGGAATGGTTTAGCTGGGGTGGTGATGGTGTAGCCATTGCATTGGATGGGAGCCAGTCTGGATTGGGAAGCACCCCTTGAGTGGTACACACCGTCCTGAGTGCAGGCTCCCAGTAGGTTAATGATGTTCTTGTGCTTGCCAATCATCTTCATCATCTCCATCTCCGAGATGAGGTCCGAGAGGTCCTTCTCTGTGGCATCGGCTGTACAAAGAGAGAAATGGGAAGAGGATGAGTCCGTCGGCCAGAAACTCCAGGCAAATGTCTCAGGGGAAAGATGGACTGATGCCCACTCAACCTGGCATAGGGCAAACCCAGCAGTGACAGGGAGCAGGGCAGAGATTCCAGCAACATTCCCACTATTCCCCACCTCACATCCTACACGGCGAAGGTTCACCAATCTCTTCCAAAATTCTCCTTGCCCTGTTTTTGACATATTTTTATGCGATGCGGATGTCACTGGCAAAGCTGGCATTTCCCACCCATTCCTAATGCCCTCTGAACAAGGGAGGCACACCGGTGTCCCACGTACATCAGCACTTACGGCAAAATGGGTTGTTGTATCGATGATCAACTCAGTCCGAGGATGTGCAGTGGAAAGCCATCAAGTGTTGCCAGGCTTCTGGCACCAATGTACCATGCTCGCAACTTACTAACCCTTACTAACTCGTATACCTTTGGAATGTAGGAGGAAACCCAGGCAACCACGGGGAGAACGTACAAACTCCTTACAGAGGGGCAGTGGGAACTGAATCCCGATCACGGGTGCTGTAAACCGTAAGTCAGCCGCTATGCTACTGTACTGCCGGTACTGGCACAGTTCATCACTGTTTGCGCACTGATTGTCAGCCTTAGCCCACTTCTATAATTTTTCATAAAATTCTATTGTATTTCTTTTTTCCTGTATGTGCCTGCAAGTAAGTGAATCTCTCTTTTTTTTAAATCTTATTTTTATTTGGATAAGGAATTCACAAATATCATGTACTTTTTTCACACATATAACCTTTTCCATTTTTTTATATGTATAAAACTATAATTACTTATACATTCTTAAGTACACATTGAGATGATATAAAAGGAAAATAAACATTTAAATAGATAATTATGTACTGTGGTAAATCTAACCTATTAGGCTAAGTAATGGAATTAGTTGTTAAGAAAAATGGTAATAATAGTTTCCATATAACCCTTCTGGACCATTTCCACTGGTCCAAAATGTTGTATATAAGCCTATGTATCAACCATTGTAGGTGTTTATATCCTAATTTGTTCATGCTTGCTCCTGCCCGCAGACATAATTATCCAATCCCTATGTACTTACTTACTTAATTTTTTCATTTTTTTATCCCTTTCCCAAATCTTTCCCTTTACTTGTGTTAATTCTCTATTTTCCAAAAGAAAACAAAAAAAAAACAAACATTTAGACTAGGGGTGCTTACGTTCGCAATATTACTGTGTTGATGAGAAGAGCAGTATAAATCATTAGGAGAGTCATCTAAAGTCTGCTCGCATTGGGGTTATATATTCAATCCATTTATTCCAGATTTGATAAAATTTTTCTTTTTGCGTTCTCAGGGAGTAAGTCAACTTTTCCATTTTGAATATTTCCAAGATAATTTCGTACCAATCTTCTAATGTAGGTGGTATTGGACTTAGCCATTTTCTAGTGATTGATTTCTTACTTGCCGCTAAGAGGGCCTGCAGCAACTTTATATCTTCCTTCTGTTCAAGAAACAATACATGCCCCAAATAGAGCGTCTCAAAGTTCAGAGGTATCTGGGACCCAAGTACCTTAACTAATGTTCTATGAATACCTTCCCAAAATAGACTTAATTTAGGGCAATCCCAAAAAATATGAAAATGATTTGCCTCCTTGGAGCCGCACCTTCTCCAACACATCACATTTGTATCTTTATATTTTTCCTGATATGGGGTCTTGAAGTATCCTATAATGTTTTTCCAACAATGTTCTCTCCAAGTCAAAGAATTAGTCGAGGACCATTGAAAGCTGCAGATTTTCTCCCAAGCCTCCTCTGAAAGTACCAACCCCGCTTCTTTCTCCTACTTCTCTTTAATATACAGTGTATTTACATTTTTAGCATGGGAGAGTGCATTATATAATCGAGAAACTAGGTATTGAACTGCAAGCCGAATTCAGAATCTTGAAAAATTCTAATTCTACTGTTGATAGGTCTGTATATCTACAACTCTGGTTAACATAGTTTCGTACTTGAAGGTACCTAAAAAAGTCATTATGTTCTAGGCCATGTTTGTCCTGCAGGATTTGGAAACTTTGTAATACTCTTTTATCTATAAATGAGAGGTAGGTTGTAAGACCTTTCTTTATCCATAGCTCAAATCTTTTATCTCCTCTGTTGGGAAGGAATTCGGTATCATATGCACACCATCTAAAGAGTTTTAACATGTTATTAATTCCACATGAATTAACCACCTTCTGCCATACTTTTAATGTAAGATTTATCCAAGCGTTTTTAAATTTTTCCAACTGGGCCATCAATCCTTTGTCAGCTATTGAGGCCTGGAGAGGAAAACTGTCAACTAATCCAAATTCTATTTCTTTCCATCTAGCCTTATATTCCCTATTACACCAATATAACAGAGGGGTTATCTGTGAGGCATAAAAATAATTTCTCAGGCAAGGAAGAACCATACCTCCTCCTTCCTTCCCTAACTGTAAGGTGTTATATCGAATTCTAGGTTTCTTTCCTTGCCAAATGAAGTGGGAAATCCATTTGTCCCATTCCCTGAATTGATTATCATCCACCTCCACCGGTAAAGTATGGAAAAGATACAATAACCGAGGAAGAATATTCATTTTTATAGTATTTATCCTTGAATTTAAACTTAAAAAGGGGATAAGATTCCATCTATGCATATCTGCTTTTATCTCTGAGATTAATGGCCCATAATTTATCTGTGACAGTGTTGAAAGATCCTTCGGCAGGGTTATTCCTAAATATTTTAATGATTTAGCTTCCCACTTAAGATCATATGTATCCTGCAATTTTTTGGATGGTGTATAATTTAGGGACATAACCTGCGTTTTCTTTACATTTATTTTATAACCTGATATCTTCCCAAAGTCATCCAACAGTGTAAACAATCCTATAAATGATTTTTCTGGTTCACTCAGATAGACCAAAACATCATCTGCGAATAACGCCACTTTCTGTTCAATCCCTGCCACCTTGATACCTTTTAAGATTTCGCTCTGTCTTATTAGTTGGGCAAGCGGTTCAATATATAGCGCAAAAAGGAGAGGAGAAATTGGGCATCCCTGTCTAGTGCCTCTCTCTAAGATGAAGGAGTCAGAGAGGTCTCCATTTATCTTAATTCGGGCTGTAGGGCTGTCATATAGAGTCTGAATTACTTTAATAAACTTTTCTTGAAAGCCGAATCTTCCTAACACTCTGTATAGGAATGCCCAACTAACCGAATCAAAAGCTTTCTCAGCGTCCAATCCTACTACCATTGTCTCTGTCTCGTTCTTATTAACCTGTTCTAATATGTGCAGAGTTCTCCTTATGTTGTCCTGTGTTTGTCTTTGTTGAATAAATCCAGTCTGGTCTAAATGGATTAGGCCAGGTAAAAGCTTTTCCAATCTGCGCGCTAATATAGATGTAAATAGTTTGTAATCTAAGTTAAGAACACTAATTGGCCGATAATTGCCACATTCTAGTTTATCTTTACCCTCTTTAGGAATAACTGAAATAATCGCTTCTCTCCAGGAAGGTGGAGTTTCTCCTCTCTGCAAGATCCAATTAAAGGTGTTAAGTAGTAATGGTGCTAACTGTGTCTTCAGGGACTTGTACCACTCTGAGGTAAACCCATCAGAACCCAGGGACCTAGAGCCTTTAACCTAGAGATGGCCACGTTCAGTTCTTTGACAGTTACTGGTTCTAATAAGCTTTCATTTTGTAAATCTGTAAGTTTAGGTAGATCTAAAAAATTCAATACACTGTCTATATAGGGCTCATTGGGGGCCCGGGGTTGGGAGTACAGCTCTCGATAATATGTTTCAAAACTCTCTTGAATTTTCCCTATTGTACTCTCCACAAGCTTTGTCTTTGGATTCTTTATTTTATGAATTGTATTGTCTGCTTGTTGTTTTCGTAATTTATATGCTAATAATCTAGCTGATTTACCTCCTACTTCATAATTCTTTTGTCTCAGGTAAAGAAAATTTCTTTGAGTTTCCAACATATAAATATCGTCAATTTCACTTTGCAATTTCCTAATTTCCTGTTTTCGATTTGAATTACTTTTGTTGCTATCTACAACTTGAAGTTGTTTTAATTTTCCTTGAAGGTCTGCTAATTTTTGTGCATTGATTTTTTTCATGTGAGTGGTAATGGAAATAATTTTCCCTCAGTACAGCTTTCAATGTATCCCATAAGATCACTGGTGATGTTTCTCCCGTGTCATTAAGGTCTAGATATTCTTTGATTTCTCCCCTTAATCTCTCCATTACTTTCGGGTTATTGAGTATATGTGAGTTTAGCCTCCATAGTGTTTTCCTCATTTTCCTTTCCAGGATTAGAGACATAGAGACTGGGCTATGATCCGATAGATCAATTGTTGCAATATTACAGTTTTTTATTCTGAGTCTATCTGTATTAAAGATAAAGAAATAGTCTATCCTTGAATAGGCTGAATGAGGGAAAGAGTAATATGTATAATCTTTACTAGTAGGGTGTAATTCCCTCCAGACATCTATAATTCCCAACTCCTCCATCAATGAGTTCACTTTCCAAGTCAGAGGTTTATTCTGAGTAACTATTCTTGAAGAATCTAATATAGGATTTAATCTAATATTAAAATCCCCTCCACAAATTACTACCCCTTGAGAACTGACCATTAGGTCAAAAACGTGTCTATAAAATGACCATTCACAACCTGGAGGAGCATAAACATTCAGCAATGTTATTTCTGTACCTTCTATTCTTCCTGTGATTTTTACGAACCGTCCTTCTTTGTCTCAAGTCTCTGAAATATGTTCATAATTAAGAGTACTTGATATTAAAGTAGCTACCCCTCTTTTGTGACTCAATTTATATGATGAATAAAATACATGCTTAAAGCCCATTCTTTTTAATTTTCCATGTTCAGATTGGTTCATATGTGTTTCCTGGAGGAAAGCTATTTGTGCCCTCTCTTTTTTCAATTTAGACATAATCTGATTTCTTTTAATTGGATTCAAAACCCCATTAACATTATAGGAAATTATTTTTACCAATTCAGTTTGCATTTTTCTCTAGTAGAAAACAAACACTCTCCTTTTCTAACCAAACAGTAAGCAATCCCTTCTCAACAGTAAACCAAGACATATAACCACACCCTAGACATTTTTGAACGTGCAACATTTGAAGATTTTTCCCGACTTCCCACAGTGAGGCCTGAGCACCGACCCGCCTCAGTTCAGAGGGATAACCTCTATCTTCACCCTGTGTTAGAGGGCCCTCAGCAGTTTGAATAATCATAGAGAATTTTCTCCTATTTATGTCTCGACCATTTTGCTATCATTCAAGTTATTCCGTCTAGTTTATTTTCAGTTACCAGTTTTCATTTTACCTTTAAGTCCGATTTACTCTTTTCAGTCATTTCTCTTAATTAATCTGTGTTCTCTGTACATTCGCGTCTGAATATTTGCAGCTTTTCCTTATAGTTTGACACTCTGGTTCGTGTGGAGCGTCCTCGCCCCACTAACTGCCACGACTTCTGCCGAATCCTCTCCAGTAGCGACTCCGGTTGGGTGATAACTTTAATAGGTAGTCCCCGGTCCGCCAGGTCCAATGTTGCCTCCTCCACCGTAGCGTAAGTTTTTGTCCCTTCGTCGTAAAAGACTCTCAGCCGAGCTGGATACAGGGTCTTGAATCTGATGTTGTTTTCCTTCAGGACTCTCTGTGTTTCCATATATTCCTTCCGTCTGGCAAGAATCCTCGGTGCGTAGTCGTGGTCTAAACTGATTTTACAGTTGTTCCACATGAAACCTTTCTTTTGCCATGCCCTTTTAAGCACCTCTTCCTTAGTTCTGTAACTGAAAAATCTGACCAGAATCGATCTGGGCTGGGCGCCTGCTGGAGGCTGTGGTGCCAACGCGCAGTGAGCTCTTTCTATCTGTAGGTCTTTTGCGGCCGGTATATCAAGGTTCTCTCTAAGTAGCTTCTCCACGAAGGGAATCATCAATCCGGGTTTACCTTCAGTTCCTTCGGGAACTCCGTAAATCCTCACATTTTCCCTTCTCAAGCGGCCTTCTTGATCTATTAGTTTCCACTGGAGCTGGTCTTGCAGCTTCAGCATTTCTGCTATCACCTCCTCTGCATTTTGTAGCTTCTCTTCAATTCCAACAATCCTCGCTTCGGCTTCATCTATCCGCGAGTTAGTTTTTACTATTTTTCCTTTAATATCTTCCAGCTGTTTGCTGTTACCTTGTCGGAACTCGCGAATCTCTCCGAGAATCAAGGACGGATTCCCCCTCATTATCTCCGTCCTGGCTTGCCGTGGGGGAGCTAGGCCCGTCGCCTTGCTGCGTCTCTTTATGTTTATCAGCCTTCGGAGCGGACTTTTTAATCTTGTTCTTAGACATCATCCTTGCCCCTTTTATTAATATAGTTATGCAATATTAAGTATTTGTCTAAATTCGATTATGGGGCAGTTTACCTTCTTTTTTGTCGAGAGACCTTTTCCTTACGCCGCCATTCCCTTGATGACCCGGAAGTCCCACTCGCAAGTAAGTGAATCGCAAGGTGGTTATGGTAACAAATACATACTCTGATGATAAATTTGCATTGAATGACAATCTGCCACCTCCATGGTCACTGTTATGGTGTGGCAGTCAGTGATTTTCTGAGAGTAGAGGTGTCTGGGATGGGCTGGCACTCACCTTTCAACATTTTGACGGCTACAGTGACCGGTTTGCTGGGCTTCTCCTTGTCGATGCCAACGGTTTCTCCCATCACCACCTGCCCAAAGCAGCCTTCGCCAAGCGGTTTACCCAGGGTCAGCCTAGGGGGTGATATGCAGGAACACACGGAGGTTGAAGTGTCTGCAGATGAGCCCTGCTGAGTAACCGATACCACGTTTATCCACCCACCCCACACCGCGGCGGCAGAGGAGATCAAAGGCACAAGGCAGCCGAGATTGGGGGAATTGCAGAGAAACAGCTGGCTCCTATGCCAGGTCACGAACTCTGGGGAATAGGACGCACCACATCACTGGATTGGGAAGCAGGGCACCACCGACGTCCAAGAAACCTTTCACCAAAACATCACACGGAGATGTGAAATTAATGATAAAAGGCTCTCACACTTCAGTCTCCCAGTTCTCCTTGGATCAGGAGTTCCCAACCTGGGTCAACGGGCGCCTTGCTTAATTGTACTGGTCCATGGTATAAAAAAGGTTGGGAACCCCTACTCTGGATGTTCTACACAGTAGTGTAATCCAAATAATATTTCGCTTTATGAACAACTTTCTTCTTTACCTTCATACCCACTTGACTATCTCCCTCTCTGGATTGCTTTTGCTCGTCTCCTAGGAAGCCATTGCAGCATTTAGCACTGGCCCCATTTCCAGCCAACCACAGAGGAGTAGAACGAAGGAAAACAGGAGTAGGCCACTTGGTCCTTCAAGTCTTCACTGACTATGATGATGACTGACCCGCCCCAGTGTTCTAGTTCCTCAAAGACAAGCATTCCGTGATCTTTGAAAAAACACCCTCACTGATCTGGCCTCGGCACCTTCTGGGTTAGAAAATTCTGGAGATTCAACCCCCTCCCCACCCCATGGTAAGAATTTCTGTGCGTCTCAGTTTTAACTAACTGCTCCTTCTTTACAATGTCCCCTTCTGCAAGACTCTCTCAACTAACTGCGTGCAGTTCTGGTCTCCTCACCTGCGGAAGGACATACTGGCTTTGGAGGCGGTGCAGAGAAGGTTCACCAGGTTGATTCCAGAGATGAAAGAGTTAGACTATGAGTCGCCTGGGACTGTGCTCGCCGGAATTCAGAAGAATGAGAGGAGATCTTATAGAAACATATAAAATTATGAAAGGGATAAATAAAATAGAGGCAGGAAAGTTGTTTCCACTGATAGATGAGACTAGAACCAGGGGACATAGTCTCAAGATTCCGGGGAGTAGATTTAGGACAGAGATGAGGAGGAACTGCTTTCTCCAGAGAGTGGTGAATCTGTGGAATTCTCTGTCCAATGAAGCAGTGGAGGCTAATTCAGTAAATATATTTAAGATAAGGTTGGATAGAATTTTGCATATTAAGGGAATTAAGGGTTACGGGGAAAAGGCAGGTAGATGGAGATGAGTCCATGGCCAGATCAGTCATGATCTTATTGAATGGTGGAGCAGGCTCAACGGGCCAGATGGCCTACTCCTGCTCCTATTTCTTATGCTCTTATGTTGTCATGATTCCCACCAGGATATAAACATGTTTCAATAAAATCACCCCTCGTTCTTCTTAACCACAAGGAGTACAGATCCAACTTCTTTCATTGTTTGTGCATAGATGTGACAATTTTCTCATCCCAGATATTAGCTGAGTCTTTCTCTTTTGGATCAGCATGTCGTTTTTCAGACAATGGGACCAAAACTGTGCACGATACTCCGGGTGTGACTTCAGCAACACCCTGTACAGCTGGAACCCCCCCCCCCGTACATAACCTCCAATCCATGAAAAACCAACATGTCATATACCCTAATTATTCGGAGCAGCCTGCTAACTTCTGCATTACACCCTCTAAAATTGCAACAACAATATTTCTAAACTCCAACCCTCCTGCAAATAAAGACCAACATGCCACTTGCCTTTGCAAGCACTTGCTGCGTTGGTCATTTATTTGTACAAGAACAGCTAGACCCTCTGTACTTCACTTGTTTACAATGTACCTCCTTCTATATAATAGTCTGAAATGCCTGACCTCACATTTTCCTACATTAAAATCTGTTTGCCAAGTTGTCACCCACTCAATCCAATTTATTTATATCCTGTTGTGGAGTCCAAATATCCTCACAGCTGCATGCCCTCCCATGAGGTCTATGTCATTGGCAGACTTGGATATATTAAACTCTACCCTCTCGCCCACATCATTAATGTAAATAGCAAATCACCGAGGGCCAGGAACTGATCCACTAATTACATTCTTCCACTCTGAAAACAACATATATATAATGGCTCTCTGTATCCAACTTCAAATGGCAACACATTCCCACGGCACCTTGGTGCTACAATCTCCTAGATCAACCTTTTATGAGGCATCTTGTCAAGAGTTCTGGAAAACCAACTACGATCTAAATATGGTAACACACACAAAATGCTGGAGGAAGTCAGCAGGCCAAGCAGCAACTATGGAGAAGAGTAAACAGTCGACATTTCAGGCCAAGACCTGAGCCCTGATGAAGGATCTCAGCCCGAAACGTTGACTGTTTACTCTTTTCCATAGATGCTGCCTGGCCTGCTGAGTTCCTCCAGCATCGCGTGTGTGAAAAGTTTAAGAATTAGGGGTAGGCCATTAAGAACGGAGTTGAGGAAAAACTTTTTCACCCAGAGAGTGGTGGATATGTGGAATGCTCTGCCCCAGAAGGCAGTGGAGGCCAAGTCTCTGGATGCTTTCAAGAAAGAGATGGATAGAGCTCTTAAAGGTTATGGGGATAAGGCAGGAACCGGATACTGATTGTGGATGATCAGTCATGATCACAGTGAATGGCGGTGCTGGCTCAAAGGGCTGAATGGCCTACTCCCATACCTATTGTCTATTGCTTTGGATTTCCAGCATCTGCAGATTTTCTCACGCTTGTGAAGCTATCTATGGGTTCTCTCCATCAGTTCAATTTGTATTTGTGTAGAACTTCTGCAGATTTGTCAAGAAAGATTTAGCTGGTATAAAGCCACATTGATTTGATTACAGTAAGTTTTTATTGTTATTTAGCCATACAGCGCAGAGAAGGCCCTTCGGCCCCTCGATCCATGCCGCCCCAGCAAACCCCCGAAAAACGCAATTAATCCGAACCTAATCACGGCACAATTTGCAATGACCAACTAACCTACCGACTGGTACGTCTTTGGACTGCGGGAGGAAACCGGAGCACCCTGGAAAAACCCATACATTCCACAGGGAGAACGTACAGATGGCGCCGGAAGTGAACTCTGCAACGCCCCGAGCTGTAACAGCGCTGCGCTGAACGCTATGCTACTAAGGCGCTCTTTTCTAATAACTATACTTCGTCCTTGATTATAGACTCCAGTACCTTGCCATTAATAGACACCAAGCTAACAGGCCTATAGTCAGCTGCTTTTGGTCTCCAGCCCTGCTTGAACTAGAGGTCACAACTGTGGTTTTCTCAATCTGTTATTCCCCCCAGGAGTTACTGAGCTCTGCAAAACTTCATCTAACAGCTCTACTACAGATGCAACCACTTCCTTCAAAACCCTTGGGTGCCAGCAATCCCCTTAGTTATCCCAATTCCTTGTGTTAGGACTGTAAACAAGTCCTTCCCAACTATTTGAAACCAGCCTATCTGCTATTTTTGAGATACTGGCAGCATCCTCCATTAGGTACTGACTTACCAGACATTTCCTTTTATTAATTTTCCTGTCTCACCATCCAGGACTCCCAACACCAACCCCAGCTACCCACTTTCTATTTTTATTTATCTTGTCAGTTTTCTTACACCATCAATTTACGTTTTAGCCCTGTAGCCACACCCTGCTGGCTCCTGAGAAATTCTCAGCCCTCTGGTCTACCACCAATCTATAACCTCTCATTTTTGATCTAGCATTTTTCTTGATCCCCGCCCTCTCTTGTTAAGTACAGATTGTTATTTTACTCCCGAAACTTCTCTTTCAAATTGGGATAAGTTTCTGCTGAGCGTAGGGAACAACCTGAATAAATATCTGGCACTGCCTCACCTTTGAGCCCCTGGTGTGAAGCAGGGGGTGCTGTGGGCACTGAAATAAGTTTCGAGAAGCACAAACTATGGTGTGCAGCGGAGGAGGCAGCCAAGAAGAATGATGCACAGAATGTCACATGGTTGAGGCAGCTGTTTGAGCTGGATTTTATCAGCTGAATTTCGGTACATGAAAAGTAAACAGCAGTAAGTTTTGTCGTGCAAAGAGCTCCAAGTATTTGGAATAATCAGGCAGTGGACGTTGAGAGGCAGTTGGATGGTTTAACTGAGGAGATGGATGGTTCTGAAGCACATTTAATGGAGAAAAAAGGGTTTAACACACTCACTCAATGCCAATTCAGTCTGTAAGTCCCATCTGGGGGCCCAAGACATTCAACTTTTAATACTCTTCACAATAAATTCGGCATTTAACATCCTCCAAGTATACCCTGCATCTAAGACCCTCCCAATATATCCTGCATTTAACCACCTCCCAACATATCCTGCATTTAACACCCTCCCAATACATCCTGAATTTACCTACTCCCAATACATCCTGAATTTAGCTACCCCCAATACATCCCGCATTTAACACCCTCCCAATACATCCTGCACTGACCACCTGCCTGATACATCCTGCACTTAACACCCTCCCAACACATCCTGAATTTACATAAAAGTTGCTGGTGAACGCAGCAGGCCAGGCAGCATCTCCAGGAAGAGGTGCAGTCGACGTTTCAGGCCGAGACCCTTCGTCAACACTAACTGAAGGAAGAATGAGTAAAAGGGATTTGAAAGTTGGAGGGGGAGGGGGAGATCCAAAATGATAGGAGAAGACAGGAGGGGGAGGGATGGAGCCAAGAGCTGGACAGGTGATAGGCAAAAGGGATATGAGAGGATCATGGGACAAGAGGTCCGGGAAGAAAGACAAGGGGGGGGGGACCCAGAGGATGGGCAAGGGGTATATTCAGAGGGACAGAGGGAGAAAAAGGAGAGTGAGAGAAAGAATGTGTGTATAAAAATAAGTAACAGATGGGGTACGAGGGGGAGGTGGGGCATTAGCGGAAGTTAGAGAAGTCGATGTTCATGCCATCAGGTTGGAGGCTACCCAGACGGAATATAAGGTGTTGTTCCTCCAACCTGAGTGTGGCTTCATCTTTACAGTAGAGGAGGCCGTGGATAGACATGTCAGAATGGGAACAGGATGTGGAATTAAAATGTGTGGCCACTGGGAGATCCTGGTTTCTCTGGCGGACAGAGCGTAGGTGTTCAGCAAAGCGGTCTCCCAGTCTGCGTCGGGTCTCGCCAATATATAAAAGGCCACATCGGGAGCACCGGACGCAGTATATCAGCCCAGCCCACTCACAGGTGAAGTGTTGCCTCACCTGGAAGGACTGTTCGGGGCCCTGAATGGTGGTAGGGGAGGAAGTGTAAGGGCATGTGTAGCACTTGTTCCGCTTACACGGATAAGTGCCAGGAGGGAGATCAGTGGGGAGGGATGGGGGGGACGAATGGACAAGGGAGTTGCGTAGGGAGCGATCCCTGCGGAATGCAGAGACAGGGGGAGAGGGAAAGATGTGCTTAGTGGTGGGATCCCGTTGGAGGTGGCGGAAGTTACGGAGAATAATATGTTGGACCCGGAGGCTGGTGGGGTGGTAGGTGAGGACCAGGGGAACCCTATTCCTAGTGGGGTGGCGGGAGGATGGAGTGAGAGCAGATGTACGTGAAATGGGGGAGATGCGTTTAAGAGCAGAGTTGATAGTGGAGGAAGGGAAGCCCCTTTCTTTAAAAAAGGAAGACATCTCCCTCGTCCTAGAATGAAAAGCCTCATCCTGAGAGCAGATGCGGCGAAGACGGAGGAATTGCGAGAAGGGGGTGGCGTTTTTGCAAGAGACAGAGTGAGAAGAGGAATAGTCCAGATATCCCTACGCAACTCCCTTGTCCATTTGTCCCCCCCATCCCTCCCCACTGATCTCCCTCCTGGCACTTATCCGTGTAAGCGGAACAAGTGCTACACATGCCCTTACACTTCCTCCCTTACCACCATTCAGGGCCCCAAAACAGTACTTTCAGGTGAGGCAACACTTCACCTGTGAGTCGGCTGGGCTGATATACTGCATCTGGTGCTCCCGATGTGGCCTTTTATATATTGGCGAGACCCGACGCAGACTGGGATACTGCTTTGCTGAACACCTACGCTCTGTCCGCCAGAGAAAGCAGGATCTCCCAGTGGCCACACATTTTAATTCCACATCCCATTCCCATTCTGACATGTCTATCCACGGCCTCCTCTACTGTAAAGATGAAGCCACACTCAGGATGGAGGAACAACACCTTATATTCCGTCTGGGTAGCCTCCAACCTGATGGCATGAACATCGACTTCTCTAACTTCTGCTAATGCCCCACCTCCCCCTCGTACCCCATCTGTTATTTATTTTTATACACACATTCTTTCTATCTCTCTCCTTTTTCTCCCTCTGTCCCTGTGACTATACCCCTTGCCCATCCTCTGGGTCCCCCTCCACTTGTCTTTCGTCCCGGACCTCCTGTCCCATGATCCTCTCATATCCCTTTTGCCAATCACCTGTCCAGCTCTTGGCTCCATCCCTCCCCCTCCTGTCTTCTCCTATCATTTTGGATCTCCCCCTCCCCCTCCCACTTTCAAATCCCTTTTACTAACTCTTCCTTCAGTTAGTCCTGACGAAGGGTCTCGGCCTGAAACGTCGACTGCACCTCTTCCTGGAGATGCTGCCTGGCCTGCTGCGTTCACCAGCAACTTTGATGTGTGTTGCTTGAATTTCCAGCATCTGCAGAATTCCTGTTATTTACATCCTGAATTTAGCTACCCCCAATACATCCTGCATTTAACACACCCCAATACATCCTGCATTTTTTTTTGTGTGCCATATTCTACCGGAGCCTCGGCGACCACTTTTCTTGTCTTGGAGGAAAGATGCTGTGAGTGGTCCCCCCCCCACGCCCTTCTCACAGCGCAGTTTTTTTTTTATGAGGCTGAGTTGCGAGCTCGACACTCAACCCGGCACGGATGGAAAGCGTGCCCGGGAGCGGCCCGACCTGGATTCGAACTCGGGAACCGTCGCTCCGGAGTCCAGCGCTGATGTCACTGTGTCACTGTGCCACTGCGCCATACATCCTGCATTTAGCTACCCCCAATACACCCTGCATTTAACACCCTCCCAATACACCCTGCACTTAACACCCAATACACCCTACATTTGACACCCAATACACCCTGCACTTAACACCCTCCCAATACACCCTACATTTAACACCCAATACACCCTGCATTTAACACCCTCCCAATACACCCTGCATTTAGCTACCCCCCAATACACCCTGCATTTAACATCCTCCCAATATACCCTGCATTTGACACCCAATACATCCTGCATTTGACACCCAATACATCCTGCATTTAGCTACCCCCAATACACCCTACGTTTGACACCCAATACATCCTGCATTTAACACCCTCCCAATACACCCTGCATTTAGCTACCCCCAATACACCCTGCATTTAACACCCTCCCAATATACCCTGCATTTGACACCCAATATACCCTGCATTTAGCTACCCCCAATACACCCTGCATTTAACACCCTCCCAATACACCCTGCACTTAACACCCTCCCAATACACCCTGCACTTAACACCCTCCCAATACACCCTGCACTTAACACCCAATACACCCTACATTTGACACCCAATACACCCTGCACTTAACACCCTCCCAATACACCCTGCACTTAACACCCTCCCAATACACCCTGCACTTAACACCCTCCCAATACACCCTGCACTTAACACCCTCCCAATACACCCTACATTTAACACTCAATACATCCTGCATTTAACACCCTCCCAATACACCCTGCATTTAACACCCAATACACCCTACATTTAACACCCTCCCAATACACCCTGCACTTAACACCCTCCCAATACACCCTACATTTAACACCCAATACATCCTGCATTTAACACCCAATACACCCTACATTTGACACCCAATACACCCTACATTTAGCTACCCCCAATACACCCTACATTTAGCTACCCCCAATACACCCTACATTTAACACCCAATACATCCTGCATTTAACACCCAATACATCCTGCATTTAACACCCTCCCAATACACCCTGCATTTAACACCCTCCCAATACACCCTGCATTTAACACCCTCCCAATATACCCTGCACTTAGCTACCCCCAATGCACCCTACATTTAACACCCAATACATCCTGCATTTAACACCCTCCCAATACACCCTGCATTTAACACCCTCCCAATATACCCTGCACTTAGCTACCCCCAATACACCTTACATTTGACACCCAATACATCCTGCATTTAACACCCTCCCAATACACCCTACATTTGACACCCAATACATCCTGCATTTAACACCCTCCCAATACACCCTGCATTTAGCTACCCCAATACACCCTACATTTGACACTTAATACATCCTGCATTTAACACCCAATACACCCTGCATTAACACCCTCCCAATACACCCTGCATTTAGCTACCCCCCAATACACCCTGCATTTAACATCCTCCCAATATACCCTGCATTTGACACCCAATACATCCTGCATTTAACACCCTCCCAATACACCCTGCATTTAACACCCTCCCAATACACCCTGCATTTAGCTACCCCCAATACACCCTGCATTTAACACCCTCCCAATATACCCTGCACTTAGCTACCCCCAATACACCCTGCATTTGACACCCAATACATCCTGCATTTAACACCCTCCCAATACACCCTGCACTTAGCTACCCCCCAATACACCCTCCCAATATACCCTGCATTTGACACCCAATACATCCTGCATTTGACACCCAATATACCCTGCATTTAGCTACCCCCAATACACCCTGCATTTAACACCCTCCCAATATATCCTGCACTTAGCTACCCCCAATACACCCTGCATTTGACACCCAATACATCCTGCATTTAACACCCTCCCAATACATCCTGCATTTAACACCCTCCCAATACACCCTGCATTTAACACCCTCCCAATACACCCTGCATTTAACACCCTCCCAATATACCCTGCACTTAGCTACCCCCAATACACCCTGCATTTGACACCCAATACATCCTGCATTTAACACCCTCCCAATACATCCTGCATTTAACACCCTCCCAATACATCCTGCATTTAACACCCTCCCAATACACCCTGCATTTAACACCCTCCCAATACATCCTGCATTTAACACCCTCCCAATACACCCTGCATTTAACACCCTCCCAATATACCCTGCATTTAACATCCTCCCAATATACCCTGCATTTAACATCCTCCCAATATACCCTGCATTTGACACCCAATACATCCTGCATTTAGCTACCCCCAATACACCCTGCATTTAACACCCTCCCAATATACCCTGCATTTGACACCCCCCAATGCATCCTGCATTTAACACCCTCCCAATATACCCTGCATTTAGCTACCCCCAATACACCCTGCATTTAACACCCTCCCAATATACCCTGCATTTGACACCCCCCAATGCATCCTGCATTTAACACCCTCCCAATATACCCTGCATTTAACACATCCCCATGTGTTGTACATTTAATAGCACCCAATATTTTCACCATTTATCTCTCTGCCTACAATCACCACCAATTAAATGCATTACTTCCAGACAGGCCTCTGTCCTGTGACAGTTTCTCTTCCCATTGATGCTGCCTGACTTGCAGAGTATTTCTCTTTATCAGCTGGCTATGTGGACAGATAGGTGCAAACTAGAGAGAATCTACAGATGCTGGAAATCTGAGCAACACACACAAAATGCTGGAGGAACTCAGCATGCCAGGCAGCATCCATGGAAAGTAGTACAGTCGATGCTTCAGGCCGAAACCCTTCGGCAAGACAGATAGCTGCTGACTACTGTGGTCCTTGCACTGGCTGCCAACACCCACAGCACCCATCAATAACCCCCAAAACAAGGCCATTGGCCTCATTCACCTCACAGCTAACAAAAGTCACTCAACAACAAGAAGCTCAGAAACATAACCCACTACATAGGAAAATCAGCTGTTTCTCCTCAAACCTCAGGTGTCACGGTCAATGCAGCATGGCTGTTTCCATTTAACCCTACTCTGGTAAACACAGGACAGCCCCAGACACAATACTGTGCCACACTGTTCACATTGTAAACAGGAGCCAGTGCTCGGGAAGGAGCTCATCACCTTTGGTCACAAAGTTTGGGAACGCTCACGCCTTACCCCAACTCCAAACCTGGGTTTGCCCCAACAGTGCACCAGTCCCCAGCCTCCAAACCCGTCCCAGACTAGAGTCACCCTGCCACCTACACACAGTCCCATCTTGGGTTAAAAGCTGGGATCACCAACATCTGACAGGATCAGAATCATCACTTTTTCTCACTGATGGACTAACAGCAATTGCTTCTTCAACAAAAAGTTTAATTTGCTTAGTTCCAGTATTAAGACCATAAAAGCTGGGGTTCCTAACCTGGGGTCCATGCCATAAGAAAGGTTAGGAACCACTGCTGTAAAGACACATTTTAGTCAAAAAAAAATCCAGGATTTCTTAACACAAACACGAGGAAATCTGCAGATGCTGGAATTTCAAGCAACACACATGAAAGTTGCTGGTGAACGCAGCAGGCCAAGCAGCATCTCTAGGAAGAGGTACAGTCGACGTTTCGGGCCGGGACCCTTCTGGTTGTGTTCACCAGCAACTTTTATGTGTGTCGCCAGGATTTCTTATCCTTGATCAACTCAGTTGTCTGGGCTCATGCTGGCTGCCATGGAGCCAATGGCCCCTCTATTTCCCTGTTGCCCTGCAAATACATCTTTGCTGTCAAACTAAGAGAAAATCTACAGCTGCCAACTAACATTCCAACCCATGTCTTTGGAAAAGTGGAAAGAAACTGCTGAAGACCCAGATGGTGACAGGGGTAACATGCACGCTCCACATGAGCAGTCCCAGGCTGGGAATGAACCCAGGTCTCTGGCAGTGAGGATGTGATTCTACCCGCTGCCGCTCTGTGCCGCACAGAAGTCAGGCTGGCACTCGTGCTCCCACCCCACAGGCCAAGGCTGACCAAGTAACCCAGCCTTGTGGTTTGGGACAACGATCGGCCTTGCTGGACAACCACTGACTGACCAGCCGTGACGGTCACTGGCTGATTCTGACCATCCTCGCCAGACCAACCAGCTTTGACAGGCAATGACACTGACCAGCGATGGAGGCTGATCGACTCTGAGAGGACACTGACTGACCCGCCTCGCTGGACACTAACCAACAGTCCGTGTTTGAAAGGACGCAGGCACTGACCAGCAATGGACGCTGACCGACCGACCCGGAAAGGACGCTGACTGACCCGCCTCGCTGGACACCGACGGACCGAACGCCTGAGGTACTCACTTGTCCCGGGGGAACTCCCAGCGGGGGTCCTCAGGCAGCTCATACTCCGAGACTCCAGCCAACATGGGAGTACCACTGGAGGAGTGGCGGGTGGTCCGCACCAGGAGGACCCCTGAGTGCATGGAGGAGCTGGAGTCGACGGACACCTGTAGGGACAGCAGGTGAGAGGGTATGGCGGTTAGAGTCTGCAGCAATGGCCTCTGACCTCAGACTGCGCCCAGGGAGCAGGTGCTCAGAACTTTAGTCCCTACGCCACTCCCACCACAACCCCCCCCCCGCCAAAGGTAAAGAGCAGGACAAAGCCTCGGGACAGGAGGGTTGCCCTTTGACAGCCGTGAGGAGGATCCCACCCCTCTGCAGCCACCCCTTTCACTTATTCCCAAAGTCGCTGCGTCACTCTCTGATACCAGGCCCAGGGGTCACTGCTTTTGTCGGCTGTCCACTTACGTGCATCGTTGGGTCTTCTCGCCATCCGTGGGGGGAGGGGGGCGTGTCAGAGGCTTCCAGCTAAGCTTATACCTGCCTGTCCTTGTTGTATGTTTGTGCCACGAATTAGGGCGTAGGTGTGTGCGTGTGAGAGATGCATGTATGTGACGTGTGCACGTCATGCATGAGATGCATGTGTACATGGATGATATATGACATTCATGCACGTGCATACACTTGACTTCTGCCAGTAAGTGAGTGTAAGATACGCACCCGGACATCAGCCTGTGTTCAGTGTACATTTATGTATTTATTTATTGAGATACAGTGTGGAACAGGCCCTTGGAGACGCGCTGCCCAGCAAGCCCCCCACTTAACCCTAGCCTAATCACGGAACAATTTACAATGACCAATTAATTTACCAACCAGTACGTCTTTGGCCCGTGGGAGGAAGCTGGAGCACTTGGAGGAAACCCACGCGGTCACGGGGAGAACGTACAAACTCCTTTACAGGCAGTGGTGGGAATTGAACCTGGGTCGCTGGTACTGTGAAGCGTTGTGCTAACCACCACGCTACTGTGCTGTCTATGCGATGGATGAGCAGCCTGCCACGGGATAGGTTAGCTGTGAGTGTTCAGGGACTAATGCTACCGCCGAGACCCTCACCATCGGCCGCGGTTTTGGCAGCCCCCTTCCTTCCTCTGGATCCCCGCACGATCCGGATCGCTTCCCGATTCAGTGCTGGGGTGATCATTGCTCACACTGCGGCACGCCGCCCGCTGGGAAGGCCAAGGTCAGGAAGGTTGATGGGTCACAGTGCGAATCCCACTCTCCCACCCCTACCCCCCACCCTGGCTGGCTGCAGCTGGATGGCAAGGCGAAGTTCTGGAATGGTGGTGGTGTCTGTGCTCCTCTCCACATTTTATATTTTTAACTATAAAGCACTTACGGAGGCCTGGTTATTGTACAGTGCTCTGCTGTTTGAATAAACTTTTGTAAAAGAGCGGGGTGGAGGAGATTTAGCTGAAGGACACGGCCATGGACTCCTTCACTGCAAGAGGATGGAGGGAATCTTGAGTCAGGAGTAAGACAGTCGAAATATAAATTTGCGGAGAGTGAAATGAATGCGATTTGAGAATTATTGATCCATTAATTTTAGAGTGTTAACGGGACAGAAATACTGCAGATTCAGCAGCAGCCGTGGGCAGCGGCTCCCGAACTCCCTGGCTCCCCCGGGTCCTAAAGTCCACCCTCACGACACAATTTCTTTGTGCAATTGCTTTGTGTGCTAGTAGCAAAAGACGTGTGCGTGGCAAACACCTTAGAGGGAACACTGCTTGGAAGAGACTCATTAAAAACCAGTAGATAAAGGTTGGGCCGAACGGCCTTTCGCTGTAGACCAAATCTGACACCTCAGATGGGAGCTGCGTGTGTCACCGTTAGTGGGAGACCATTCCCTCTTGGTTTTGGGCTTGTCCAGTGTGGTATTGTGCAGCACTAAGTCACTAAGGGCCAACCAAGCCACGAGGATCCTGCCCCTCACTGAGGATCCTGATCCCTGAGGGCCTGAGGGCGCACAGTGGGATACAGCAGGTTTGTCTCCACAAGGTCCAACAGAGAAGTGTGGCCCTGAGAGATTCCCTTGCTCCTTACCTCCTCTCCACCGAATGCTGCATTCACCAGTAACAGAGGGAGTCCACCGGATGCTCCTGGAACAGCCGCTCTGCGGGGAATAACCCTCAGGGGTCAGCCAGTGACCCTGCGGACAGCGTTTCCACACGAGACCTCCCACCACTCAGCAGTACAGGCGGCCCCGTACCACCCCCACAACCCAAGCCTCTCCCTAGTCTGGTTCCTTGCTGAGTCCTCTTGCAGGATTCCACACAGACGCAGGGAACTGGGGCGAGCTCACGTAGACAGCTTGTGGATGGGACGGGCCAACGGGCCCCGTCTCACTGACGCACGACTCCACGATTCCAACGAGCAGCACAGCCCAGTCACAGCCGCTTGACCGTGGAAGTCACCGCGGCCAAGTCCGTCCCACCACCATCAGAAGCGGGACTCAGCGCCTGGCAAGGCCGGAGGAGCAGGGGAGATACCCACCCCAATCGGCACAGCCAAGACCACACACACACAGAAGCTGCCCCAGGAGTTTTTGTCCCTGCTTGGCGCCTTGCGGGGATCTCAGCTCTGGGCACTGGCTCAGCTCCATCCAGAAAGAGCCCCTGGGGACAAGCTGGGCCTCCCGCCAAGGTGCTCGCTAAACTGGCGAGACCTCTCCATTCCACCCGTAGGGGCCACACAGCAGGTCAGCTGGGAAGCTAGCTCAGTGGGGACAGGAAGGGGGGGGGAGGGTTTAAAAATTTCTTGGACTCTTTATTTACTTTCTGTTACCTGTCTGCGCAGCGGGATACTCTTGGCCAGTTTGTGCACGGCCAGCTGGCTGTTGAAGTCAGGCTTCTTGGCCGTGCTCTTCATGCGGATGACGATGGCCGTCACAACCATGCAGGATGTGAGGAAGGCCCCCGTGCAGTAGATGATAATCTCCAAGTAGACCGGTGACGACAGAGTGGAAGGCTTCTCCTCCGTTTCTGGTGGGGGGGGGGGGGCGGTGGGGAAGAAGAGCTCACTTAGTGAAGGGGGACACAGAGGGAGACCAAGAAAAGACAACCGCGGCTGCAAGGTCTTAATGCGGGAGAGCGACGGTCACATAGCAGACCAGCATGCGTCAAATGCAAGCTTGCAGGACTGAAGGGGAGCTCGCTGCAATGGACAATCAGCCCACTACTGCTGTCCACTTCTTCTCCCGCCCTCCCTCACCCCTTACACATGCCATTTCACGGGACTCGCGGACAGGCTGTCTTATTGGGGTGGGTGATGTGACGAGTCCAAGGGATCTTTAACTTCCCATTGCCTTTCACTTCCCGTTATTCCATAAGACCATAAGATATAGGAGCAGAAGCAGGCCATTCAGCCCATCGAGTCTGCTCTGCCATTCAATCATGGGCTGACCCAATTCTCCCAGTCATCCCCATTCCCCTGCTTTCACCCCATACCCTTTGATGCCCTGGCTAATCAAGAACCTATCTTATCTCTGCCTTAAATATACTTAAATATTCCTGATCCCCCTGCCCAGCGTTCGCCTCCCGAAAGTACGGGCCAGGAACTGTCCAGCCAGCTGGCTCACCCTCCAGAGGCAATTAGGGATGGGTCAGTAATGGGAACGGCAGTGGGCAATAACCACCTTGGTTTTTCTGCTCTTGTAGACATGAAGGGAATCATGGAGATTGATGCAGCAGGGTAGAGATGTGGTGGAACTGAATGAGAGAATAGGTTTGAGCAGTCACATTTCTCATCTTCTTCCCTTGTGCCCCTGTGGCAAGGTGAAGCACTATCCCATTCATCTGTCTCAAAGCCAGCAAAGGCAGGAGGCTTTGCACGTGCTCGTTCTTGCAGAAAGGAACAACAGGGAATCTAGGCCAATCGCTCCTTGCCCAAAACCAGCACCACCCACAGTTCCTCCCCACCAAATCTTCCTTTAGGGAGCTGTGTATGTCAGCTTTTACTGTCTTGCCCTTAACTGACAGTCTTGCCGGGCCATTTCAGAGTCCTGACCACATTGCTGAGCGGCTTAAGTCATAGTCGGGCCAGACTGGGAGGGATCCCTAGTGGGAACCCCCCGGGTGGTCAAACACCAACAGTGAGCTGGCCTGCAGGTGAGAAGGGATGTGCTGGCTGGCCAGTGACAGACATCTAGGGAAGGGACTAAATCTCCAGGAATCGGTCCTGCAGACTAGGCAAAGCCCTCCTTCTGCCTTCTTGAGGAGGATGCGTCAGGTATGTCTCCACTCTGCTGGACAGGTTATGCGAGTTGGTGGGGTTTGTTACTTTCTGAGGAAGGCTGAAGCAACAGGTTCCCTCACCATTTATTCCGAGGTGCACCCTGCCTGGTCCCAGAAGTGCCCCATTCCCATTCCTTTCAAACCTTCTCTGTTCCTCTGCCCGGCCCACTGATTTTTCCCAGCATCCTCCAGCGACTGCTGCATTCCATATCTCGCAGTTCCAACAGTTCCCCTCTCTTCCTCTCCCCCATTTCATCACCTCCTCGTCCACTCAGATCGGATGGAACCAACCAGCCTCCAGCACCCTCCCTCAGAACACCTTCCTGTCCTTCCCCCAACTTCTCCGTCTCTTTACCCTCGCCATCACCTCACCTTTCTTTTCTACAGTATGTTTGATTTCTCACTTATCCTTGCATGATGGAGTCATCACTCTGAAACGTAAACTGCTTCCATCTCCACAGGCGCTGCTGGACCTGCTGGGTATTTCAACCACTACTTCTAATCCTCCATTTTGTCCTGCCTCGCACCATTGCCCATTTTGCTCCTCACTTCCTCCTCTAACTCAGCCTCCCTCTTGTCCCGACTGAAGCCCCGCTCAAACTTGCCGAGTTCTGCAGTCCCCCTCCTCGCCCTGTCCCTGCTAAACTTGAAAGCTTTGAGATTTATGAGCAGCTGACACTAAACACGTTGTGCAGATGCATCCATGAGTTGCCCTTTGTCACCAGGGCTCATCCCATTGAAATCAACGGGCCAGAGCAGCAGAGGACGATGCTACAACATGGGGTGTTGGACATCAGGGACCAGAGGTCAATCTCCAAAGTGGGGGTGGTGTGCTTTCATTCTGTCCACGTGGTGACATCTTCTGATGTTACCGGGGATTAACGGTGCTGTCTCTTTAGCTCTTTTGAGAGTCTGGCCACATGGTCACCGCTTTGCCTATCTGTCTCCGTGGCAGAAAGGGCCCATAGGTTATTGCTGCCAAGGCTTTGACCGACAGCAGTCCCTGCAAGTGGCAAAATGCATCTGGGCTCCAGCCAAGAGCTGGCAAGCACTGGGCACGGGGGGGCGGGGTGGCAATAACAGAGTGCACTGGCCCTCAAGAGGGTCACAAGCTGGAGCAGCACTCCGCATGTGGGAACCCAGTGCCCTGCGTGGCCCATTATCGCCTCAACACCTGAAGGACTCTGCCCAAGAGCAGAGTTCACTTCCAAGGGGTCCAGGATGCGGGAGTGGCATCTCTACTTCTTAAAGGAATAATCATAACTCAGCTGCGAGAACAAATAGGCGACGGTACCTGGAGGCAGGAGTCCAACCCTGTAGATCGACCTTTGCAGTGAGAGACTCCTATTCTACATTTTAAAATGTTGCTCTCAACAAAGAAGCACACTGAATATGCAAGATTCAAAATACAACACGGTGCAAAATGCAAATACCCACCCCCACCCCCAACACCCCTGCCCCCACCCTCCTCTCAAGCCTCGGCTCAGGTTGCAACGAGCAGACCTGGAACATACCAAGTGAAGCGAACCCTGTAGGTTAGAGGCCTACCCCCTCCCTAACCCCAGAGAGGTTCACGTTCGGCAAGTGTGACAGACGCTGCTGATAATTGAGGAAGATTAGCCCATGCTGGACCCTGCATGGCAGCTTCCCCCTGCTGCCAATTATCAGCCCTTGCCAACGTGCCATTGATCGCCACTTGCACAGAGGACTGAAGTGGTATCAATCGGGCATGCCCGGGAATTGGGTATGCTTTGCAGGAAGCAAGTCAGTTTGCACAGAGATCATGCATAATAAAACCCACAACAAATTAAAGAAAATGCATTTATTACTTCCTTTTTTTTTCCAGCAAAAACCACAAGCACTTCAAGGCAAGCTAACTGGGACGGTTTCGATATCTTGGTCCAGGAGTCAAGCGGCTGTGCACACTGAGCCACCTTCCACGTGGGCCAAGTTACCCTTGCCGGCTCCATTGAGCACCGAGTTAGCTGGTCTTGGAATCTGCACACTGCTTCTTGAAGCAAGGAGCTCATTCACTGGTGCTGAAGGCAGCAGATGTGGTCAGTTTGGTCCCTGTGAAAGCTTCCAAGGTGTACATCTTGGGAACAGGCTACTAGCAAGGGACTGAGACTTCTAATTGAAGTTGATGTGGCTTTTGGAAGTTCACCCTGTCAAAGTAGGAGTCTACCATGGTAAATAAAAATTTCTGTGACACAGCTGAACCTTTTCAACTGTTGGGTATTTTACAATCCCCTGGCTCTGATGCCCAATCTACACAGCTTCAACTGGCTGATGCCTACCAAGTCCTATTCAAGCTTCATTTCCTCAGAGTTTCTGATCCTCATGTACTAACCCTCAAGTCTGAGCCTAGTTTGGTCTAACACTGTGTTGGTAGAATCCTGAACCTTCATTGCGGCCTCCAGCAGTTATGGAGGCAGGAAATTAACCTTACAGCTGCCTGTGACACAAGTTCAACAAGAATCCAGAAGCAAAGAAACAAACTGCTGGAGAAATTCCAGCAGGTCAGGCAGCATCTGTGGAGGGAAATGGACAGTCAACATCTTGCTCTGAGAACATCTTTCCTTTCCATTTATCTCCAGAGATGCTACCTGACCCATCGCTTTCCTCCAGCAGTCGCTTTTTTGCTCCAGATTCCAGCAGTCTCTCAGGTCTCCAGGAGACATCTGATGGGCTGAATGGATATCCTCTTTCAAAGTAAGGCAAAACCTTTGCATATTAGTTCACTCCACATCTGATAGTCAGTGCACTGAGACATGGATGGGAATTCTTTGATCTGTGAGTGCCACCCACCCAACAGACAGGTGGGTCTGCCCCTTGGATGGCAGATGGCTGGACCTCGGGGTTTAACTGATTGAGCTTTTGCCCTGACCTGTCACACCCCTGTCCCTCACATCACATTCACAAAATACTGGAGGCAGCTGACTACGACAAATTAAAAGGCGGAGTGTGAGCAAAGCAAATACTTGGTGTCCGCAGAGCTCTGCTCTGCATACAATGCAAGATAAGACCTGCAATTTGTAGTCATAATCCTTGGGCATGTCACAGTGTTCAGTGGAGCGCCACTGACTTAGGAAGTGGCCGTGGACTGAAGTGAACCCAAATGACCACCTGGAAATGTCACTGGTCTTTTAAATCTCCAGATAGAAGCCAAGGTAATGC
Organism: Mobula birostris; assembly: GCF_030028105.1. Lineage (NCBI taxonomy): Eukaryota > Metazoa > Chordata > Chondrichthyes > Myliobatiformes > Myliobatidae > Mobula > Mobula birostris. Next base: position 138,786,057 of record NC_092377.1, read on the forward strand.
ACAGAGGGCAGCTGTTCTGCAGAGTAAACAGCAGCACACACTGGGCCAGTTGTGGGAGCACTCAATTTGTAAAGGAGCAGATGTGCTGTGCTGGCTTTCGACCAGGAAACAGAGGCCACAGACTGGCTGGTAAAACGAGTAATTTTTTTTGAGAAAAGTTTTATTTTTTTTTCTTAATGATCCGCTCCCTCTTTAGAAGCAGTGGATAACATGGGCTTTTGCTCGAAGTGTTAATAGTAGAGAAAAGAGCAGTATGTACCTTGAAGAACTGTCAACCATGCAGAGTGATGGGAAATCCCAATAGAATTACCCGCCAAGCACGTATACTGCCCTGCATCCTCAAAAGTAACATTCCGTAAATAGAGAGCTTCCATTTCTTTATCCGTTGTATTAACACCAGCCGTCTAGAAGAGAGAACGGAAGCAAACGGGACAAGCAGACCAGATGAGAACTGTGGAGAGACGCAGCTAGAGAAACCATTTTATTAGTCTCATTGGCCCACCCCTTGTGAGGTCCATGGGCTTTGAGTTAAGGTGACACCTGGCTCACAGGTGACCTTCCAGGACTGCAGGAGTCCACACCTGTCCTAGGAAGCAAAAAAGGTCTTCAGTTACGTGTTAAACCCACCACCATTTTGTTTGACCATGCCCATCTCCACATGCGAGCGATGGGCCTCATGGAGAAAATGGACCCACAATGCACAGAACGAGCCAGGAAATGAGGTGGAGAGGCGGCAGAGAACGGAGAGAGGAAGGTACAGGTGGTGGGGGCTGACAGTACACAGATTAGAAAAGGAAAAGGGGAGACAAAGAGTAGGGCTGGGCAGCTCATCAAAACACGGGATGGATGAAATCTGAGGATTAGCTCTTGATACTTTGGGAAATTTTAGATGCATCCTCGTTGCTTCCTTTGGGATTAGTGCCAGTATTGTCACCCCTCTGCACCCACTGCTGACCCAGGCTCACAATGAGGGTCTCTATGCCAGCAGCTCCCCCTCCATCACACCAATCTTAGAGGCATGGTTAACTTCCAAAGTTCCTCACGCCTTATTTGGTTTTAAGAGGTACCAGTTTGTTTGGGGAGTAGGAATAGAGGGATGGGGAGAAGAATTTAAAATTCTGAGAGCCTCTTAATTTAGAGGGTGAGCAATATTCACACAAGGCTAATCTTCTACCTCAAGGTCCCGCTTCCCTTCCAATCAAGGTGCCTGAAGCCCTACAATCATATTGTTGGTCCTCAAGCACTGAGCTTCACATCCATCTAGGGGACAGAGTTCCACGCTATTGAGTGAAGAACATTGAGAAGCCTCAGGTGACCAGCCCTTGAACCTTTGCTCCCAGCTCAATAGGCAAAGGAATTAGACTCCCGACATCAAACCCACCAACCCCTGTGTATCTCCTCTCTCAGCATCTTAACAATGTGCTTTAATGGTGTGTGGAGTTCACCCTATGCTCCAAGCTGCATAACACGAATGCCTCATTAGCGTTAGGATTAGGCCCTGACAGTTTAATCAGCTGATCAGACACAAGCAGGACACGGACTGGGGAATGCCAGGGCATCTGCTGGCTCAATGGAGATGGAAAGTTCTAGGGTGATGTTATAGCTGGTTGTCTGATATCATTGAGGCAGTGAGTCTGAGGCGAGTCTACTTCAGGTAATTTATCCCGCTCCGTCTTCTTCAACTCCCCACTCTGGACCGCCTTACCTCTTCTCCTTACCTGCTTATCACCTCCCTCCCCTCCCCCCGATACCACTCCTCCTTCCCTTTCTCCCATAGTTCACTCTCCTCTCCTATCAGATTCCTTCTTCCCCAGCCCTTTACCTTTCCCACCTATTACCTCCCGGCTTTTCACTTCACCCCCACCAGCTTCACCTATCCCCTTCCAGCTTGTACTCCTTCATCTCACCCACCATCTTAATCCTTCCTTTCCAGTCCAGATGAAGGGTATCGGCCTGAAACGTTGATTGTTTATCCACTTCCAGAGACGCTATCTGACCTGTTGGGCTGCTTCAGCCTGTTGTGTGTGTTGCTCTGAAGTTCCAGCATCTGTAGAATCTGCAGTAAAAGGCCCTTCAGCCCACCGAGTCCATGCTGACCAACAATCACCCATTTACATTAATCCCATCTTATTCTCCCCACATTCCCATTCAGTCTCCCCAATTCTACCCCTCACATATACATTCGAGGGCTATTTACAGTAACCAATTAAACAACCCCGTGCCTAGAATCTGGGAGGAAACTGCAGTACTTGATCGAAACCTACACGTTCTCAGGGAGAACTGGCAAGTTTTCACACAGACCATGCCTGAGGTCAGGACTGACCCCACGGTGTCGGAAGTGTGAGGCAGAGGACGAGCTGCTGTGTCCCTGTGTGGTTAAGTAACACTATAATCCTGTAATCAGTTTTAGTTGGGACAGAAGCTGGGTTTCTGTCACCCATGGTAGCTTCAGACCACATGGAGAGAGCCTGCCACGAGCTGAACCCACCAGCCAAAGCTTCCCCTCGACCACCACTTGCTCTACTCCAGCAGATGGTGGGTGCAAGCAGGCCTGGCCTGTCCTGCAACACTCCCACGTGTTCCAAAAGGCGTGGTCTTAAGAAAGGTGGTACCCGTCATTGAGGACCTCCAGCACCCAGGACTTGCCCACTTTTCATTGCTACCTTCAAGGAGGAGTTACAGGAACCGGAAGGCACACACTCAACATTTTAGGAGCAGTTTTTCCCACTCGGCCATCAGATTTGTGAATGGACAATGAACCTATGTACACTAAACTCGCAATTTTCCTTGCTCTTTTTTTTTGCACTACTCATCTAATTTTTAAAAATATATTTTAATTGAAGTTTATAGATTTTTTTACTCTTATGTATTGCAATGTACCGCTGCCACAAGACAACACATGCCAGTGACTGTGATTCAAAAGGCTTCAGTTTCTTACAGAGTGGATCCCAGTAGCACCGGGACCCTGCAAAAGGAGAGGAAAGCAAGGGAGATAGCAGGAGCAGAAGGCCGTCCTTCAGAATTGTGGGCATTTTTCCATGATCATCATTGGGTTTGCACATAAACAGCAGAAAAAGGGGAAAGAACAAAGACCTATACCACCATTATAGAATGGAACAGTTCACCCAACTCTTTCAAGACGAGTTAGCCCTTGCTAGCCCCTTTCTGTGAAGTGTTTTCTGGCTGAGGGGTTTACCTTCCAACTTTGGGCTGGTTACTGTGAGCCACGCTGACTGATTGGCCTCACCAATATAATTGGAAACTTTACAAATATACTCTCCGCTGTCAGCTTCAGTCACATTGAACAGAGTCAGCAGTTCCGCATCCGAACTATTAATCCCCGAATGCTAGAACAAATCAATGAGAGAACGATGATCGGACCTGCGAACAAGAGACTTCAGTGAAACACATCCCTGGGCCGCCCTCCACTAACTGGTCACCAGAGGGTGCTGGAAGCTCTCCTTGCCCGTTTTGTTTCGTGGGGAAGATGGAGAGGCTGTCTACGGCGGTTTGTTATGGGGTGACATAATGGTGGACTGGGACAAATAAAATCTGATGTGTCAAATCTGCTTCTGGGAGATGTCTTCCCTTGGTGACTGCATTCCCACTCAACATGGCTGCCACTGAGGCGACCCAGTTAGTTACCCAGTGCTTGAACAGTCATCGCTCGAGCGAACTGTCCAACTCCACCACCATTTCAGTGCATCAGGGATGGGGCAAAACGTGTCCTCACCAAGGGCTCCTCTATATTGATTGGGCAGAGTAAACCCTTTGTGTTCATTTTCCGGTGCCCTTCACCTGAGTGCAACGTGAACACACTCTCCCCACAGGTACAACCTGACCTGCCAAGTGCTTCCAGCTTTTTGGGCCATGTATAGTATTGCCCAGATTGTGTAAGGACTACAGGCATCCAGTCCTAAAGGAATTAAATAAACCTGGACCTCTGGATTTAGGTCTCCAGTGATGGGATGTGAACTCACTGCCAGAACCCTGGGTACCAGCGCAGTGTCCTAACCAACTGGCTACTGTGCCCTCCTCTTAGATATCCCGAGATCTTTAGTAAAAAACCATGGTTAGGATATTGAAGTTGGTACAACCAGTCAAATACAACGGGGGAGCTTGCTTCAGTGCAGACATGTCCCCCACTGTTCCCAAGACACATGTCCATGTCAGCGCAGAGTCCAGACTCTGAGGATGAAAATGACTGTCCTTGTCTAGTGAGATTACCTGATGATTACAGGGTCCAACATTAGTGGAAGTGAATCATTCACTTAACTAGTGGAATGCTTGGGGGAAGAGATGATGACTTCATTGAGCGTGGTGGGGGTGCAAAAGTCAGTGCCTGAGAGGGGGTTGGAGGGATTAACCTTCCCACAGGTTTGCGGGTGTCCCTGAAGAACTGTGACTTGCAAGGCTGTTGGACCCAGTGGGTTTGGGGCGAGGAGGTCCTTCTTGGCCAGCACAGAACTGGACGGGCTGTATGTCCTCCGTTGGCACTGTACATTTTTCTACGATTCCATGGTCACGCCAGAGTGTGGTGGGGCTTGCTGAAGCCATGTGAAGGGACGGTCACAGTCCTGGCAAGGTCGCGGACTGTCACAAGGACATCACGGGTCACTAGGACATGGCTGGTTACCACTCCCACCTCCCCACCAATGTCACTGGGAAGACTGATCATCCAAAGTTAATTAGCAGCTGAGCAATGTCACTGACATCCGAACAACCTGGCCGAACGACCCTGGCTGTTGGGCGCGGTCAAAACAGAGGCTCGGGAGGTTGAATGACTTAATAGCCTTTGATGCAGCTTAACAGAAACCAGGCTTTACAGCCAGATAAGTAGGCTGCAAACATCCAGTGGATTCACAAGAACACAGATCAGTGTAGCAAGAAAACAGGCCCTTCAGTTAGAAATGGGAGTTAACCGACAGGATGAAGACTATTCTGATAAAAGATCATCAACCTGCAACGTTCTCCCATCACAGATGCTGCTTGACCTGCTGAATACTTCCAAGTGCCTCAGGTTTTATTTTGGATTTCCAGCACCTGCAGCTTTTCTTTTTAATTTAAATTTTATTTTAGAGGCACAACAGGGTAAAGAGCCCGCACCACTTCTGTGGCCAATTAACCTGTCTGTCTGCGTCCTTGGAATGTGGGAGGAAACCAGAGCACCCAGAGGAAATCCAGGCAGCCATGGGGAGAAAATATTAACTCAATATGGTCAGTGGCGGGAATTGAACCCAGGTCACTGGCACTGTTGTGCTAACCACTATGCTATAGTGCTACTCTTTAGCTGTCTGCTCTCTGAGGAGTTTGTATCCACTCACTGGGTACAAACCCCTACGGGTGCCATCTCACACTGCTCAGCTCTGCTGGACCATTTCCATGCAGAGACCCTTGGCTTATGTCTCCAAGGGGTTGTCGGTGCTTCCAGGACAGAGGAGGGAAGGGGTGATTTTGGGTACAAAGGGAAGTCCAGTGCCGTGGTGAGTTGAGGTATTGGGGAGGAAGGTCACAGCTCCTGCTCAGTGTGCTGAGGAAGTACCAGTCACCCAGCTCTCAGCAGGAAGGGACTTGAAGGCACTGACTTCCCAAGGGGGAATACAACAAAAATCTCCATGTGCTCCCTTAACACTGATTGAGTGCAGCTGCTATGACGAGAGAGGGATGCATTAACTCTCTCTCTCTCTTGCATTAAAGGGTTAATGTCAGGGTCTAGTGTGTCAGAGGAACCAGCAATGTGACGATTCTCTTGTAGCTTTCCTGCCAACAGGGATTGGAGGAGCAGATGAAACACTCTGGCCAGTCTGTCCCCTCCTGTGCCCCCATGACAGGCCAAAGAAGAAACACTCTCGGGCAGTCTTTACAGCATGGAAACTGGCCAATCGGCCCATTGCTTCAATGTTGGGCGGTGAGCACCCATCTGTATTAACTGTGGCCCCTGTTCGGCCACACCGCGTTCGCAGAGGAGGACGTACCTTGAGGACCTGGACGTAGGGGGATCCGTCAGGGCCCATCCTGCTGCCATTTACTCTCACGTGCTTCAGCCACTGGATGTGGGGCTGGGGGTCACTGTAGACTTTGCAGACAAACTCCACGTCACTGCCCACCGTCACCGTCTTGTTGGCGGGGAGGCCGGCCTGTAGGATCGGTCGATGAGGTGAGCGTTCTGAGAGAGAGAGAGAGAGAGAGAAAAAAAGGGAGAAGGGACACGGGTTGAGAGACAGGACAGCACCATAACCTGCTCTGATACCGGAGGCTTGGCGGGGTGCCCGGGCAAGAAAGCAACCAGCTGAACTCAATCCACCCCCCACACCAGTGTTGGGTACTATCTGCAATCGCGATAAGGTGGTGCTGCTCATCAGGAGGGAAGTGAGTGAATGAGAGAGAGCGAGAGTGAGTGAGGGAGTGAGAGGGGGTTATGTGATGGAGGAGAGCAGGAGAAAAATAGGAGAAAAGACAAAGGGATGAGCAGAACAAAAAGTTGAAGAAATATCTGAATCTCTAGATCTCCAAACAGTTTGAAATTAGTGACTGATTGGGGATTGAGACAAGAGTCCTCCCTCATTCTAGTTTCGATTCCCATGTACGCACAGACGATGCTCACAAACAGCATTGTGAAAACCAGGCAATCCCTATCGTCTAGCGTATGTACCGGCCAACATTAGCCCGGAACTTTCTCCCAGAACGATTCATATGTTCTCGAGCATAGACAGGGTTCAGGATTGACGTCTGCCTTGGATGATGGTACCTTTGGTTGTGTGGCACTCTCCCTAATCTGCCCTGCAACCTTTGTACTCAAACCTGTGGAGTGGAGTTCACGCGCACTCGCGCGTATGTATGTGACCTTCACTAATACCTGTCATCCGGTTTCTTCCATAATCCGCACTGATTTCAAATTTTCTGCGCAACTGTAATTTCAAATTTCCCGGACCACCGTACCAATCTGCTGAGCATTGTTTTGGTTGTGCTAGATCTGTTCACGTGTTGGTGTGCTCTTGTAAGCACAGACAGGCGATTCCTGCTTGTTTTCCTGCATTTATTAACATCATTTGCGTGAGGCGCGGCCACCCGGTACCCGCCCCTCTCACCCGCCAGCGGCGGGGTATTGGCACGCGTTGGGTTGGTCCGCCTTCTGGCACTTGCGCACTGCCTTCCAGCGTCGTCCGGCCGGCGCTCTGTTCTCTTCTGCCTACGACCTCAGATCAGGCGTGGTGATCTGCTGAATTTAAGCCTATTGCTAAGCGGAGGAAAAGAAACTAACGAGGATTCCCTCAGTAACTGCCAGTGCAAGGTAGTCTTTCGGGTAACTGCAAGTCTGTGTCTTTGCTATCGCTTGGCTCACACTTGAGTGCTGGTAGCGGGGGCGCTTTACTTTTTTGCTGGTGGGGAGGGGGGATTGTTGCTCGCTGCTGCTTACACGCAGGAGGGAGGGGAGCCGGTGGGGGGAACCTTAGGGGTTCTAACATTTAACTGTTGTTCATTCTTTGGGCCACTCCTCTGTTTTCGTAGATGGTTGGGAAGAAAAAACATTTCAGAATGTATATTGTATACACTTCTCTGACATTAAATGAACCTTTGAATCCTTTGATATTTTAAAGGTATGATGAGGCGGTTAGCTATTGCTTAATGTGATCCTTCTGTAATTCGGCATTTTCACTAATCCGGCATTCCTCAGGTCCCAATGGTGCCAGATTATAGAAGGTCGACGTGTGTGTGCGCGCGTGTGTGTGTGTGTGTGTGTGTGTGTGTGTGTGTGTGTGTGTGTGTATGTGTGTATGTATGTATGTATGTATGTATACACATACACACCCACCCTTCTCAGTGGTACCGGAGCACTGACAGACAAACAGACACAGCAAAGACCAGACACTTTGTTGTAAACACTGATGAACTGGAGGCGAGGAGGGGGAGGCTTCCTGGCAGTTGAAGATAAGGCTGAGCAGAAGTAAACTCCAAGCAATAAGAGAGTCCATTCAAACACCAGTGCAGCCAAACATTAACACAAATGCTTCCTTCCCTGATACCAGCCGACAAATGACCCATCAAGGACAGAAAATAAACATCCTACTGATTCATGGGGAGGGAATAGTCAAAAGCCAAACCAAGCAAACACAGGCACAGTCATTTCACAAAAAGCCTGTCAAAGTTGCATCTAATCAGCGTTAACAAATAGGCTTTTTGCCCTGTTTGAGCCAAGAATTCCTTGCCCTAATGGAATGCAATAAAATTCAAATCAGTTTTAACTGGCTCGTGTGTTCTGCTGGTAGCAGAAGTCTGCACGTGTGACGCACATCGTTACACACCACGCCAGCTTTGAGCACATTGTTACACACCACAGCATTACATACACTCCACCTCAGCCTTACATACATTATACACAGAACTTTTACACACATCATTAATCACCAATACATACAGCAGTCCACATCATCACAGTATTACACTCCAATCCAACTTTATACACCACACTCTTACACACATCGTTACACATCACTAGTGTTACACACCACTTCACTGTTACACACATCATTACATACCCCCATCATTACACACCACCTCATTGCTACACACACACTATTATACCCTCCTGTACTCTCTGTGACCGTGTCGCCACCCACAGCTCCAATCTGCCAATTAAATTTGCTGAGGACACTACACTGATTGGCCTAATCGCAAATAGTAATGAGGCAGCCAACAGAGAGGAAGTCATCACTCCAACACAGTGGTGTCAAAAAAAAACAACCTCTCCCTCAACGTTGCAAAAACAAAGATTGTGGACTACAGGGGGAATGGAGACAAGTTAACCCCTATTGACATCAATGATCTGGGGTTGAGAGGATGAAGAGCTTTAAGTTCCTCGTCATAAACATCCCTGAGGATCTCACGTGGTCTGTGTGGTGAAAAAGGCACAATGGCGCCTCTTTCACCTCAGACGGTTGAAAAGGTTTGATGTGGCCCCCAAATTCTAAGAACTTCCTATAGGGGCACAATCGAGAGCATCCTGACTGGCTGCATCACTACCTGGTATGGGAACTGTACTTCCCTCAATTGTAGGACTCTGCAGAGAATGGTGCGGACAGGCCAGTGTATCTGTAGATGTCAACTTCCCACTATTCAGGACATTTACAAAGAAAGGTGTATAAAAAGGGCCTGAAAGATCATTGGGGATCTGAGTCACCCCAACCACAAACTGTTCCAGCTGCTATCATCTGGGAAACGGTACCGCAGCATAAAAGCCAGGACCAACAGTCTCTGGGACAGCTTCTTCCATCAGGTCATCAGACTGATTAACTCATGCTGACACAACTGCATTTCTATATTATATTGACTATCTTGTTGCACATAATATTTACTATAAATTACTATCATTGCACATTGCATATTTACACAGAAACGTAACGTAAAGACTTTTACTCCTCATGTATATGAAGGATATAAGTAATACAGTCAATTTAATTCACCCGACTATTACACACACCTCTACCGATACAGACCTCAATGTTAGCGGTGTAATTCATCAGAGTCAACACAGGACTCCAGTAATTCCTGTGCCTGCCCTAATATTTCCAGGGTCCCAGAATGGAACATGCCCAGCGTGCAGTCCTACTCTGGCCAACTGCGGTTGGTGGAGGACAGGCTGAGCCAGAACTCTACTGTTCGGTACCTCCTGACTCAGGAACAGAACAGAACAGCACCAAGACAGGCAAGGTAGGGTAAAAGGTTCAAGATTGTTAAATGCCGTTTTCAGTACACAAGTTCAAAGGAGAACGAAACAATCGTTACTCTGGATCTGATGCAGCACAAAGGCCGGGGGTGGGGGTGGGGGGGCTACACACAATAAGATAGAGAACACAAGAATGGAAAAAACCCCACAATCAATATAAACACATGAGATAATAATGATGCGGTAAGGGTCCTTAGCTCAATGCTGGTACATTCATACGTCACACGTTCTGCGCTCACTAGAAAGAGAAGCAATGCATCTGGGCTGGTGGCAGACAACAATCTGAATGTTCAGTGATCAGTAAGGCCAATCCCCATTAATAAAGGACAACACTTATTCTATTGAAACAAATGCCCAAATTTCCTACCGACAACGTCCAGCTGGTAGGTGTGGTTGATGCTGCCGTACTGGTTAACCACCACACAGGTGTAATTGGCCTTGTCTGAAGGTACAACCCCCTCCATGATGAGACTCCAGTGTTGCCATCGGACCTGCGAGACAAGAGGACAATGTGAATACCGAAGGCAGCCGGGTTAAACCAGCTTACCTAACTGGAGCTAACAGTCCTGACCCAGCCCGGCCGGGCTTCCGCTCCAGTGCTCCGGGGCTGGCTCAGGGCTGTAGGCATCGCACTCTCCTCGGAAGGAAAAGGGCCCAAGCCTACAATTAACAATCAAACGAAACAAGAGAGAAGGTCGCCTTCATTTCCGTGAACTACTGAAAGATAGCATCAAGGTGAAGGTACAGAACCTGCTCCTCGTTCGCAGTGGCCGGAATCTTGTAGGGCTCAGCTCTGGGTCCAGTGCTGTCCAAGTACACATGCTCTGGGCACACAACAGTAAAAGAACAACAGGAGAGGCGAGAGGTCATGGATTTAGGGAGGGGGAACGGTAGAGTGGGAGAAATTTTGGTGAGGGACTATATGATGAATGGTTGAAGACATGACCATTGAGTGATCAGGGACAACTTATCATAGACCTCTGTAACAAGACAGTTAGATGGGAGTGGATAAGATGGCATATGGGATACCTTCCCTTTATTGCACTTGGATGAGAATACAAGGACCATATGAAATACAGTGAGGCTGCGACTGGAGGGCTATCGACAGTCTTGATCACCTCACCATGGGAAAGCGGTTCGCTCACTCTGGGAAGGGTGACAGCAGCAGGGAGACATAAATGCAGGAGAATTATGAGGATGGACCTGTCTGTGACTGGTTGTTCTGTGAAGGAGAAAGAACATTAAATTGTGGTGTATAAGCTTGACCAGATGATTGGGAAGGACCATCTCCATGAACAGACCAGGAGGCACAAACTTGATAGGATCAAACAGGAGTTGCTGGTTTTGTTCCTACCCAGATGGCCAATGATCAGGGGGTGGGGAGACCATGGAAAGTTCTAGAGTGGCAACCACGGTCTGTAGCTGTCCACAATTCAAGGATGGCCGGTTACAAGGCACTCCACAATCTCGCTGTGGACACTGGAGCTCTCCAACTGAACACAGGTCACTTCATCTCAATTCCAACAGCCACACTTGCACAACTGCGCGTGGGCTGCAAGGAGCAGCTGGCTAGTTTATGCTTCATTGCCTTGTTACAGCGTGACAAGAGCAGGTTGCTATTATGGTACAAAGGGATCTAATGTATAGATCCAAATAAACCTAGGGAACTGAATAGCTCTCCCTGGGATCAGTAGAACCCTTTAGGCATTTGTAACTTCTGAGACATACAGTATATCTAAATATCTCACTTACTTCCCAGCAAATTAAGCTCCCTCCGGAACAAGCTCCTATATATTGTGACATGATGGTGATGAGAGCATAAATTTTAGTGACGCCAGCTGTAGGGAAAAACATTGGCCAAGGCCCTGGGGTGGTGAAGAGTTAGTCCCACAAAGCCTGTCCTGCAATGAAATCAGTAACTCGCACCCTTAGGGTTACTGGAGACACTGCAGTGCTCCCTCTGTCCAGCACCGTAAGATTGTTGTGCACATCTCTATAATGGGAGCCAAACCCATAGCTCTCTCCTTCTCAGAGGGGTGAGGGTGAGCCAGGATAAATCTTGAAAGCTGCTAGCCTTGCTGAGCTCCATCAGCTGGTTGGAGCAAACAAAGGGCTCTGGTGTCCACGAGCAGGTCAGGGGAAAAGAGAGCAAGAACTTCAGAACATGCTACAAACGCCAACACACACACACACACACACACGTATGTTAATTCTGAACCTGATCTACAGAGCTCCCACTGTCCTGCCTTATGACTGAATCAGCTCGGAGTTAGACAGCAGAGACTGGCCCTTCTGTCCACTGTATCAATGCTGACTGTCATGCCCATCTGTACCAAACCACCTGATTACACGGTTTCGATGCCCTGCCCATTCAAGTACAGGTGCACATTCCTTTATCCGAAATTCTGAAAGCCAAAGAGCTCCGAAAACCGAAGTTTTTTTCGCCAACAGCTGACGTCACTCAGGTGTGACGTGGCAGCACTAGCAGAGCCCGCCAGACGTCAGTTGTGGCTCAGTGCTCATACTGGTTACCCGTGCATTTGCTGTTCGCTGATATTTTGTGTTCACTGTTGACCTTGTGTTTAATTTCGCTGTGAAAATGTCAAAAAGAGCTACAGATATCCCTATGGGTAACAATGAGAAAAAGAGAAGGAAGCATCTATCATTACCAATAATACAGAAAGTGGAGTTATTGCAGAAGCTTGATTGTGGTGTGTCTGTGCGGTGTCTTACTGAAGAAAATAGTGTCGGAACTACCACTGTACATGATTTAAATAAACAGAAAGACAAGTTACTGAAGTTTTATAGTGACAGTGACGTTCTACATTTATTCCAATAAGTCATTTACCATGTGTTTGATTCGGTTTGTTTGAAGCTGTATCTTTTTATGCTTTATTGAATGTTTTTGTTGGAAATAAAATTTCTTCTTGTCATTATTCCCTAAACAATACAGTATAACAACTACTTACATAGCATTTAAATTGTATTAAGTATTATAAGTAATCTAGAGATGATTTAAAGTATATGGGAGGATTGCGTAGGTTTGGTGTGCTGCCGGGTCCTAAAGTCCACCGCACTGAGACAGGTTAAATAAGGGACTTGAGCATACGTGTTTTTTGGTATGGGGGGGGGGCGGGTCTGAAATCCAAAAAATTCTGAATTCCCAAATGCAACTCACCCCAAGGATTTCGGATAAGGGATTGTGGACCTGTACCTGCCCACATGCCTCTCAAATATTGTTACCATTCCTGCCTCCACCACCTCCTCTGGCAGCTCGCTCTAGATAGAACTACACTGGGTGAAAAATGCAGCTCTCCTATCTCCCTTAAACTGCCACTCTCTGACTTTAAGCCTGTGCTTGAAGGAAGGAAGCCATGTGGGCACTACAGGGAGCCTCTGTCACTGGGCTACCAAGATTGCCACTGATGAGATGGCAGCTGGTGTAACTTTCTCTCTGTTATGTTTTGCAACTCCAAAATGTTAACCTAATTAGAAGAAGAAGAAAGGAGCTAGAAGATAACTCATGTTAAGTGAGGCAGGCGCGTATGGCACATGTGGTGTGATGACGTATGACATGTGGTGGGATGACATATGCCATTCATGTACTTTGGACACAGAACCATAATGAATTAAGTATATCACAAACACTGCATAATCAAACAACATATGTACAACATTACTCAGGTATCACTGAAATATTGAGTTGGAATTTATGCTTAGCCATAAACTCCAATATAGAATGCATCTCGGTATACTACATAATACAACTTCTATATAGACATCCACAGCATAGTAGATTTTAAATTGTCCCATTCTGGCCCAAAGATTTAATCACTGTGGAGGCTTTCTTACTCTTGTGGGATAACAGCTTTCCTGACAAGGGGTGTTACTCTGCTTGACAGGTGAGACTTGTGGCCGTGAAAACTATTTCAGGCTCTGGGGCTCCTCCGTGGTAGTTGTAGAAGTTGACTCTGAGACTGCAGGAAGTGGTTCTGACAGTTCTGGATGTACTTCGATCCTTGATTCTTTCCTGGTCCCACTTCTTTCTCTTTATCCCAATCTTTTTCTTTCTCACTTTCCTTCTCTTTCATGCCTTTCTCTGTTTTGCCCCTGTTCTTTCTCTCTATTTCTTCAACTTCTTGTCTTTCTCTCACCTTCCCTTTTCTTCTTTGAGTTTCTTGAGAGTAAACCTGAACTGGTTAATTTCTCAAGAAATTAGGTCTCATTGATCCTTTTTTCTTCCCTCTAGGATGTGCATCTTGATCTTGGGAAAGTGCATTTAGCTCACTGGAGTATTCTCTTATTAACCCTTCTATTGCTCCCTTTACAATCTGATCTCTCTTCTTGGTTTCCTCATCCACAGCATCATCTGATGAATCCACTGTTTTTGATTCTCCATTAACTCCTTACATTTTGGCCTTCCCTTCATCCAGCTGGACTATGGTCTTTGCATCTACTTTTACAAGCAGCTTTTTGTCTCCCACTTTAAGTTCATGCAATAACCTTGATACTCACAGAGTAGATTCTGTTTCTTTATATTCACAAAAGTTCAATACTTTTAACTTTCCTGAAGCTCCTTGAACTCTTCCAGCTTAAAACCAAGCCACATTTCACAAGTAACTGCCTGATTAACACATCACAAGCTTTCTCAGACATGTTGCCTACAGAACTGTAGTAGGATCACTGCTTTCATCACTTTCACGATTCCTCTGAACAGCATGGTCCTTCCAGCAACAGTTCATGGTGCACAGTATAGAGACAGTTGTGGCACTATCCAGTATCTTTCTCTTGCGGTTGACTCTGTTACAGGGCATGTGGTGGATGGATTGCCAATCAAGTTGTAGTTGTCTCAGTCAATCACCCCCCCACCCCCACAATGCTGGCCCTCCTGGGCCCAATGTGGCTTGTTGGTTGTCGTATTTCACTGTACAAATGTTACTCCCACAGGAGCTATCTTTCCTCCAGTACAAGTTCTTAGTTGAATATCTGCAGGCTTCAGTTTAATATCTTTGAAATGCTGTTCAAACTCATTTTGTGGTATGAATCAAACAGCCGAGCCAGTGTCCAATACCAATTTAGTTAATTTTCCATTCACTTCAAGGGTAAGACATATTGTTTACCTATTGTTAGTTTACACATTGTAAACCTCAAGGCTATCCAGTCCTGTGTCACTTTCATTACTATCAGATTTTTCATCAACAACACGCAGATTAGTGCTCCTTGTGAAAGTGCAGCTTGACTTTTTCTCTTCCCTGTACAGTCCATTTATTTTTGTCTGTCCAACATGCTCTTTGCATGTGTCCTGCTCTGTTGCATTTTCAGCAGGTTTCACCTTTAAATCGGCATTTGTTTGGCATGTGTGAGCCCTACCACAATGGTAACAGAATTTATTCAGCCAGCTTGGTTTCTGTTTAGCCACAAAAATTTTGTTCTGCTCACTTCCATTCCTGACTGCAACTCAGTTGTGCCTTTGTCTGGTGTTTCCATTCTTACAACTGCTCTTTTAAATGTGAATTGTGCTTCAGTTAGGAGCTGTTTTCCAATGCTTTCTTGTAAGATTCCACAAACTAAACAACCTCTCAGTACATCATTAAGCCCATCACTGAACTAACAATGCTTAGACAATCTCTTAAATTCAGCCACATTAACTAAAAAGGATTCCTCTTCCTTTTGATTCCACTTATGAAACCCAAACTGTTCTGCAATCAGCAATGGTTTTGCTTCTAATTTTTCCTGCATTACATTCACAGTATCAGCAAAGCTTATTTTGGTTGGAGCAGTTAAACCAACAAACTGTATGCCATTAAATCCAATGCACTCAGCAAAACTGGTACTCATTTCTCATTGGCTATTTCATTTATTTTAAAGTATTGTTCAATCTGCTCCATATATAATATCCAGTTCTTTGTTGTATAATCAAATGCGTCAATCCTTCTGATGTTGCTAGCCACTTCTGCTCTTTATTTTTAATCATTATTATCACTGTTTATGAACCCGGGAATTCTTCCATTTTCTGTCTTTTACTTTTACTCTATCACCTGCGAAGCAGATTCAATGGGCTAAATAACTAATTCTGCTCCTATATCTTATGGTCTTCCCTTCTGCGAAGAAAACACCCTGTTATGAGGAAAATAAAATATGCTGCGCTTTTTAAAAACTTGACTGTTTCTCACTGTACTCTTTTATTAAATTCAAATGCCTTGCCGCGCTTCAACAGGTAAGTAGTTGTCTCAGGCTCATTTGAAACTCCCTCGTCACCACTGTTATGGTTTTATAACTCTAAAATATTAAACTAATTAGAAACAAGGGAGCCAGGAGAAAACTCGTGTATGTTCGCTTTTACTTTAAGCAAGGCACGTGCGCGTGACATGATGGCGTGATGACGTATGTCATTCACGTATTTCAGACACGCAATCAAAATGAATTATTTAAACAATGAAGAATGTTAATCAAACATTATATTTACAATATTACTCAAATATTACTGGTATATTAAATACTCAACACTGTCTACATGCCACTAGAAGTCAACACCAGGATGCAGGGCCAAGCATACTATTCACTGAGATATCAGGCCAGGGGTTCTGATCAACAGGGGCTCAGCTTAATCAACACAGGCTGAACAACCTCCTTCTATGCCATAAACTTCGATTACAACCAAGCCCCCACTCCCCGAGGTCTGGGGAACTCTGAAACTCACAGAAAACTCCAACTGAGCCCCTGATTGTGAACTTCAGGAAGGGTAAGATGAAGGAACACATACCAATCCTCACAGAGGGATCAGAAGTGGAGGGAGTGAGCAGTTTCAAATTCCTGGGGCCAAGATCCCTGAGGAACTAACCTGGTCCCAACATATTGATGTAGTTATAAAGAAGCCAAGGCAGCTTCATTAGGAGTTAGAAGAGGTTTGGTATGTCAACAAAAACACTCAAAAACTGACAGGCTGCATCACTGTCTGGTAGGGAGGAGCTACTGCACAGGTCCGAAAGAAGCTGCAGAGGGTCATAAATTTAGTTGGCTCATCTTGGGCACTAGCCTACAAAGTACCCAGGACATCTTCAGGGAGTGGTGACTCAGAAAGGTAGTATCCATTATTAAGGATCTCCAGCACCCAGGGCATGCCCTTTTCTCACTGTTACCATCAGGTAGGAGGTACAGAAGCCTGAAGGCACACACTCAGCAATTCAGGAACAGCTTCTTCCCTTCTGCCATCCGATTCCTAAATGGACATTGAACCCATGAATGCTTCTTCACTATTCTAATATATATTATTTCTGTTTTTTGCACGATTTTTACTGTATTCAATATACATAAACTGTAATTGATTTACTTATTAATTTATTATCTTTTTCTTCTCTAATATGTATTACATTGAACTGCTGCTGCTGCGAAGTTAACAGTTTCACAACAGATGCTGGTGATAATAAACCTGATTCTGATTCTGAACTCAAAGGTGGGGAGGTGAGCTTTTCAAAGGCCTAAGCCTTATGAACAGAGGCACCCCATTCATCCATCTCTGAGCTGAGGTGGGCAGCTGCAGCAACCCATCTCCTCGACAGACCCTGGACAGGGCAAAAGGCAGTGGAGGAGCAGGGTAAGTTCTCAAGCCTTGGTCACAGATGTTCAGCACACAAGGGGTTAAATGCAGCAGAGGCTGACCGAACAGAACCTTATTGCTCCCTGGCAATGTACTGGGGGGGTTGAATGTGACGCTGGCCCCCAGCACCCCCAATGAGAAAGCGCAGGGCCAACCAGCACAAAATACCCTCTGCCAGTGACCCTGGCTCTGGCTGTGAGTGTTGGAATAATCTGTTTCATCTACTGTGCCACAGGCCTGAGGTGCTCCGATTGTCAGAGCAGCCGCTCAGAGCTGTGACTCCAGCACATCTGGCTGATGCCGGTGTCAAACAGCTGAGCCTGTGGAGCAGGGGCCCTTTCATCCCTGCCAAGCTGTAGAAACAATCAGTCTCGAGGCCAGTGTTAGGTTTCACCTGGAGTCTCTGGCTGAAGCAAGGCTGCATGGCTTCCGAAAAATCTTGCTGGATTAAGAGACTCGGGGGGTAAAATCAGCTGCGGTGTTACTAGGACAGAAAATGTCTAGTCCTCATTAAGCATTCCATGTCCTTCTGGGGAAGGAGTACTCTAATTCAACATCCATAAATTTCCCCTATGGCACTCAGCGTCTTCGATCAACATTGCTAATAGTTCAATATTGTGCAGAACTAACTAGAAGCCTAACCAAACTAATCCCTTCTGTCTGCACGTGGTCTGTATCCCCCCCCCCATTTTTAGCACATTCATGTGCCTATCTAAGATCTTCTTAAACACCTGCATGGTGCCTTCCATCATCACCACACCTGGCAGTGCAGTCCAGGTTAAAAAAACCTGCCCCGCACATCTCCTTCGAACTTATCCCCCTCCCACCTCAAATTCATGTCCTCTGGTATTTGACATTTTGACCCTTGGAAAAAGATACCTGTTGTCCACTCTATCTATGCCTCTTGTAAACTTCTGACACTTCAGACGAAACAACTAGAGTGTGTCCAACCTCTCCTTATAGAACATAACCTCTAATCTGGGCAGCATCCCAGTAAACCCTCCAAAACTCTCTCCAAAGTCTTTTTCCAAATCCATCCTATAATGGGGCAATCAAAACTCAGCCCCACCTGAGTTTTATAAAACCGCTTTAAAACTGTGTTCCTGTTTCCATGTGCAGGAATGCACTGGGTCTGAGTGCATCTGGCATGGTGGGGAGTTTGCACATTCTTCCTGTGACTTCATGTTTCTCTCAGATGCTTTAGTCCCCCCACCTTTTTAGTCTGGTGTCTCCCCCCACCTCCTTTCCAGATCTGAAGAGGGGTCTTGACCCGAAAAGTCAACTGTGTGTTTGTTTCCACAGATGCTGTCTGACCTGCTGAGCCCTTCCAGCACTTCGTGTGTGTTGCTTTGGATTTCCAGCACCTGCAGAAGGTTCTTTGTGCTCTAGTTTCTGCCCGTAAACCAAAGAGGTGCGAGTTGCTAGAGTGATTGGCTGCTGTAAATTGCAACCCCCCCCCCCACCACCACCCCTGGCAATGTGTGCGTGAGGGGTAGAATCTGGGGGAGTTGATGGGAATGAGGGGAGAAAAAAATGGGATTAGTGTAAACAGGATAGTATGGAGTCAGTGGGCTGAAGGGTCTGCCCATATTCATAAATACAACAGAGGAGTGGTTTTCTGGATACAAGAATCCTACAGTGTTCCTGCAGTCTAGATGAAACTCTCTCACAGGTAAAGGTCACCAATTTGAGTGGCAATGAAGTGCATTACAGATTTGAAGGAAGTTTATTTTTTAATAAGATCCCTTCACATCCTGAGTGGGGCGATCCATTATCTGGATTATTTCAGCCGTGTCATTATACAGAAGTAATCCAATATCATAACAATTGGATTTACTCTTGAAGATAACATTTGCGGAGCTGTGGAAAAAGAGCTTGACAAGTGGAGCAAATAGATTGAAGGCAGCAAGTAGCTAGTAGAAGTACGAAGGGCCTCTGGTGTTGTTATCTGAACATGTGGACCCTCCCTCAGGCTGACCCCAGTCCCACTTGGAGACTCACTAATGATACCTCCAACATCAACACCAAATTTGAACTCAGCAATGCTGTTCCCAGCCCTGTCAAACTTGCAACCCCTTTATAAACATCACGGGACGATGGCTAACTGGGAAATCTACAAAATGTCACAGTTATCCTGCTGTCAGTAAACTCTTGAATGGACCTCTTGGATCTCTCAATCTACCTCATCATGGCTCTTGTACTTTATTGTCTACCTATACCGAACTTTCTCTGTAACACTCCATTCGACAGTGTTACTTTATCCCCTTTGTAATACCCTCATCAACGCTCCCTCTAATTTTATTTTACAGATGCACAGACTAACCACTGCTCTGAGCAGGAAACATTTACATGGCCTGAAAACTGTGTGACACTTTAAATGTTTTATTATTATTATTTTGAAAATTTATGGATTATATTCATTAATACAAAATTAATGATGGGGTATTTCAAAATTATGTTAACAGATTTCAAAATTATACTAAAATTATATAAAAGAAAATTCTAGCTGCGTGGCAACAAAGGCTATGTGCACGGGAGCATTTCAGTTAGTGCGGGGCCATTCACCCACGCAGATTGGAGGGAACAGTGGTCTCCATGTACTTGTTTATGGAAAGATATGTGTGGACAGCATGCAAAGTTTTTTTCACTGTATCTTAATGCAAGTGATAATGATAAACAACTTACTACTGCAGTTATTTGCCAAGACTAATCTGACTGCACCTCCCAAATCTGCCCCTGAAGATCACACGCTCTTTCTGACTTGCCAAGGGTTGCTTGCTCATTTGATTTATTTATTATTTATCTGTTTGCTTGTTTGTTTATTTAGAGATAGTACACCGTAACAGCCCCTTCTGGCCCTTTGAGCCCAATTACACCTATGTGCCCGATTAACGCAAGTCTTGGGATGTGGGAAGAAACTGGAGCATCCGGAGGAAATCTACACGGTCACGGGGAGAATTTACCAACTCCTTACAGACAGTGGTGGGTATTGAACCTGGGCTGCTGGCACCGTAGAGCGTTGCGCTAACCGTGCCGGCCCAAATGTTGCTGGCTCCTCATTGTCACGGGGCCAAACTCCAGCAGAACTGAGGGAGCACCTTCACAACCAACCTACCAACCTTTCTGAACATGACGTCGGGAGACGCCGTAAGTGCCGCTCTTTCCAGAGGTGACGCCATTCTGAAAAGGGAATGCTTTCAAAATTATTGAGAGCCAACTGTGGAAGCTTGCTGTGCGCTCTGGCTGCCACTGTTCCTGCAGTACAACAAAGACCTGTGCTTCTGAAGCATATCAGTGACTTCTGGGAAGTGTTGAAGGATTGAGAAAGGTGCTACGGAAACCCAATAACATTTTGCTTCACTTAATCCCTTGTTATATTCGCCAGCAGAAAAACCAATCCATCAGTCTCAGTTTCAGCCCTGTGGGCAAGGGAGCTCAGGGCTGCTGTGGGGGGAGCCAGTGAAGGGCACCAAACACATCACTCTATGCCGGCACTCGGTCCGTCCCACAGGCTCGCCAATGCTCCCCACAGCATTTCCTCGCCAACCTCCTCACTGCTCAGATTTACGCGCAGAGCAGGCACTCAAATATCTTTGAAGAGTTAAATAAAACAAAATCCAACAGTTCAGTGCAGCACAGATCAATTCAAAGAGTTGGCGGGAATACAGTCCATTAAAATGAAACAAAAGAAGTTGGCTCATTAAAGATGAGTGCTTTTTATGGAGCACTAAGCCTTTGCTGGGGGCACTGATATCTGATGCACAGAGCTCAGCAGCCAGGCAACTCTGCAGCAAACCTGCGAGGATTTGCTTTAACTGGCACCTGGGATTTTATTACTGCATCCTTGGGCTTTCAGAACACTTAATCTCCTTTTACACCTGGCTGCTGAGATCTATACAGAAGGCACTATCCTCCACCACTGGCCCCTCCCCATCTCCAACACCTCCTCTACCTCCCCAGCCCCCTGCACCTCTTTTGCTAAGGCAGAGCAGACGAGAGACCATGGGATTAGTATAAATGGTGCATTCCTATTTTTTTATATGTAGAAATTTCTTTCCTTCTCTTGTGTACCTGCATTTCCCACCTGCCTCCAGACCTGGAATTCTCTCCCCAGTCCTCTTCAGAACAAGATGTTCCTTAAGCACTCTTTGACCGACTGTTGGGCCATTCCTAAATGCGACTCAGTGTCAATCCTGTCATTGAGTCCCATGTAGAAGCTGGCTCTATCAAAATTAGATAAAGAAAACTCATTCTAATTATTAAAACCCTTAGAGACCAAGGTAGCGTAGCAGTTAGTGCGCGCTGTTACAGCTTGGGACGTCGGAGTTCAGAGTTCAATTCTGACGCCATGTCTAAGTAGCTTGCATGTTCTCCCCATGACCGTGTGGGTTTCTTCCGGGTACTCCGGTTTCCTCCCACAGTCCACAGACGTACCGGTCAGTCAGTTAATTAGTTACTGTAATTTGTCCTGTGATTGGGCTGCTTTTATATCGGAGAGGTGTGTGGTTCGTTGGGCTGGAAAGGTTGTTCCATGGCGTTTCTCTAAATAAGTACATAGATGGACAGATGGCACTCAAGAGACTGCAAATGGTGGGACTGGGAGCAACAAACTATCTGCTAGAGGAACTCAGTGGGAGTGGGTTGAACAACATTCGTTGGGGGGTGGGGGTGGGGAGGGGGGAGAGGGGATTGTCAACTTTTCCATCTGTTCTGACGGCTCCCCTGGCTGAGGAGTCTAGAGCCAGGGAAATGGAGTAAGGGGTTGGCCATTTGAAGACAGAGGTTTGGAGAAATTTCTTCACTCAGAAGGCAAAGAACCCTTGGATTTCCCCAACTCTCGAGGGAGGAGGGAATGAGATCAGGATGGTAAAATTCTGTCAGTTCCAGAATGGTTCCTACAGATGCCATAACCACAACTTTTAAAAGTGGAGGAGAGAAAACCATTTTGCTTGATACTGCTCATGAGGAAAATGATGGAATATGTGGCACTTAGAAAACAACAAGATTGGGCAGAGTCAGCATGTTGGAAAGGGAACCACCATCTGCTGGAACATTTTTTGCAATTGGAAAATATTAGATAAATGTGATGCAGTGTACTTGGACGTTCGAGATATCCGGCGCTATCGGGAGTAACGTATTGGCAAGCTTTGAGGATCGGTTAATGGGCAGAACACAGAACGAATCATTAGTTGGCTTTCAGGTTGGAAGACTATGACCAATGGGTGCCACAGGGATCAGTGTTGTGATGTCTGCTGGTCACAGTCTCAGGGTAGGAGGGTCAAGAGTAATATATACAAGCTCGCTGATACCTCAAAGGGGCAGGTTGTGAAGACGATGTAGGGGACATTGACAGGATCAGTAATGAGCAGCATACAACATGGAAGAATATGAAGTTATCCACCATGAAACACCACCCATTGAACAAAAATTAATCAGATACAGTACTCTTCAAACGTCAAGAGATTGAAAAGTGTTGGTGCTCCAGGGGAATCAAAGGTTAGTGATCAAAGGGCCTGCGGTAAGATGTCAACCACCATCTTATTGAAGGGTAGAGCAGCTAAAGGGGGCCTGAGCATCTCATCCAGTTACAGGGTGACTTTTCCACAGATGCTAAGTCATTAGAAGCTGGCTTCAACCTGAAGTGTGTCTGCGGGCAAGGCTGCAACTAGAACCCTACCTTGTATCCACCGATTCGGTGATCTGGCTTGAAGTCTTTGCCATTCTTCAACCAGCGGAGAACGGGTGGTGGGTTACCAGCTGCCGGGCACCGGAACTTCACCGTCTTCATCGCCGGCACAGCATGGAGTTTCTTCTCCATCTTCTCCGGCTGAACCCAGTACGGGGATCCTGCCAAGAACAAGAGTCAGAGCTCATGGGTCCTGCTGACACCAGGACATGCTTACTCAGAGTCAGTGATTAAACAAGGTTCACATTTTAGCTGCAGGGTGTGCTTTACATTCAATGTTTATTTTTGCAATGGAGAGAATTATGTATAGGTTACCACCGGTTTGGCACAGGTCACACAAGATTGTATCAAAACTGGCTGAGACACAAGGGTTGTCTCCTATTCCATTGAGTCACCAACCTTAACCACCTTTCAATTTGGTGCCTGCTGGTGCGCCCTTCTTGCCCCCTCCTTCAGTAGTCCTGTTGCCTAGCCACCAAGCTCTGTTCCCTCCTCCCTCCCACAAACAAACCTCTTTGCCTCGCCCTCCTCCCTCAAAACCTGTGCCTTTCAGCCAGCTGATGACTCTCATTTGGATGTGGTGAGAGAGCTTCCATGGAGAGATGACTGAGGGCATTCTCACATTGACACCGGCCTCTTACGCTGACACACGCTCCTCGTAGAATCGTTCCCTCTTGCCACGAAGTTGCCTCACCCCAGAAAATCCGATGTTCTTTCCAACCCTGCACATCCCTTTGATAGAAGATCACATCAACAGCCACCTGGGGGTGTGGGGGGAGAGGATTAACCTGAGCAGGGCACCCTCGGCCTAGTTACAATCGGCAGTGTAAGTGATAGCCTAGAGCAGGGATCGTGAGGCTTCCTGGCCCCTTCCCCCACCTGCCATTGATCCTTTTGACATTCCTGAAATAGTATTGGGTTTTATTTCTGCACTGATACGTGATTAAGATCAGGAGATGACAAAGCTGGTTCCAGCTCGGCTCCTGAGCCATCAGTCAGAGCTGCCAGCGGCTGCTTGCAGCTGTCATCTTCAGCAAGCACAAGGAGACGGTTGTTTTAATCCGTCGCTGGACGGGCTTACGCGTCCCAGCTTGCATTTTAAACCGCAGCCTCGCCGTGCAAGAGCACGAAACGCAAACCCTGCGGCTCCGTGCACCCAAGACAGTGTTCAATGGCTGCTTCAGGGCCTGAACGGCGATCAGCTGTACAATACAGCAGCAATGGCATCACACGTGGGTCAAACATAGGCAGACGGGCATCCTGGTCAGCACAAGTTGGCCTGAAGGGCCTCCTTCTGCACTGTACGACTATGACTACCAACAAAGAAGAAGAGGAAGCCCACACCACTTTCTCTGTAGCTTTTACAGTTTATTCTGCACTGTTATTGTTTTACCCTGTTCAATCACAGCATACTGTGGAATGAATCGATCTGTGCGAACAGAATGCAAGAATCTCAGTACAAATGACGATACAATACATTGCCTATACTCCACTCTGCAATAATATTGTGGTCAATCCAACTCTGTGTTCCTGCCTATTCATGGTAAACTTTCAATCCCTCAGCCTTAGGACACCCTGCCCCTGACGCTTTTAGTGAAAGGGAGCTCCAAAGGCTCTTAACTAACTAACTCTGTCCCAGCTCAAAGTAAATTTATTATCAAAGTACATATATATCACCATATACAACCCATGAGATACTTTTTCTTGCGGTCATTCACAGTAGATATAAAGAAACACTGTAAAATCAATGAAACAACACAGACAAGATGAGCAAACATAACCCCTGTGCAAAAGACAACAAAAACTGTGGAAATAATAACCTCAGAGGAGACCGGTGCCATTGGCTGGTGCCCCTGATGAAAAGCCTCCTCAAGCAATCCAGTGCCGGACCTGCTCTGAGATTAAAAACTCAAAGCACCCTGAACGCCAGAGTGTATCTGCGATCTGACGGGGCTGAGCTGGACGTAATCTCACCGCTGCGATGACGATCTTCTCCACCCAGTTCACCACAGCGTGATGGCCAAGACGGTGCAGCATTTAGAGCTGCTGCCCCGCCCGGGTTCAATCCTGACCTCGGATGCTGCCTGAGTTTGTGTGTTTTAATTTTAAAATCTTACTCAAGAGATACAGCGCTGAACACACGCTTCCAACGAGCCGCAGCACCCAGCAACCCATCTATTTAACCTGAGCCTAATCACAGGACAATTTACAATTACGAATTCACTTTGGACTATGGGAGGAAAGCAGAGCACTTGAGGAAACCCATGCGGTCATGGGGAGAGTGTACAAACTCCTTACAGACAGCACCGGAATTGAACTCCAAACTCTGATCCTCTGGGCTGCAGTAGCATCACACTAATCACTACTTCTCTCAACGGCCGTGTGGGTTTCCTCTGGGCTCCAGCTTCCTCCCACGTCCTAACGACGGGGGAGTTGGGTGCAGCTGTAGAGCACAGAAACAGGCCCTTCGGCCTGTCACGTCCATACTAACCACTTTGTCCACCTGCACTACCCCTGTTTGTTTGTGCCAAGGACCGTAACTACGTCCTGATGATTCAAGTGTCTAGGCTGTTGCTTAATTGGTTACTGCTAACTACCCCTAATGTAGGTAAGTGGCAAAGAACTTCAAGGGGAATAAATCTATTTTAGTTAAGTTGCAGACGTACAGAGAGATGAGAGGTGTTATAGAGCAAATGGGAAGCCAGGGTGGAGTCTCCTCCCGTTTTACAGTAAATAGCTGAATGGACCCAGTGGCCTGGATCAGTGATGCCCAGGCATGAGCTCTAGTGGGAATTTACCTTAAAAAGCCTAAATTCAGTTAACTAAACTGGAAATCACTAGCAGACAGGGTGGTCAAACCAGCAAACCGATGGGCAGTCACGTGTCAGGTTCCATCTGGACAAGTGTGCAGGCTCTCAGTCCAGATGGAGGTTCTTGACTCCAAAACGCCACCTGTCCGTTTCCCTCCACGGATGCTGCCTGACCCGCTGAGCTCCTCCAGCAGTTTGCTCACTGCCCTAGATTCCAGCACGTGTGGTAAAACTGGGCTCGGTGACTTCCACTGGGAAATGAAGCTGGCTAACCTTACATGTCATGGGCCTGTGTGTGAACCCAGACCCTCGGCATCTTAATTGCCCCTGAAATAGCCCCTGCATCCACACACACACAGTTCAAGAGCAATAAACAGACCCAACAGTGACAAGACAAAATTAATAAAATCCCTTTCACTGACAAGCAGGTTTTCCTGCGGCGAAGTGGGAGAGAGCTCGTTTAATTTTTAACCTCAGTGACGTGCTTTAAATTGCCATTTCAGGCACACTAAACAAGGATTCACTGTGCACCTGTGAATGCCATTGTCTCATCTCTGCATTCATTACGGAAATCACACGCTTCAGAATGGGCTGACCTTACCAAGAACCAACAGGCAGATTAATCAAGAGAGCCAGAGGCACAGGCAGGTATAGAGTTCCAGTGTTTGCTTCTGAAGTCGAAAGGCATTCACTCAAGATTACCAGCCACCTGGTAGGAATCATCAGATGGGGAGGGTGAGGGCCAGGAGATGTAAAATGGGTCGCCTAAAATCAGGTCTCTTTTCCCCTTTAGGTGGGACGCGTTCCTTCTGATGGTTCCAGCCCAGTGTTGATGTTGGGAGCTGTTCTCGGTTTCAGCCACTGCTTTGCCGGTGGCAACCGTGCCCCTCTTTCCGCTGACAGTGGAAAGGCATGGGTATCCCGAACAAGATAAAAGCTGCAGATGCTGGAAATCCAAAGCAATGCACACACAGGATGGCAGAGGAACTCAGCAGGCCAGGCAGCACCCATGGGAGAGAGTGAACAGTCAGCATCCCAATGAAGGGCCTCAGCTGCCCGGCCTGCTGAGTTCCTCCGGCGTTTTGTGTGTGTCGACGAGTGTCCTGAGCTGCCTGAAGAGGTCCGGGGTGGAAAGCAATGGAAGAAATTGAATTCCAAGTCCCTGATTCTCTGCTGTAGGAGAGTGATGCAAACCTCTGGCCAGAGCTGTGAGAACTGACAGGTTCGATCGATATCACGCACAGACACATGCCTGCACTCTTTAAAGGCACCCGTTAGTCTTGCGAGACCATGGATCTGCGCCTGGAAAGTCTTCGCTCTCCAGGGTGCAGGCCTGGGCAAGGTTGTATGGAAGACCTGCAGTTGCCCATGCTGCAAGTCTCCCCTCTCCATGACACCAATGTTGTCCAAGGGAAGGGCACTAGGGCCCATACAGCTTGGCACGGGTGTCGTCGCAGAGCACTGTGTGATTAAGCGCCTTGCTCAAGGATACAACACGTTGCCTCGGCTGGGGCTTGAACTCACGACCTTCAGATCGCTAGTCGAACGTCTTAACCACTTGGCCACGTGCATGCATATGAACACACTAACACACAGAGAAGCCTGGCTTTCCACAAACAATTTGATAATCAGACGTGTGGCTCTCGATCCCATTCACAAGCTGACGCGGGCAAGATTCCAGACAACGTAAGAGTTCTCCATGCGATGAGACCCCCTCCCCCATCACAATTGGGTTTCTGTGACTGATTGGTAAGTATATAAAAGCCAGGCCTTCAGAGGACATACCCAAGTGAACAGCGCACTGATGATGTCTCCTCGCACGGTGACGAAACGTTTGCAAATGGATTGCCAAGATCAGAGAACAACCCAACCCAACCCAACACCCACCACCCGAGCTAAACATTTTCCGAGTTATTTCCATAAACACAAACAAACACACGTGCATGCAATCAGACACAAATACACAAATGCACATAAACACAAACACACTGAATAAACCCATTTCTGTTCAGCTTTTAGCTTCGATTGGACAAGGGCTGCCATCTCTTCTATAGTCACTGAAGCTGGCAGCCGTCCCTACCATGGCCCTCCTGGTTATGACATGGACCCTGTGGTACAACACCTGCTGTGGTTCTGTGGTGTGTGCTATCACTTCCAAGTCTGAAGGACCGAGGCCCATGTACCACTGAGGAATTGCTGTTGTCTGTGATATCCAGAGGAAGATGCCCCAAAGGTAGGCCACTGACACTATCACAAGGAAACAGAGGGGGTTCTCCTTAGCACCGTATCTAATATTTACCCTTCAGTAATGCTTTATTTTGACTGTGGGAGCTTGCTGTGCACAAAGTGGCTGCTATGATCAAAGTGGTTACTGCACCCATTTTTTGTAACCGGCTACGGGCCATCCCAAGGCAATGAGGCTGTCCAGAGGTAGAAGCCTCTGCGTGCCCCCCCCACCCCCGTTAACGAGCTGCTTCTACATCCACTGGCTCATCAGTTAACAATTAAGTGAGAGTGAACGGCAGACATCAACAGACCCAGCACGTTCCCACCCAATCGGGCTTGAACAAGAAACACGACACCATCATCTGTCAGCTAGTGCAGCACGGAATTCTCTTCTTTTGTTTCAAATCTCTGCTGCTTTCCAAAAAAAAATCAGTCTTGGTTTTGTGGCGTTCTCTTGTCTGAGCTCTCCAGCTATCACCTGTCAAGGCTTCCTGACTCTGTTGGTTGGAAATTCTTGAGAATTTAACTTGAGCACGTTAATGATTAATGATAGAGTGGCATAGCAGAGTACCAGTTAGGACAACGCTTTATGCACCAGCAATCACCAATCAGGGCTCAGTTCTAGGAGCTTGCATGTTCCCTCTAGGACTCCATGAGTTACTCCGGGTGCTCCAGTTTCCTCCCATATTCCAGAGGCCTATGGATTAGGGTCAGGGATTGAGCTGTGGACATGCTATGTTGGTGCTGGAAGTGTAACGACGCTTAAGGGCTTCTCCCAGCACAATTCTCAGTGTTGGTCATTGACGCAAGTGGCCACTGTGTGCTTTGATGTGCGTGTGACAAATAAAGCTAATCTTAAACACACATAAAGCTCAGTGAAGTGAGGTCCGCTGCGTTGCTTCTTCATGACCCTCACGCCGGTTACTGCTCATGCTCCGATCGACGGCGTGCTTGGTAAGCAGAGTAACATCCGCTACCCTCCTGTCACAGCTTTAAGGTGCAACGGAAGAGGCCTAGTGGGGGATTTGGGAATATGTTTTTCACCCAAACGATAGATGGGGGCAGAGAATCTCACCATACTGAAGAATCCATTATTCTCAGGGCAGGGCAGACTATAGGCCATGGGATTAGTATAAATGTGCATGGTTTTTACTTGTTTTATGTAGAGATTCTTTGTGGAGTAGGCCCTTCTGGCCCTTCAGGCCACGGCGCCCAGCAACCCAACAACTCCACCACGGGACATTGTGGAGTAGAACCTTCAGCTGTCTAGCAACCCCCAACAACTCCACCATGGGACATTGTGGAGTAGGACCTTCAGGCCCTTCAGCTGCCTAGCAACCCCAAACAACTCCACCACGGGACATTGTGGAGTAGGACCTTCAGGCCCTTCAGGTGCCTAGCAACCCCAAACAACTCCACCACGGGACATTGTGGAGTAGGACCTTCAGGCCCTTCAGGTGCCTAGCAACCCCAAACAACTCCACCACGGGACATTGTGGAGTAGAACCTTCAGGCCCTTCAGCTGCCTAGCAACCCCTGACAACTCCACCATGGGACAATTTACAGTGACCAATTAACCTACTCGGTACATCTTTGAGAGGAAACTGATGCACCCGGGGAAAACCCACGCATTCCACTGGGAAGACGTACAGAGATTCCTTACGGAGGACGCCGGAACTGAACCCCGAACTCCGACACCCCGAGCCGTACCAGTGTTTTGCCGACGATGGTCAGGATGGGCTGAAAAGCCAGTTTATTTGCAGTAGGGCTCAATGAACCAATCCATGATTGGATGATTCCTATTGATACCTTTGATGCTTTCTGTCACTTACCTACACTAGGGTAATTTGCAATGGCTATTCGATCCAGGGAGCACCCGGGGGAAACCCACACACTTGTAGGGAAAAGGTACCGACTCTGCACAGATAGTACCAGAGGTCAGGATTGAACCTGCGACACTGGAGCTCCGAATTAGCAGCAGTAACGGCGGTACCACCAGTCCATCCTGGGATGAAGGAGCTGCCTCATCAGGAACGATAAAGAGTTTAAAATAACGCGAGGCTACTTTATTAAAACACGCAAGACTCCGAAGGAGAGAGCAGGTTGGAAGCTGAAAAAGAATGTTTTCAGCTCAGGGGTGAGCCTAAAACTTTGGGACGTAGATTCAGAATATGGGCTGCCCATTTCAGATGGAGATACAGCATGAAACAGGCCCTTCGGCCCAACTGGTCTATGCTCACCAAAGTGCCCAAACAAGTTGGTCCTAATTGCCCATGTTTGAGGAGGACTTTCTCCTCTCAAGGGGGAGTTCTTGGAATCCTAAACACCAGAGAGCTGTGGAGATGCAAGCCCCTGAATAACTCCATGGCTGACTTTTGGCTTGCAGTGGGACAGGGAGATCACCCACAGTGAAGGGCCAAATGGCCTTCTCCTGACTTCCTTTCTTCTGCTTACAACAGTATGAGCCTGAGAGGCTGCCCCTGTTTTTCCTTCCTCCGCTGCTGTTTCACCAGCTCAGTACTTCAGCTTATTCATTCTTTGATCCAGAAGCGAAAAAAAACGATCTAGAACGTTCCCTGCAAATAAATGGGCTTTGCATGCAAAGTGTTACGGGAAGCCATCCAATATCCCGGCAGAATTACAGAGAGCCCTGGAATCAGAGAGCACTGTAAACCATTCAAGTGCAAACGCAGCTCTGCCCTGAGTCATGAGTGCCAAGTTTAGCACTGCAGCTTGAAAACAAAAGGAAAAAAAAAGTCATTGTTGCTTCACTGACACACCTTTAGGGGCTGAGAATGAGATCAATTTTTACATCAATCACCTTGGAACAAAGGAGGCTCCTGTGTCAACAGGCTGCCTGCAGCAACAGTCGTGTAACACCTGAGGGGCAACAGGGAGAGGAGACGAGCATAACCCCGAGACCAGGAGAAGCTCAAGAACTCAACTATCACCACCACCCCCCCCTTTTAACTTGCATCCTCCCAGAGCTACACCACCACTTCACAACTCGGGTCAGATCCCCAGTAATGTAATTACTTAATACCTGAGGGGTTTTTTGAATAAGTGTATCAAGGGGAATGAAAATAGGTAGAGGGAAACACATTAAGCGACGAGGGAGAGTGAAACATTGAGGCAAATGCGGAGGGTAAGCGCTGGCTGGCTGCCTGCCTTTTGATCGCTGGTGGGATCGCTCTGCTGCCAGGGAAGGGAAACTGTGTGTCCTGCCACCGTGCCCGGAGAATGGTACCCAGGTTTTCTGCATTTTGGATATGGTTACGGATAAGAACTTACTTTTTCAGTCTTATAGTTTTTTATATTTTGTGTTTTTCTTTCTTACATCTTTCTCTGAGTGAGTGTGTGTGTATTTCTGTGTCTATAAGGATGAGATGAAGAATGCTTTTAGGAAGTGCAAGATCAGACCCGAGGACCTGGAGGATGTTGCTGTTGACCGTACCACTTGGCGACAGCTGTGTAGGGACGGGGCTCGTATTCTGGAGATAGAAAGAACGACCAGAAGACAGCCAGGAGAAATACAGCCATGGTTGCCACCACTACTGATGACTCTAGCATAGCTGGATGCATCAGCAAGGGAGATGAGGCTGAATACAGGGCTACGGTAGGAAACTTTGTCACATGGTGTGAGCAGAATTATCTGCAGCTTAATGTGAAAAGGACTAAGGAGCTGGTGGTAGACCTGAGGAGAGCTAAGGCACCGGTGACCCCTGTTTCCATCCAGGGGGTCAGAGTGGACAAGGTGGAGGATTACAAGTACCTGAGGATACGAATTGACAATAAACTGGACTGGTCAAAGAACACTGAGGCTGTCTACAAGAAGGGTCAGAGCCATCTCTATTTCCTGAGGAGACTGAGGTCCCTTAACATCTGCTGGATGATGCTGAGGATGTTTTACGAGTCTGTGGTGGCCAGTGCGATCATGTTTGCTGTTGTGTGCTGGGGCAGCAGGCTGAGGGTAGCAGACACCAACAGAATCAACAAACTCATTCGTAAGGCCAGTGATGTGGGGATGGAACTGGACTCTTTGATGGTGGTGTCTGAAAAGAGGATGCTGTCCAAGTTGCATGCCATATTGGACAATGTCTCCCATCCACTACGTAATGTACTGGGTGGGCACAGGAGTACATTCAGCCAGAGACTCATTCCACCGAGATGCAACATAGAGCGTCATAGGAAGTCATTCCTGCCTGTGGCCATCAAACTTTACAACTCCTTCCTTGGAGGGTCAGACACCCTGAGCCAATAAGCTGGTCCAGGACTTACTTCCTGGCACAATTTACATATTACTATTTAACTACTTATGGTTTTATTACTATTTATTATTTATGGTGCAACTGTAAAGAAAACCAATTTCCCCCGGGATCAATAAAGTATGACTATGACTATGACTACCACATATACATGTCCCACCTGCAATAGAGCTTGTGGGTCCAGGATAGGACTGTATAGTCATCAAAGATCTCACCATTAAAGGAGTGGATGTCGTCATGGGATTTCGATGGACAACCGAAGAAGAGCGTGGGGTAATTTGGGGGGGGATGCGCCTGTTCCATTTTTTTGTGCAGGTGGGGAATTGGGGTTTGTGGGTTGGAGATCATGCTGCCGTTCTTTTCTTTCTTGGTTTCGTGGCTATCTGGAGAAGGAGAATCTCAGAGTTGTATACTTTGGTAATAAATGGCCCTTTCAGCCTTTGAAAAGAGAGTTGGCAGAGGGATTGGAATTGGCATTAAGGACCCTCACTTGCTTACTTCTCAGTACTAGCATGAGGAAGGAGGTCTGAAGATCTCACAGTCCTTCCCCTGTCTGTCCATGAACTCTATCTCGCTTTTAATATTGTAATTTATAGTAATTTTGTATGTCTTGTACTGTACTGCTGTCACATAACATATTTCATGACATATATCAATGATAATCAACCTCATTCTGATTCTATTATTGTCACTTGTACCGAGGCACAGTGTAAAATTTGTCTTGTATAGTGTTTGGGCAAATTAATTCATTACACACTGCACTGAAGTAGAACAGAGTAAAACAATAACAGAATAAAGTGCAGAGATCATAGTGAGGTAGATTGCGAGGACAAGAGTCCAGCTTTTTGTAGTAGGAAACCATTCAATGGCCTTATCAGAATGGGGTAGAAGCTGTCCTTGGGCCCTGGTGTTCTTGTGTGCTTTCAGGCTTTCTGCATTATGGGAGAAGGGAGAAGAGATAATGTCTGTGGGGTGGGTGGGGTCTTTGATTTTGCTGGCAGTGAGAAATACAGACAGAATCCATGGAGGGGAAGTTAGTTTTTGTTAAGTGCTGAGAAACTACCCAGGGGCAGGGCAGCTGCCAAACCAAGATGTGATGCATCCTGATAGGTGCTTTCTGTGGTGCACCTATAAAAATTGGTAAGGGTCGGCAAAGTGTTGGGGGGGGGGGGGGAGAAGAGAGGAGAAAAAGATAGAGTGATGGAAAAGATAGTAATAGAAGAGAGAGAGATAGTGATGGGAGAGTGAGGCAAAAACAAAAAATGCAGGAGACATTCAGCAGGTCAGACTGCATCTGCGGGAAGAAAAATTGAGTTAATGTTTTGGGTTGAAGACCCCTCATCGGAACTGGGAGGGAGACAAAAGAAGGTGGGGAGGGAGGAGAGAGGGGTGTAATTGACTCCAGCAGGTTGAAGGTCGAAGATTGAAGTCAGCGTGTCTGAAAATCAGAGGCGCAATGTATGCGAGTCTGGGCCAGCGACTGAAGGTTGGAGGTCCAGAGGTGGCCTGTTCCGGAAGCCTGTTTGTGTGTGTAGGTGGGAGGGAGGATAGGGGCTAGTATTATTGTAGGTGATTGTGTGGTTCTGCTGAACATTGTGGGAATGCTACGTTGGTGGCAGAATGGTTGGTGGCACTAGCAAGCTGCCCCCCAGCCCTCCTTAGGTAGTGTTGGCAGTTTCAAAGCTCAGGTGTTGAAATGAATGAATCTGAATCTGTAATACCAGGGTGTAAACTGTAATCTAGGTTATCCGGTCAGTGGGTGAACAACAGCAATGAGAGAGAACAGGGACTAAAGAATGTAGGAGTTGCAAAATGCAGATCAGGAATACAAGACCGGCAGGTCAAGGCAGTGAAAGAGTGGAGTGAAAGGGGAGATGGGGGTGGGGAAAGTTATGAGGTGAGTCAAAGTCATAGATGGACAACTGATACAGGCAGAGATCAAGTTACCTGAAGTTGTAGAATTCAATCTGCCAAGACAAGAGATGAAGGTCTGTGACTTCAGGCTGCACTTGGCTTCATTGTAACAGAACGGAACGGGTCAGGGTGGATGTGGGGTGGGGAATTAAAGTGGCACGGCAGTGGGAAGCTCACCCTCTCCACTGCTGACTCACTCCACCGGTGTTCGCCTGACCTGTGCCTGGCTTATCCAGTGCAGAGGAGATGACGCTGAATTCGTAGTGCACTAGGATGGAAGAGGTGCAAGCCATTTGCAGCTTCACTTGGAAAGACCATTTGAGGCCCTGGATGGTGGAGTGGAAAAACCGTAAGGTCAAGTGTTGCACTGCATTTGGGAAGGGGCTGTGAGGAACAGGGAGGCTGATGGGAATGGAAAAATGAGTCGTGAAGAGAATGGTCCCTGTGAAATGCTGAAAGAGGAAGATGATCTCTGAGAGGACACGAGAGGGGAGTGTGAGAGGACAATTATCCTGCACTAATCCTCTATCCTTGCATTCCCTTTGGAGGATTTGTAGAGCATAATCCTGCGAATGTTGCATGAGCCTAGGCTGACTTTCTCAGAGATCTAGGACTGCGAGAAGCTGGATACTACCCTGATCTTGCCCACTGTGCCAACTTACCCCATCCCTGCCAACTTGCCCAACTAATGCCGCGATATCAGCCACTCACTTGCTTCCTTCTTGCTCTTTTCATCTGATTCGTTCCTTTCATCATCGTCCGTCTCTACATCATCGTCATCGTCATCATCCTCGTCTTCATCATCCTCTTCCACCGAATACACAGCATCTGTTGGAGGAACAAGAACCGGGTCAGGGACTGGAGGTGAAAGAGGTTGTAAGCAGCACCCAGCTCCCTGACCTGAGCCCAACCAAAGCGGAACCACATACATCAACATTTCATATGCACACTGACAAAACACTCAGGCGTGGGACTGGATGGAGTGTATACACTGATGGGCCATTTGTATTAGGGACAAGAGGGTGTGAGTGTGTGTACGAAGTGAGTAAGTGTGCAAAGCGCGTGCGTGTTCAGAGTAATGACCAAGTTCCCTGTTTACAGATGTCTATAAGCCAATTTTGCCGGTAGATCAGAAGGTACTCCAAAATCTCTGGGTATGGTAACCATACCCCCACAATACTGTAATGGGCTGCATCAGAAGCACAAGACTGATAAGGAGGGACAATGACTACAAGGGGAGAGGGAGGGAGGGAGGGAGGGAGAGAGAGAGAGAGAGAGAGAAAGAAAGAAAGAGAGAGAGAGACATAGAGAGAGAGAGAGAGAGAGAGAGAGAGAGAGAGAGAGAGAGAGAGAGAGAGAGAGAGAGAGAGAGAGAGAGAGAGAGAGAGACATAGAGAAGAAACTAGTTTTGTTATTCGTAGCAATACAAGTTTGCATGTACATCGGACTCTTAAAACTCGATATCCTGGAAGGTTGTTCATATAAAGGGGTGTTTATAAGTCAGGTCTTCATAACCTGGGGATGACCTGCACTGGTGAAACACTCGGGGTGTGTGACACCTTGTTGTCGACCTGCATTCGGGCCAGTCTGGCTCAGCACACCATCCAAGTGAGAATGGTTTGGTTCAGCCTCTGGATTTTAGTTAGGTGGACGACTGAGATTGCTGTACTTATGGGTTAGGGAGAACGCTGGTCCCTCGCGCTCAGTTTAGGAACAGTTGGTGGTTTGGACTCTAAACTCTCTAGACCAGGAGTTCCCAACCTTTTTTATGCCAAGGAGTCTTACTATTAACCCAGGGGGTCCATGGAGGCATGGGTGAGCTTCGCCAGAATGGCTCCTGGTGAAGTCTCCAATATGTGGGGAGCTCAGCCATTCCAAGGCAGTGTTCCCCTGAACAAGGGAAGTGCAGGGTGACTCCACTGACAGGGAGAAGCGAGGGTAGCTGGCCAGGGAGTGCAGATCGAGAGGTAGACACTGAAAATGGGACTGAGGTCTTTCAGAAAGGAGGTTCTGAAAGAGTGAAGGTGGGGGTGGGAAATAGAGTGTGGAACTGTCTCTCACAGTCGATGGTCAGCACAGGTTTGACTGTTGGTGGGAAACTGAGATCGTTTTCCAGACAGCGTGGCCATAAAGTGGAACAACTGGGTAGGTGGGGTTATTAGGGGCGGCAGAACAGGGCAGAATGGTCTCCTACTGTCCTTAAATAAGGCAGCAGTACCCAGATGCTGCAAGACATGGCTTTCTGGTCAATGTCATCAAGTGAGGAGGCTCCCACCCAGAGACTGATTACTAGACCCAGGGAACAGGGCAGATACCCAGGTGCGTGGACTTGGGTTGGGACAAGGACGCATGGACCTGCACAACAACTCTTCAATGCAGCCTGCCCTTTCTCGACAACTGAGTGGCAACACTTCAGAATCCCACCAGACCCAAAGACCCCCAAGATCCCAGATGCCAGAACACTAGGAACCCAGAAACCAGGACTTCAAGACCAGACACGCCATGATGCAAGAATGCCAGGAACCCCAGCGCAGGAACCTCAGACCAGAGATGCCAGGATGCCAGGAACCCAAACATGAGGATGCCAGAGTGCAAGAAACCCAGAAACCAGGACCTCAGGACCAGACACACCAAGATGTGAGAATGCCAAGAACCCAAGCGCAGGAACCTCAGGACCAGAGATGCAAGAATGCCAGGAACCCAAACACCAGGATGCCAGAGTGCAAGAAACCCAGGTACCAGGACCTCAAGCGCAGAGATGCTAAGACGCGAGAATGCCAGAACGCAAGGAACCCTGGCACCAAGACCTCAGAACCCCAGGGGTCTTCCTAATTGCCCTGTCCCAGCTGGGCTCTGACATACCGGAGACGTTTACGGCAAAGTGCGAGGTCTCGCTGCCGGACGGGCCGCTGGTGATGCAGGTGTAGTGCCCGGAGTCCTCGCGCACCGAGTCAGTGATCTGCAGGTACTCGGCGGTGATGCGGGTGCGGTTGTTGGCGGGCAGCTGCACCCCGTCCTTGGTCCAGGCGATGCTCTGGATGTCCTCCCGCAAGCGGCAGCGCAGCTCCAGGGAATCGCCCGGGTGCGTGGAGTACGGCTCTACTTCCCCACTCTGCTTCAGGGACACTGTGGAGCCAGGGGAGAGGCAGTTAACACAGGGCACATCCATCACCTCCCTAACACAGTGACACAGCCGGCAAAGCCACTGCCTCACCGCTCCAGAGACCTGGGTTCAATCCTGACCCTGGGTGCTGTCTGTGTGGAGTTTGCATGTCACCCCCCTCACCACATGAGTGCCACTGCCCCCACCCCATGTGTTCGTTTCCCCTCTCATCTCAGAAACACAAGGGCTGGCAGCTTAACTCAATCTTTATGCCTGCAAGAAAATGAACCTCAAGGTAGTTATGGTGCTTAGCTTAATAATAAATTTATTTTGAACTTTGAGCAGGGGGCTGTAAATTTTCCCGGTATAACTTGGGGTGGGGGGAGAATTGGTAGGAATGTGGGGAGAATGAAATGTGTTTTGTGCAGCAACAAACAATCTGTGGGAGGAAGGAGGGAAGGAACTGTCAAAATCTCAGGTCGGGACACTGCGTGAGCATGAGTGATACGTGTATGTGTGTGGGGAAAGAGACAGATTGGTGGAAGGGGAGGGGGGAGAGGGGGAGAGAGGGGGGGGGAGAGAGGGGGGAGAGAGGGGGGAGGGGGGAGGGGAGAGGGGGAGGGGAAGAGGGGAAGAGGGGGAGAGGGGGAGAGGGGGAGGGGGGGAGGGGAAGAGGGGGAGAGAGGGGGAGAGAGGGGGAGAGAGGGGGAGAGAGGGGGAGAGGGGGGGGAGAGAGGGGGAGAGGGGGGGAGAGGGGGGAGAGAGGGGGAGAGAGGGGGAGAGAGGGGGAGGGGGAGAGAGGAGGAGGGAGGGGGGAGAGAAGGGGACGAGCGAGGGGGGAGAGAAGGGGACGGGCGAGGGGGGAGAGAAGGGGACGGGCGAGGGGGGGGAGAGAAGGGGACGGGCGAGGGGGGAGAGAAGGGGACGGGCGAGGGGGGGTAGGGAGCACCATGGAAAGCATTCTACCTGGATGTGTTACTCCTCCTACGACAACAGTGTTGCCGTGACCGGGGAGTTCCATACACAGCTCTGTACATCATGAAAGCAGCCTTCCCTCTCTGGACCCTGTCTATACTTCGTGCGAATTCAGCGAAGCAGGCAGCATGATCAAAACCGCCTTGGACATTCGCTCTTCTCCCTCTCCTATCCGGTAGAAGGTGCAAAGGCGAGAAAGCATATACCATTCGGCTCAAGAACAGCTTTTAACCTGCTGCTGTAAATGGTTCCCTAATGCAATAAGACAGACTCTTGACCCCACAATTTACCTCATTATGATGTTACACCTGCACGACACTTTCTTTGTAGCTGTTACACTTTATTCTGCATTGTTTACCCTTGATCTACTGCAATGCACTGTGAAATGGTTTGACCTGTCTGCAAGACAAGCTTTTCACTATACCTCAGTACACGTGACAATAATAAACCAACTCCAATTGAGTGTGGGGAGGGGGGGTAAGGAGAGTGAGGGGGTGGGGAAGATTATAGACCAAAGGGATGGCTGATGTACCTGGCCTGAAAACACCACAGGGCTGCAGTGACTGCACTCACTCACGTAACCAAGTGACCAAACTGCTTGCTCCCAACAATAAAGGCATTGAAGGCCCTGCAGCAGGTTACCCTCCCCCACCCTATTCTCTCCCAGGGGCTCTCGGCTGGGGAGCTGCTGAAGGCATTTCCTGACCTGAGGGGCACATGCCAGTGGCCCTCTCAACCCCACGACAGGAAGTGTGCTGACGATTCAACGCGGCGTGCAGTCCTTGTACAAATGGGCTCTGCGTGAAGCAGCAGGTCCTGGCCAGCTTCCATACAAACCACAGCGCCTGACTCATTTAATTAAGGAAATGTGGCTCTCTCTCTACTTCTCTTCACTCTATCACCATTCTTCTCTTTCCTCTTTTAATGTATCTTTATCTCCTCCCTCCATCTCTTCCTTCTCCTCTTTCTCTTTGCTTCTCCTCTTTTTCTCTTCCTTCGCTCTCTCCCATCCATCTCTTCTGCCGCCTCTCTCCCCCCTGCCACCTACAGCCAGAAGAACCTCATGCACCCTCCCCCTGACTCCGGACGCAGTGAATGCCTGACCATAGGTCACTGGAGGTGGCGGCTGCTGGCAGGGGGAGATGGGTCCTCCATCATGCTTGGCCTTCTGAGTTTTTGGGCTTGGGGGAGCTGCCAGGACACCCACACATGTTGATAGCCGGTGGGCCGACTCCTCCTGTGCAGCCGCAAAACCTGCCTACAGGTAGTCCGACTAACCCCCCACCCCGAGGTACAGGACAGGAACACACACTGCAGAACCACGAGGGGTCTCAGCCACCAAACGCACATCACGAAAGTGAGAAGAGGGGCTGGGGGGATTTGTGGAGCAGCAGGGATGGAAAGATGGAGATCAGGGAGGATCAAATGGCAAGTGAGAATCTTCAAAACGAGAGGCCACTTGTCCCATCTTGTCCTTGCCAGACATTAGCAGATGCTTGCTGGGATTTTGGAGAGCTGGAGATTTCCAGGGTCTGGAATCCGGTAAATTAGGGAATGCCGAGGATGGAGGGGCTGGCTCGGGGAGCGAATCTGGGTGGGAGCACCTGAGTAATGTTGTTGAAACCCAACCGACAACGTGTAACCTGGTGATGGGAAGGCCAAGACCTCGAGGTGCTCATTCCATCTCATGCAGTGGCTGCCTGAAGAACAGCCATTTTGGAAACTGATACACCAAGGCTCCCACCTTAACCATCATCACAGGTCATGGACCCCTCTCTACAACGCAGTAACAGGGCAGGCAAACGAGGACAATCAGTAAAGCAGTTTCAAGTAATCTGTACAAATGATGAGACTTACACATGAACTGCTCCCAGGATCTCACTGCCTATGGTATCCCCTCGAGTACCAACTTGTACCGTGCCAAGTCTGTTATATGTGTGTGCTGGCCACATGAAACCAACCCACCATACAGTTCCTCCAACAGGGGACCCTGGGAGATGATGGAGCCTTGAGATAAGGGATTCAGAACAGACCAGAGAAAATATAAGATTCAGAAATATTAATCGTTCGGAGGCGAGTGCCAAAAAATAATCCTTGGAAGATAAAGGGTGGGGAGGGGCCGGTGGTCCTCTGCAGCCTCACGTATCTATAGAGGAGGCACCTGCCAAGTTCTGTCAGCAAATGGGAACCAGCCAAACACTTGACGGAGACACCGATACCTCTGCTTCCTCTCAGCAGGACTGGGCACCTGAGGAAGGGTGTACCTGTGCCTCAGGTCAGAGGTCAATGCAGAGAACCCTGCACTAACTCCTCGCCGACTACTTTGGCGCTTTGTTTGGTCCAGTTGGAGAAACACAACTACCCCAGGTCACAATGGGGTTGCACTCCTCTGAGCTGTAGGTGACCCGGACAGATCGCAGGTCAGAAACACCGCCGCGAATCGAATGCCCAGCGGGCAGACGACTGCAGACCTGAGGCAGGTGGCAAATCCACCCTGCCGGCCTCCCGAGCCGTAAGTCAAGGAAGCCCAGCCTCACGAGTTCAAACCTGAGCCTGCTCAGGTTGACACCCTGGGGCTGAGGGTGCGCCACCTTGTCAGAGGCACTGTCTCTAGAGTGAGCGCTAACTGATCAAATTGGTTTATTACCGCCGCGTGTGCTTTGCATATCTTCCATTTCATCACAACAGAGCACTGAATGAAGCATAAGGGAAATTATAACAGAGTGTAGAGTAACATGTTACAGTTAGAGAGGAAGTGTAGTGCAGGTAGATAATACGGTGCAAGGCCATAACAAGGTAGACTGTGAGGTCAAGAGCCCATCTTATCATACTAGGAATCTGCTGAATGGTCTCATTACAGTGAGACAGAAACTGGTAGTACCTGCGTTCAGGCTTTTGTATCTTGTGCCTGAAAGGAGGGAGGAGAGTATGTCTGGGGTTTGATTATGCTGGTTACTTCACCAGAGCCGTGAGAAGTGTAGACAGACTCCATGCAGTGGAGTC
Source organism: Mobula birostris (assembly GCF_030028105.1). Classification (NCBI taxonomy): domain Eukaryota; kingdom Metazoa; phylum Chordata; class Chondrichthyes; order Myliobatiformes; family Myliobatidae; genus Mobula; species Mobula birostris. The sequence continues at coordinate 138,827,360 of NC_092377.1, forward strand.
TGGTTTCTGTGGTGTAATCAGATGTGTCCATAAATCTCTGTACTTTCTTGTGGTCTCATTTAGGAAGCCCTTCTGTTTCTGTACAAAGCTGCCATGCCTGACGCAGAAGGAAGGATCTGTCATTCCTCTGGGGACACTGATAGCCATTACTCGATGAAGTGTTGGGCCGTCACTCATACAATGGTTAACTGACAGAAGACCACTTGGCCCATACTGTGCATGCTGGCTCTCTACCAGACCAACTCAAATTTCACCCCCTGACCCCACTCAGTAGCCTTGAAATTTCTTTCCTCCCTTGAGGGCAACATTAATTGCTTCATTCAGTTGCAGCACACAAGATCGTGGAGGAGCTCAGCAGGTCAAGCAACAGCTATGGAAAGAGACGAGCAGTCAACATCCTTCATCTGCAGTCTCGTATCCCCATGTTTCATTCAGTAATACTACATTAATCCCTTCTTATTTTTAACCCTCCCCACACATCTCATCAAATTCCCCCCCACACACATTTTTTTTGTGAATACACAAAACAGATGAGGCCAATTTCTTTCTCACAGAGTGGTCAAATTGTTGGAACTCTCCTCCCCAAAGAGGAGTGGGAGCAGGGGTTTGAATGTTAAGGCAGAGGAGATAGATTATAGATAAGCAAGGTCACCAGGGTAGACAGGAACACGGAGAAAGTGAAATTATAGTCAGATCAGCAGGGAAGTTATTAAGTGGAGGGGTAACTCAGCTCCTCACCCAGTGCTCTGTCAGAAGACAAGCCGTATTGTGTTCGACTGCAGACTGCTGCAACACTCAGGGACTCGGTCTATATTTATTTTGAGTGACTGTACTTTACTGCTATCGTGTACGTGCTTTGTGCTGTGTATGACTGTTGGTATTGTGTTTTGCACCTTAGCCCCGGAGCAATGATGTTTTGCTGGGCTACATTCATGTTTATTCACATAAGGTTGAGTGAGAAATTAAAGCTTGAACTTGAGATGTTTGTGTCTTTTACCCTTCCTGTTTCTAATACAGCAGACACCATCCATCTGCCCCACTGGTCAGTACGGGTGAATGTGTGTGTTTAACACCAGGCTCTTCGCATTGTACTGGAAAACCCCCTTTTCATGACCCATACAAGAAACGGGTGCCCTCCTCAGAAACTCAGTACTCAGGTGAAACCCTTGTCAAGATGACCCGATCCTTCCACCTGCACCCACCTCTCCCCTCCCCTCATTGCTTGCAGGAACTGCAATTTGACCCACCTAGTGGGAGGTTCTCCAGGCCAAACATCAACGGTCTGGTTTTGGTGGTAATGACTGGCCATGCTAATGGTGGTGGGCAACCTATGTTGGCATTGGAATGTGTGCTGTCCCCAGAACATCAGAAGGTTGTGTTGGTTGTTAATGCATCCGATGCATTTCACTGTATGTCTCAATGTACGTGCGATAACTAAACAAATCTGAACCTGGGAGACCAGAACCACCACTCCCCTCCCTCAGAACGGTGGCCCTGACAACTGTCACATCCACAGCACACCTGAGAGTGCGGTACTCCCTCTGCATGGTAGGGGCCGGTCCAGTCTCCCAGGTTGACGTCTTCTCTGGAACGGGACTTGAACCCACAACCTTCTGACCTTGAAGTGAGCACACAGCCGCAGCTGAGAGCGCGTGTTGAGTGTTATGCACACAGGCCCTAACTGGGGAATAAACAGGCTGTGCAGGAGAACATATGGAAATGGTTCCGGCAGAATGGAGACTCAGGAACACTCAGGCCCTTCCCACAACAGCAGGTCTGATTGCACGCGGCTGGTTGAGTCGGGTGATATATAGTGGAGTGGTTTAAAGAGCAAGAAAGAGAAAGAGGGGGTGAAGAGAGTGAGAAAGGGGGGGCAGCTGAAGGTGGGGCTGAAGAGAGAGAGAGAGAGAGAGAGAGAGAGAGAGAGAGAGAGAGAGAAAGAAAGAATGTGAAGAGGCAGCAGTGTGACAGTGTGAGCTAGTGTTTTTATTAAAATAAACATTTTAAATAACAAAGATTACAAGAGTAAACCATGCATTCTTTCTCATTCGTACTAGTGCTGTTCCAGCCAGGCTTGTGAAGTCAGCTTCACCGTGCCTGTATGATTCCTGGTGAGCAGGAATGATAAACCCCGTTGTTGTTAGGAACCAAACTCTGAGCTGCTTGGGGTGGAGTGGAAGAGAAAAAGAGATGAGGCCTCTCTGGAGGCTAATCTGAACGATGGGTGCCAGTGTGAGTGACGTCCATGGGTTCAGGCGTGTTGAGAGTACTTCCTTCAGGCCCCCGTTTGAGCATTAACCTGACAGCCAGTCCCTTGTTGATCCTTCACCACGTATCAGTGCTGCAGAACAAAAAGGTCCATTGTTTCGCTCAGCTAATCATTCTCCAACCCTCAATCAGTACCTTCACCCTCTGTTTACAGAGATGGGACACATTCCTCCTCCCCTCCCACCCCCAAAGGGCCCCCGCACTCCGGAACCATCTGCAGGGACTGCGTCACAAATCTTACAGCCCAGCCGCAAAGGAGGCCCCTGTCTCTTTGCTCCCCTCCTGCCCAATAACAACACAAAGCCCCTGTGCGAGGCCTGGTTGTTATTGCAGGCGGGCGAACACCTGGGAATTCCAGCCTTCCTCATGCATCAATGCCAGCAGATTATCCAGAGAGAGCAGCCCGTCTTAAAGGAGCCACGCATCTTCACCGAGTCCCAGCCTTGCTTTCGGGTAATCTCCTCAGCGCTAGGTCAAACCCAGCCAAGGCGATAGGATTCACAAAATATTGGTACAGGAGCCTGAGGACCCACACTCAGAACAGCTTCTTCCCCTCCGCCATCAGATTTATGAATTGTCCGTGAACACTAGTTCACTACGTGTTTGTTGCCCTACTTTTTGAACTTTGTAACTTCGGGTAAGATTTATGTCTTGCACTGTACTGCTGTTGCGAAACGACGCCTACACCATATATGGCAGTGACAACAAACTTGATTCTCATTCTTCTGAAGGGTCCAGTAAACAAAATGCTGGAGGAACTCAGCAGATCAGGCAGCATCTATGGAGGTACAGGGTTGGTCAATGTTACGAGTTGAGTCCCGGCGTCAGAATACATCTCCTGCTTCTCGCTGTCTCTGCCCCAGTCCTGATTCAGGATCTTAACCCAAATCACCGACCGCCCCTTTGCCTCCTCAGATGCTGCTTGAGCTGCTGAGGTTCTCCACTGGTTTGTCTCTTTGCTCTAGGTTCCAGTATCTACAGCCTCGAGTCTCCTACAGGGCCAGCCCGGGAATGATGGCACAAATGGCCTCTCCTTTGTCACCCTTCTGGGCGCCTCCAGTTCTGACCTGCTGCACGATCCACAACCACCAACCACCTGATCACTACCTGGCCCCTGACTGGAACTCCCTCTCCACTATCACACTTTCCCTCCTTCAGGCATTCTCTCTCCACCCAAGGTCACTGAAGGTACCAATAAAATCTTTAGGGACACGGATAAGAGTGGCTACACTCAGATTTTTTCCCCAGGGTTGGCAAATCAGGAACTACAGAGCACAGGTTTCAGCTGAGCAGGGAGGGAGTTGAAACTTACAGACTGGTATACATATGAAATGAGCTGCCAGAGGAAGTGGTAGATTAAAATTGGATCAGCTGTGATGAAGTGGCAGAACAGACTCGATGGGCCAAATAGCCTAACTCTGCTCCCATATCTTATGGGATTAACAGCGTTTAAAAGACAGTTGGACAGGTGTATGGATTGGAAAGAAGGTTAAGTGCCAAACATCTGGGTTAGAATGGACCATTTGGACCGAAGGGCCTACCTCTGTACTGTATAACCTATGATGTGGTCATAATATCCCCTCGCGAACCTGAGGACCACACTTCTGAGGTGATTCTAACTTTTTCCATGTGCAGTACGTGGATTGGTAAATTGGTTTATTATTGTCACAAGTGCCTTCCACTCAACCCCAGCAGCACTGCAATAGGCTGCATCATTTTACAAAGGTACGCCTCCTCTGACAGCACTCAGCAGAGTTTAGTGTCTGCCATAAGACACACCGACATAGGACAATAAGCAGCGGCAACAAGCCCTTTGGTTTGTTGAGTCTGCAGTGACTACCACCCCCATCTATAACAGGGAATCCCAACCTGGTATTGCTCCATGGCTTAAAAACGGTTCAAAGCTCCTGAGTTACACGAATCTTAACCCATTTTAATATTCTCCGAACACCCGCTACCACCCCCCCACCCCGGTTTTTATCCCTCACCCTACACAAGGTACCGACAATTTACAGTGGTTATTTCACCTACTCAAAGGACATCTCACTTAAAAGACAGCACGTTGGCAGCGTGGTTCTCCCTCAGTTCCACCCCTCCCGCAACACGGTATTCACTCAGTTCCACCCCTCCCGCAACACAGTATTCACTCAGTTCCACCCCTCCCACAGAGCACAGTATTCACTCAGTTCCACCCCTCCCGCAGCACGGTATTCATTTGGTATCGCTCCTCCCACAGTGTGGGCCCTCAGTACCACCCCTCCCACAGTGTGGGCCCTCAGTACCACCCCTCCCACAGTGTGGGCCCTCGGTACCGCCCCTCCCACAGTGTGGGCCCTCGGTACCGCCCCTCCCACAGCGTTGGCCCTCGGTATCGCCCCTCCCACAGCGTTGGCCCTCGGTACCGCCCCACCACAGCGTGGGCCCTCGGTACCGCCCCACCACAGCGTGGGCCCTCGGTACCGCCCCTCCCACAGCGTGGGCCCTCGGTACCGCCCCTCCCACTGCACAGTGCTCCATTAGTATTGAGCTGGTGCTTTGAACCCCCTTAGGTGAAGCAACAGGAAACCCCATCTGCAGTGAAGAAAGTGACAGGAGCGTGGGGGCTTTGCATTCTCACGTGTGAGGCAGACGATCCCCCACTTATCCCCAGCCGCTTCTCCAAGCTCCCGACATCACTCATTTAGCCAGGCAGTTTTAAACAGCTCTCCTGACACGCTTAACATACTTGTTGGTTGATAAGGTAGCAGAGAATGCATACAGCTAGTTGGGGGAGACAGCAAACCTTTTGTCTGCCTGTCCTGCAGTGAATAACTGGCAGAAATGATTGTAGTATTTACTGCATTCCTTCCAGCACACCTCAGCTACTCTCCACACCAGCCAGAGGTTTACTTGTCGGTGATCGGATTTCACTACGGATTCCAACTGGCAGTGAGCTGAGCTGATGGCCCCTTCCTCCACCCTCCCTCTTGGACTCCAGCTGCACTGTTTCTGAGGCAGAGGCAGAAACCTCTCGAGTTTCTGCTCCAAGACCTGTACACTCTCCTGCCTCTCACCCAAGTAGGTGGAAGCCGGACACTTCAGCCATCGCAGATCTCCGCAGTCCACTCCATAACGAAAGCCTGGGGCCGGCCACCTCGAGTGTTGGTGGCTTATAGCAAGCACCGGCCACGGCTGATCAAGCACAAGAGCTCGGTGGCCTGCGACCTCCCAGTGTTGCGCTTTCTGCCTGAGCCTGCTGCACCCATCATGGTTACAGTTAGCTTTATTTGTCACTTTGACAGCGTAACACACAGTGCAATGCGTTGCTTGTGTCAAATCAAATTAGTGAGGATTCTGCTGGGCAAGCCCACAATTTACTAACCCCTAACCTGCACGTCTTTGGAATGGGGGAGGAAACCAGAGCACCTGGAGGAAACCCAAGCAGTCACAGGGGAACAGGCAGCTGCAGGAATTGAACCCCTGATCTGACAGCTTGCACCATAATGGCATTACGTTAACTGCTACACCACCATGCCAAGAGCGTCCATGACCTGTATGCGTGGGGGAAGCTGCTGAGGGCAGGAAATGGCTCCTAGGCTGCACTGCTTAATGAAACCACAGCCCCTTCTTGGGGCTGCTGCCCTTACATAGGCAGGGTGGGGGTGTATTCAACATGGTGAAGCCCACTAGTGCACGTGGGTGTACGCAAGGGTGGCAGAGATTGCTGGGGCTGAGGGACAAACAGGTGCAGTTGGGGTGGGGGAATAGAGGTGATGAGGATGACTGGGCGTGAGGTCACATTGGAACAGTGTGACCTGGGTTCAATCTTAACTGCCGGTGCTGTCTGCGTGGGGCCTGCATGCTCTCTATGTGACTACATCGGTCTCCCCCAGGGTACTCCGGTTTCCTCTCACATGGGTCCCACGTGGGTCGACAGGGTAATAATAACCCCTGTTGTGCAGAATATGGTGGAGACAATGGGAATGTGGGGGAATAGGCAGAGAAGGTTACGCTGAGAGCTGGCAAAGAAGCATTTGGCCAAAAGGCCTCCTGGCTCATTAGGACATTTGCAACAACAGAGACTGTTGAAAAGGAGGACTTGTGTGTTTAATGGGGTGCCGGGGGAGGGGCGGGGGAATGGTGGCCTCACAAGTTCGCTGTGAAGGCTCCAGCATTAGGTCTGGCCCACCTCACCTGCCATGCTTCCCTGAGGGCAACTGTGTTAGAGAGCTTTACACCCTGAGAGTACCCAAATAAGGGCCCTCCATTTCCCAATGGGACCCTGCTTGATCTCCCATCCTCTGCTGCACAGCACGGCGATGGATGTCAGCGCTTGAAGGCTCACTCTCCCTGGTGGCAATACTGCTGTCACAGATAAGAGACAGGCTGAAGGAGAGAGGGTTAGCACCCAAACAAGATGCATGCCAGGAGGGAGACCCCATGATCTAAGACAGGGGTCTCTGCCAGCGACATCAAGAAGTTGCTCCTACCCAGCACCTCCTGGAACCCCATGGAACACAGCAATGCAGAAGTTAACTGCGTGTCCTCACTGGACACAAATCAGAAAATGCTAAGCTCTGACAAAGGGTCTTTGACCTGAAACGTTAACCCAGCTTCTCTTCCCACAGTGCAGTCTGACCTGTGGAGGATTCCCAACATTTTCTGTTTCAATAGGACAGTAGCTGGATCAGGGATTCATTCACTGCCACGTTATAGTCAGTACAGGGGAGTCTGCAGAGGAGAACGGGAGGGTTATTCTGCACCATCTGGGCTCAATCGCCTGTCTGAGTAATGGTACTCAACGTTGCTGGTAGGCATGACGATGGACAGACAGGTCAACAGATGGTGGATGGCCAGCATGGAGTCAGTGGGGCGAAAGGCCTGTTTCCTTGCTGCAGGGCTCCATGAATCTGCAGGCTCCCTTTGACAAGGACCTTTCCATCACTCAGTCCCATCCATCCCTACGTAATCAAAATCCACATAGGAGGGGCGAGGCTGTGGACATACTGACACATGGGAAACTTTCCCTCTCGAAACCAGCCCTGATCCTGTCCACCTACCAACTTGCTCTTTGGTTTCCTTGCTCCGTGGAGGACAACTCCTAACTTCTCCAGCTGAACCTCAGAGTTGAGAATTCCCTGATTACTGGGCAAGGGTCAGCATCTCAGGCTAGAGCCATGTCCTACAGGCTGAACATTAAGAACCCCTACTAAATCTTGGCACAAAACTGGAGAGAGAAGCACTCTTCCTTGGCATTATAGCTCTTAGTACTGTAAGGAGTGACCAACGAGATCTGGAGCTCTGCTTTGGGATCTGTATTCACAGCTGAGTACAAATGAGTGTGCCTTAGTGGTACATGTGGGAGTGGCAGATCACGTTATTGTTGATGGACATGGAACACATAGAAACCTGTATCAAGACTGTGCCTCTCCACGATAAGTTGGAGCAGTAGAACCCAGGGGGATTGCCACCCCCAGTCAGCACAAGTTGGGTACATCTACCCAAAGCTGTCGCCGAATCCCAGCGGAGAGAGCAAATGCAGAATGAAGACTGGGGCTATGTCCACACTAGATTGGATAATTTTGAAAACGCCGGTTTCGCGTAAAAACGATAGGCGTCCACACCAGGCGTTTTTGAAAATACCCTCCGTCCACATTAAAACTGGTATTTGGGCGAATCTCCTTCTACTGGGCACGTGCAGGACACATCTACAGAAAACAAGCGAAGAGAAAATGGTATACTTGGTGCGCATTTGTCCAGTTACAGACTAGAAAAACTTAAAAGGAAATTGCCTAACAAAAGACTTGGTGCGCGTTTGTCCAGAAATATTTCCTACAGCCATAGTCTCTTCACTGATGAAAGGGACAACAGCTACAACTAAATGCAATAAAGCTTGTTACTGGGCAAAAGTGAAATTTGCTGTTACCTCATTTGTTTGCCTTTACTTTTGCCATGTCTTTCTGTAGTATTTTGCTGTAACTGACACGTGCAATAAAACAAGTTACTGGGCAAAAGTGACAATAGCATCTATTGAATGTTTGCACAAGCAATACATAATAAAGCACCTTGTTAAATGTATAAAACATGTCTGCATCAGTGTTATCTTGTATTTCCATACAATGTTACATCAGGCTGTTACACATTTATTGATTGTTGTTGTGGTGTTGGAGGTTACGTTCAAGAAAACAATGAAATGCCGCACTGCCGCCACCATTTGTTCCGGCACGTCATGACAGTGGTTTTAAAATTAGCTGGTTCCCCGTACACACTACAACACCCAATCGGCGTTTTCAGATTTTAGAAAAGCTCTGTTTTCGAGGGAGGAAAATGCCGTTTCAGTGTGGACGGAGGGTCAAAACGAAGAGAAAAGGCTTTGGTTACGGATTTATCTGGTCTAGTGTGGACGTAGTCTGGGAATGTCACAAGGCAATCTCAGAAGACTCCATACAACTACTAATAGGATTCAGATGGCAACTTCCTTATTGAACACCTTAGGCCACTTTTATCTGTGGTGCAGAGCAAACACAGCAACGCAATCAATTTAACATATCTTCCATTCAGTGTGAACAAACAAACAGTGGATAAAGACCGTACACCCCCACTCAGCAATGCAAAGGTGGCTAATCCAACAGCCTAAGAAAACTCTCATTAAGATAGCCCCAGGACAAATCTGTAAACACTTTTGAAAGTTTAAATCTTGATAACAGATAACCTCTGACTCATACCGCATACGCCACTGTAAGCAATTCCCAACCCTATCAATCTTACCCGTCTCCTGCGCTCTCTGACTTCCGCAGAGCCAGACCACAGTACAGTGACCCAGAGTTCTCTGCCCTACTACACGAGCAACAGCATGATTTGCTGGTCCCACATGTACTATTAAGACAGACTCACCCCTACAGTTGTGAGTACAGAGCCCACACAGAGCTCAGAATCTCATCACACACACTTTGCAGTACAGAGGGCTATAATGTTAAGGAAGGCTGTGACACTTATTGTCTCTCTCCAGTTTTGTGCCAAGATTTTGTAGGGGTTCTTGACATCCAGCTTGTAAGACTTGGCTCTAGTCTGAGGTGCTGACCCCTTGCCTAATATTTTCCAATTAAGGAATTGATACTCATCCTCAACTCTTCTGAGTTTCAGCTGGAGAAGTTGGGGGTTGTCTTTGACTTTCTACCACCAGGCAGAAGACTATGATGCATAAAAACAAGAACAGGCAGGATGAGATAGTTTCTTCCCCCAGCTCTGTCACATTGTATTCAAAGTGTCACTGGTTAATCTGCTCCGCACTTTACAATATTTAATATTCATGAACTTTGTTATTTATGTGTGATTCATCTGTAGATTTTATCCTTACCATCGTAAATTATTGTGTGTTATGTGTACTACTGTGATTTACACCCTGGTTCGAAGAAATGTTGTCTCATTTCTATATACATCATATGGTTATATACATGTATATAGTTAAATGACAATAAACTTCACTTGACTTGTCATCCATGGAGCAAGGTAACCACAGAAGAGATTGATGGACAGGATCAGAACTGGTTTCGAGAGGGGAAGCTGTTCACATGAGTTCAAAAAGCACAGAATACAGATTCAGAACCTGGGCGATGGGAGTTTAGGCATCCAAGTAAAAACTTTTCCTTTTACGCACAGGGAGAGTCAACATTTCAGTTTGAGACCCTTCTTCAGCATTCCTAATGTTGAGTCTCAACCTGAGGTAATAACGTTAGAGATGAGACAACAGGGACCTGTTTAAAGTAGGCTCATTGACGTGCAGGAACATAAACCACACTGTGTGACTGGGATTGACGTTATTCAAAATGCAAACTGCGTGTGAAGATTTGCACCAGCTTTACAGTCCTGTATGTTATTGGGCAAGGAAGGTAGAAGTGAGAGGGAGGGGACAGAACTGAAGACCCTGAATTGGAAGAGCTGATCCCAGGTCCTGCTCCCCATAGCTTCCAGTTAAGTCATCACCAGCTTCGGACAAACAGCCAGGAATTAAAGTGCATGAACTGAAAGCCCACCTGCAGCAGCTCCTGCAGCCCCACCACCCCTCCCCCCAGTCCCTATCCCACATCCCAACTATCCACTCTGCCATGCTGATTCACAGTCCCAGACCACCACTTCCTCTGTTTGCTGGAACCCAAATTCCAGAGCCTTCACCATCATCCTGCTGCTGGTTCCCAATCCTGGACCACCCACCCCATTCTCCCAATCCTAGAGCTGATCATTCCCACAGTTCCGCAGCGTGCCCACTCTCTCAATTTCCAAAAACAGGAGAGCCCCCTGTCCCTCAATCCCATTGCCTCCACTTCCTTCATTCCCAACAGAACAGCCCTTGGCTCCATGAGAGAACCTCTGCTCTTTCCCAGGATGTACTGACCCACTGCAAACAAGGCTAGGAGCAACTGGAGTAGAGGAACAGGGAGGGCAGGAAGAGGATTGGAAGGAGGTGGGGCAGCAAGCCCAGAGAGGGGAAGACTGCAGCGGGTGGGATCCGAGGGCTGGCACAGCAACGGATGAGTGAGGCAAGGAGAAACTCGACACGTCTCTCTCACCCCACCGCGGAAATTATTTGATGTTTCTTAAAATGCAAAACAAACTTTCCAACTCTTCCTAAATGCTCACGTCAGAAGATGGCACAATAATCCTCAGAGAGAAGGGGTTTGGAATCTGCTCCAGGAAGTGCAGTAAGGTTTGTCAGGGCTACTTCAGAGCTGGGAATCACTGTACTGAATGAATCCATGATAACCACTGGCTACAAAACTTCCTATGTCTTCTCCTCAGGCAGAGGTCATTCCCTCCGAACTTTGTGGGAATCGCTTTGTCAAAACATTGCCCCAGCTGTCAAAGTTCACCTCTGACCCTCAGGGGCCGCTCTGAGAGATAGTTAGCTGGCACCTCCCACCTTCCCATCCCCTGGGGCCGTTCAATTAATCACGGCTTCAAACACAAGACTGTGTGCTGCCAGTCTCCTCCATGGCCCAACAGCACGCTCAGGCGAAACCCAATGAAGGCGGCTGTTTAACTCTTGACGCAGCACCGGGGCAGATGACAGAGGAAACTGTTTAAAAATGCCAACATCTCTTTCTTCCTTCTCTTCAAATTTCCCCTTTCTTCTCCCCCCTTACGGAGCAGCTGTACCCTCACATGGGGGATTGTTGGCTCAAGTCCCACCCCGGATGCCTGAGCACAGACAGATCCCATTCAACTGCCGCATGGCAGGGAGGGAGAATTTCAGCGGCCGAGGACCCACCTGCTGGTTTGTCAAGGAGCAGGAGAGATACCTGGAGTCCCCTGGGGCAAACCTCATTAACTTGGTGACTGCAATGCTGTTGTTTGTGGGATCTTGCTGGCTACAAACGAGCTGCCAATGCTTCCTACGTTATACGAGGGGTGACACATCAGTACGATGCCTTGGGAGGCTCTGAAAGGGTGAGAGAGACAGCGTGGATGTGGGGGGGAGAGGGGGAGGGAGGGAGGGAAGAAATGTGAACCAGTGTCTGTGTAAACGAGAGGAGTGTGTGAACCAGTGTGAGTGTGTGAGTGAGGTTGTTGTGTGTGGTTTCTGCTGACCAGATGATTTCTCCTGCAGCTCCACGACCACCTCTCATCTATAGTATCCTGCCCACCCAGCCCCTGCCACTAGAAGCCAGTTTGTCTCTGCCCCAAATACCCTCCAATACCGGCTGCCCTGTGACGGCCGCACCATGGTGTAGGGTGCACTCACAGCTCCAAGGTCTCCGGTTTAATCCCACCTCCGCCACTGTCTGCCTGGAGCTTGCCTGTTCTCACCGCGACCACATGGACTTCCTCCCACATCCCAAAGATGGTGAACTGGCGTCTGAAAATTGTCCCCAGTGAATCACGGTGGGACAAGGGCTTGTGAAAGAGTAATGGGGGTGGGGGGGAAGCAATATGCTGGTGTAACGGTTAGCATAATGCTAGTACAGAGCCAGTCATCCTGGTACATTGTACACTTCCCTGTGACTGTGTAGTTTTCCTCTAGGTGCTCTGGTTTCCTCCCAAATTCCAAAGACGTGTGGGTTAGTAGGTTAACTGGTCACACGGCTGGAATTGGGCAGCGGGGACTCACTGGATCAGAACGGTCTATGGCGCTGCTGTATTCACGATAAAATGAACTGTGCTCCAACCTGTAACCCTCACTTTTTATTCCGTCCCTCCCTATGCCCCAAACTCTCCAGGGAGAATATTCACTTTATAACACAGCTTAACCGGTTTTGAACCTGCCTGTGAGGACGACAAATTGGACCACTGCCTTCTCGATCCTGTACCCAGAGCATTTGTAACAAGGACTCCTTACGATTACTTGTGTTAAGGTTCAGAGTACATTCCAGAACTGCCTGCCACTGTTGTTTGAGCCCACAAAATACAGCCGACCACTTAAAGAAAATTTTAATTTTTCTATCCTTTCAGACAGAGTACAGGCCTTCTCCAGACTACAGCAGGAACCTGTTCCTGTGATCTGTCCATAACCCCAACAGTTTGCAAGATGGAAATGCGGCTGAAAACCAAGTTTCTACGTGGCAGAAGATAAGTACAGCCAGCAAATCCATTCCATCAGTTTCCTGAACACTCACAGGTAGGGCGTTGAAAAGCTGGGACCCGCAACTTCACACATCCCCACTTTAAGCGTAGCACAGGAACAGGCCCCTTGATCCACAGTGTTGTACTGAACTAATTAAATTTGCAATCAAATACCCCACTAAACTAATCCTTTCTGCCTTCCATTTCCTATGCATTCAGCTACCTCCTCTTGAACCCTCTAAACAGCAGCCGCCACCACCCTGCCCATCCGTTCATTCTGTTTTCCACATTTGCTAGCAAAAATCTACCAATCTCCATTTTCAAGTCACCCATTGAGCTCGTTTCTGATCGCTTCATGGGAGAGTGGTCCACTCTCTCCTCCCCCCTCCCACCTAACGTGTGGGTTATATCCCAACAGTTTGCAAAACTTGTCCAAAACTCCTCTAAGTGGAAAACTTGTCCAGCCTATCAATTCCTCTCAGCAACACGCACAAAATGCTGGAGGAACTCAGCAGGCCAGGCAGCCGCTATGGAAAAGAGTCTCTGGCCCAAGATGTTGACTGTTTACTTGTTTCCACAGAGGCTGCCTGGCCTGCTGAGGTCCTCCAGCATTTTGTGTGTGTTGCTTGGATTTCCAGCATCTGCAGATTTTCTCTTGTTTGTGATTGTACAAATCACCCTTTTCAGCCCCAGACTCACAGCACGGGGGAGGGGCTGGGACACAAGGTAGACAAAGGTAGTCGGTTCAAACAGCAGCGCATCTTCACTTCTCAAGGGCAACTAGGGATGGGCAATAGATGTTGGCTTAGCTGGCGATGCCCACATCCCGTAAATGGATAGATAATAAAAAAAAATCAAGCTTGTCTTTAATGGGTGCATGTGTGTGTGTGTGTGTGTGTGTGTGTGTGTGTGTGTGTGTTCGTTTGCGCGCGGGGGAAGGCAGGGGGGAGATCTGGAACACCTTGTGCTCACAGTGAGAATGTGCAATCTCCACACGGACACCACAGACCGATGGTGTAGGCTCGAGGAGCCTACCCCCGTCTCTTATGTTTCCCTCTGTGTACACTGTAAAGGGCCAGTTCATGCAATCTCACTTCAAAACCTAACAACGCACACGGCGCACTTCACACACAGTCACTCAGATGCAACGCTCCAGATGTGGATAAGTACTTCCTCCTGATGAGGGGGAGGGTGGAATTTCCTGTTAAGCATGCACCCTTCCTGAGTCGGGGCAGCCTGCTACACGGAGAAGAGTCACCGAGTGTCTTGACTGTGTCATAGCTCTGGAAAGGGCTCTGCCACCTCTCCGCCTGGAAAGGGCTTGCCTTCTCAGCTCCTAATCTGGCACCCAGCCTGCACGCCAGCCTTTGGGAATTACATTTGCATGTGCCAGGGCTCTCATCTGCGAGGACCCCGAGCAGGTTCATCCCCGATCTGACACAACCCCAGCGCGGCAGTAGGACTCAGAACTGAATCACCCCAGACTGGGCATTTCTCCTGCCCTTCCCCTCTCCTCCTCAGGGCAGAATCTGCCTCTCCCTCGAGGACAGCAGGTACTTTTATGTTCAGATTTCCGGAGTGGGACTCAAACCTGCATCTCTCTGACTCAGAGGTGAGAACTTCATGGCTGATACACCACATAACATTGTGCATGCATCACTGATGTGTGTTAACTAGCTCACTGGGCCTCTAAAATTAGCTCCAAACCAGTCACTGCAGTGAGTTACCTCACAGATGTGGAGTTCTTCCCCCTCTTCGAATGGATGGGTGGAAGGCTGATTGAAACCAGGTTACGGTGGGATGCTTCCCATTGGTCACTGAATATCAACAAATCAGAATCAAGTTTATTACTGCCATTGTGCAATTTGTTGATTTGTGGCAGCACTACAGTGCAAGACAAAACAAAAAATATACTGCACGCTACAATAAAAAATAAAGCAAAAGAGGATTGTGAGGTAGTGTTCACCGACCATTCAGAAATGTGGTGGTAGAGGGGAAGAAGCTGTTAAGTGAGTAATAAAGACACCAAACAACAGGAATTCTGCAGATGCTGGAAATTCAAGCAACACACATAAAAGTTGCTGGTGAACGCAGCAGGCCAGGCAGCATCTGTAGGAAGACGTGCAGTCGACGTTTCAGGCCGAGACCCTTCGTCAGGACTAACTGAAGGAAGAATGAGTAAGGGATTTGAAAGTTGGAGGGGGAGGAGGAGATCCAAAATGATAGGAGAAGACAGGAGGGGGAGGGATGGAGCCAAGAGCTGGACAGGTGATAGGCAAAAGGGGATACGAGAGGATCATGGGACAGGAGGTCCGGGAAGAAAGACAAGGGGGGGGGAAGGGGGGGGGGACCCAGAGGATGGGCAAGAGGTATAGTCAGAGGGACAGAGGGAGAAAAAGGAGAGTGAGAGAAAGAATGTGTGTATAAAAATAAGTAACAGATGGGGTACGAGGGGGAGGTGGGGCATTAGCGGAAGGTAGAGAAGTCGATGTTCATGCCATCAGGTTGGAGGCTACCCAGACGGAATATAAGGTGTTGTTCCTCCAACCTGAGTGTGGCTTCATCTTTACAGTAGAGGAGGCCATGGATAGACATGTCAGAATGGGAATGGGATGTGGAATTAAAATGTGTGGCCACTGGGAGATCCTGCTTTCTCTGGCGGACACAGCGTAGGTGTTCAGCAAAGCGGTCTCCCAGTCTGCGTCGGGTCTCGCCAATATCTAAAAGGCCACATCGGGAGCACCGGACGCAGTATACCACCCCATAAAGACACCATGCATACCAATCTTCAGAGCCGCCATGACACACAACAGCGTTGTACCCCAGGCTTCTGGATGCTCTGAAACACAGAAAAGGGAATTCCAAGGGAACGCGCAGCAAATCTGGCAATCAATGCCAAGAGGGAAGGTCAGACTTGAAGCACAAACTGTGCCAGCCCCAGGCCCAGGTCAGGAGTGGTGCCCGCATGGTAGCCCCTCTCGCCAGACCGCACAAGGCAGCCCCAGGTCGAAACACGAATATGGAAAACAATCTGATTCTGCCCCCACTACTTTCAAAGGAATACAGCTGGAAAGATGTGCCAAATCAACGACTACCAGACTACAGAACAAATGCAGCCCAGCAGAGTGAGTGATGGACTGTACACTTCAGTCAAGACTACAATCCCTACTTGTCAGGCTGTGCATACCACAAGCCCTACTCATTTCTATGACCGGGAAGCCGCCTTGCTCCTTAAAAAGCTCCACAGTCTCTGCAAAACACAGAGCCTCAACTTCATGAAGCTATGTGAGACAAAAGAATAATATTTACCGGGAAGGCTGTTAAAATGAAAAGACTGCGTTCACCGATCTGCTAATGACTGGGAATGGGGAATGCATCTAGTCTTCAGAGGAAGCAGGGAGATGCAGGAGTAGAGTGACTGGACCAGGATTTCTGAGCCCAAATTCAAGAAAGTTTTCCATTTCAAAGTCTTACATCCATAGTTTAAGCAGAAATATGCTTCATATGAGAAGTGTTAATGTACCACCATTGCCCCTTGTGTCAAAATGTCTTATCTGCCCCATGACACATTAACATCGTAAATGTGAAGCCAGGTGGTGGAACTCGCAAGAGCCAAACCTCATCTCAATGTTTCTGATACATTTATTTTCATCGGTGTATAATTTTTTCCCCCAAGTGTGCGAGGCAAGGTTGGGAAGTCATGGTGACGGGCTTTTTCAGCAAAGTCAACAACAGCAGAGTCAGCGGAATCTGTGCAGGGAACTGGGCAGAGTGAGAACATTAGCCTTCCTCTATAATAGTCCTACTTGTAAATGGGCAGCAGGCAGCTATGCTGATGGGCCCAACTTGCACTGAGAAAGGACATCAGAGGTGGAAGACGCTATGGTTCCGAAGGAGCTACCTCTCTGTAGCACTTCTCACAGCCTGAGCATATCCTGATGATGTACTTCTGAAACACAGCTGCCAATCTGTGCACAGCAAGATCCCACAGAGAGCAGAGGGATAACAGAGCCTATTGTTTCAGGGGATGTTGGCTTAGGGTTCTGTCTGTGACACAAGGGATTAATCTCCGCAGCGCCCATGGGACTTTGAAGAGACTTAGTATGTCACCAAGGCACCTGCAAATTTCTACAGCTGTATCATGGACAGTATTCTAACTGGTTGTATCACTGTGTAGTATGGAGGTTCAGAAAGAGCACAAGAAAGTCGTAAAGTCAGGCAGTTCTATTCATGGACGCTTACCGCCCCCCCCACTCCCACCAGCATTAAGGACACCTTCAAAAGGCAAAGCCCTAAAAAGGCACCATCCATCACCAAGGGCCCTAATCACTCAGGGCATGCTCGCTTCTCACTGTTACCATCAAGGAGAAGATCCAGGAGCCTGAGGAGGCACACTCAATATTTCAGGAGCAGCTTCTTCCCCACCGCCATCAGATTTCTGAGTGGAGAATGAACCCATGTACACTACCTCAATATTTTGTTTGCTCTCTTATTTAAATTACCTTTTATATACATTTCTTATTGTCATTTACCGTTTTTTATTATTATGTATTGCAATGTACTGCTGCCGCAAAACAACAAAATTTCACGATATCTGCCACTGATATTGATTCCGAGTACAAACAGGGCACACCTCCACCCACACCATACACACCCCATCCCACTCGGTGCTCTACTGGGGTGTGTATGGTGTGTCATCTTAAATCCCTGGTTAACTCAAGAGCTGAATGAGGGTCTTACCTAACTGAACATGCCGGTAGGACAATAGAACTACCACGTCTGAAACATCTCAAACTGGATCAGCAGATATTCTCACTCCCCAGCAGGCACGTTCTTCAAGCTTAATGAACCAAGCTTCACCTCACTGAAGGCACAGCCAGCAAAAGACCAACAGAACCCATCCCCGGTCGCTGGAAGTGTCCCTCCCACCCAGCCCCAGGAAGAGAGCAGCTCTTACCTTGTCCTGGTAGAGTCAGCGCAGGCCGTGCGGCGGAGAGGGAGACCACGCCAAGCACAGCCCAGCACACCAAGTGAACGCAGCTGATCATTCCAATACTGCTTCCGCTCTCCCTGATGCAGCCTGACCTATCACCGTCTGGGCTCCCGTCCCACTGGCATTCTTGGCCACCTGAAGGGGTTAGGTGGGAATGTTGCAGCTGCAAAAGAGGAGAATGCTTCCAGTTAGTACAAAGTTCCAACCAACCCTCATTCCTGTGCCAGAAAAGGAGGGTGACTTGTGTTGGGTCTTTGCTTCAAGAAAGTGACATCCATCATGAAGGACCCTCCCCATCCAGGACTTGCCCTCTCCTCAGTGCTACCATCAGGGAGGAGGTACAGGTGCCTGAAGACACATGCTCAGTGTTTTAGGAACAGCTTCTTCCGCTCTGCCATCAGATTTCTGAATTCATGAACCATGAAAACCACCTCACAATTTTGCTCTTTTTTAGCAAATTTATATATTCCCTATTGTAACTTACAGTATTTTTTATGTACTGCTGCCACACAATAACAAATTTCATGCAATATAAACCTGGTTCTGGTTTGAAGTTAAGATTCCAACAACTAGAAAGCTCCTTTAGGACACATCGAACGTTAGGATGTCAGATATGGAGACCACGTCCGTCAGTGGGATTAACCCGCAGGCTCAGCAAGAAGAAAAGCAAATGTTCTGGTGATGTGTGTAGTGAGAGGATTTAAGTACAGGAGATGCATTGTTCCAAATCTATACGTCTAGTCTCCCTACCTAATGATCTACTTATAATGGAAGCAGTGCAGCCAAGGTTCCCGGGACGTGGTGCTTTGTTGTCTGAGGTTAAGCATGTTCATACACACTCAACAGTTTTAAAAATGATTCACTGAAACTTAAAACCTTCTTATGAAGCTTGGCAGGGGATATTCAAATTTCTTCTGGAATCTAGAATCAGCAGGTGGTCTTGGCCACTGAGGACAGAGATGAGAAGAAATTTCTTCACCCACAGGCAGTGAATTTTCAGAATTTTCTATTCAAGGCATTGAGTAAGATGTACTCGAGGCAGATATCAAAGCATGTTCAGAGATATAGGGTTAGCACAAGAAAGCAACACAGAGGTAAAAGACTAGCCATGATCTCACTGCACTGTGTAAAGGGCCAACAGTACAGAAATCCTCCTAAAATACGGTCCTATACACCACTTATTTCAACCCCACCATGCTGTGAAAGGAGGAGGGTTGCTCATGTGGCTATCCACCCCATCCTGCAAAAACTCAAGAGCTACAGAAACGGCAACAGGAGCTCCAGAGGACTCATCTCTGAGAGAGGAAAGAAGGACTGGCCCAGGACAGGGAACTCTGGTGAGCTGCTGCCAGTGGTCTGTGCCCCTGTAGGGGAGATGGGTTGTCAAGTGACCACCACGTGACTTAATAGTTGTTTTCTTTCAATGATTCACGTATGACACCCAATTACCTTTCCATCCCTCACTACTAAAATAAACTTTCCTTTTCTCAGCAAAAAGGCTTCAAATGAGAAAGTTTCCAGCACAGAGCAGTGCATGGAAGGTCTCCTGTGTGATGAGACACTTGCAATGCCCTTGTACTCACCAGATATCTGAACTCAGACACTCAGACCATGGGCTAACATCCGGACACTAGTGCTGTCTGGACTCAATACAGGCTCAGTAAAAATCACAGTTGCAGATCAGAGAGTATACACACACACACACACACACACACACACACACACACAATCAAGATCAACTTGTCGTCTCTGTGTAAACACAGTCATCCCAAGGTTATTGACCACAATTACAACTCCTGCAGGAATGAAACCCACCAGTGTAAACTACTGACGTCACATATTTCACAGTTGGACTGTTGTTCCGAAGCACTCGCAGTGATGCCAGGAATGTGTGCTGTCATCCATGACTGCTAAGTCAGGTCCTGAGTAATCCAGAGCTCCTTGGCTGCACTCCTGTTTTCCACTCTCCAGCCACTGCAGCTCAGCCAAGAAGCTGTTGCCTGGATTGCAACTCGACTCAAGCCTCATTCACTTCATCTCTGCCCAAATCTAACTTCCTCAAGCCCTGCAGCACACCACCACTCCTCCTTCAAGCCCTTCTGCACCTCCAAAAGGAGTGCTTTTTCAATGGTGGTATCACCTACCCATTTCCCTCTGGACCTCTCTACTTCCTCTCCTTGTTACCGGACCCTCCAAAACTCTTCAACCATACCTGAGCTCACCTGTCCCAGTAGAACAGGTGTTTTTTTTTCTCTACAGTTGAGGCTCCTACAACATGCCACAGCATACTTTGCCAAATTATGGATGTTGGATCTGGAAAGTCCCTTGGAAGTCAAGAATGAAGCACAAAACTTGTGGTTACGGTCTTTTTACTAGGTGTTCAAAACAAGGAAATGACAATAGCCAACTCACTCCACTATAGTGGGAAGCGAGACCAAAACAACAAAAAGGCAAGAAGAGACAACGGACAAAGTTGTTGTGGTCACCTTATACAAGCTAGACAAATAAAGAGGCACTGCACTGAGAGCCAGAGCAGCTTATGAGATAGTGGTGTGACAAGGGCTGCAGAGAAACTAGCAGAAAAATATTGAGCAGCTATACTACAATTACTGCAAATTCCCTGAATAATTACAGACAAACAAGTGATTACACAAAAAAAACAAGCACCAAGAATGTTAAACTACATGAAAAGTAACTAATTAGACTCTTATGGGTGAAATACAAATCTAACTTCTCGTCACCAGAGGAAATCCACATCAAGGAGCACAGGTGGTGTATCTGTTTTGGTTACCTGGAGAAATTGGTGGTAGTAGAACACTGTATTCGCAACAGTCACAGGATTGAGTTTGATGGCACAAAACTAACGTGCCATGCCAATGGCTTTTGGGGTCACCTAGTGAAGGAAGCCATTGAAGTAAAACTAGAGGAAAAGAATTTTAATGAAGACGAAGGTCTTACTCTAAGTAAGAACTGGAATTTGATTGTAAACATGGTAGGAGAGCGGAAACCTGATTGGATGACCAATCAGGAGGGATGGCTACAGGGCTGTAAATACCACTGGACTAGACATACCCAGGCATCATCCCTGATGAAGATGGCAGAACTTGTCATCAAAACGTCGATTATAACTGATATCTGTACCCATCTGGAAGCCTGAGAAGACTTTATTCATTCACCATAGGGTGTTGTTTCTAATCCAACAACTTTATACAATATTAGGTTCAAATTTATCTTCCTGCCTGGTCTCCATCACACCTCTTTGGAATGAAGACCATGAAGGCATTACATTCCTGCGAGAGAGGTTCCTCCACCTCAGACTCTTCACTGGGTTACTTCTATTCCTGAGTGAGGAACCCTTCACTCCCACCCCTCAACATATCTCAGCCACCACTCTGCCAAGCCTCTGCAGAGCCTCAGACATTCCCTTTAGGTCATGACTCCGGATTTCCAAACTCTAAGGAGTTCAGGCCAAACCTTTCACAAGACAACCGGCAAAACATTCTACTAAACCACCTTCAGATGGTCTCAAAGTCTTGTGTAGCTGTAGAGATTCATCCTTACACTGCCCGCTTCCAATAAAAGCTAACATTCTATGTTGGGATTTCTACCTATATTCTATTTCTTTCGCTTGCTGTGCCCCCATTGCTAACCTTTAGTTGAAAGGTAGAGTACTGAGGCCAATTCAGACTGAGTTCTCTCTTTTACCCTGGCCTATTTTATTCTCCCCACACTCCCATCAACTCTGCCCAGACTCGATCACTCACCTACACACCAGAGACACTTTACTGTGGACCATTCACCGACAAACCAGCATGCCTTTTGAGCCGTGGGAAGACAGGGGAGATGGGCAGTCATGAGGAGAGCCTGAAAACTCCACACTGACAGCACCCGTGGTCCGAATTGGACCGCAGTTGCTGGAGCGGTGCCATTCTTTAACCTGCAGTGTTAATTCAACAATAGGCAAAGGTATGAGAAAATAGATATAACATTCCATAATTTATTTAAGTGAAGGATTCAAGCTAGCAAACAACAGCCGCTTGGAGGAATATTATAGGGGTGCAACGTACAAATACACCCCAGTAGCACACTTAATTGGGGTTGACTGTCCATGTGCCCCCAATCATCAATGGCAAAGTAATCCACTCAAAGGACTGTCCCTCAATTCACTACTCTTTGTGTTCAAGCTCCCTCTTTGGAGACATGGGTGAGACTTGCCAATGATCACCCCTAGGCCAATACCGTCTGCATCTCACTGCCACCGCCCATGGGGTGCTTCATTTTCTCATCAGCTGCATCTCACAGTGAAAACAATGAAAGATGGTGACTCCTTACTGCATTATCAAGAGCAACGAGAGAAGGCAATAAACACTTGTTACTGTGAGCAGTTTTAGAACCCTTATCCACAAAAAGATGTGCTGGCATTGGAGAAGATCACAAGAATGATACCAGGAATAAAAAAAGTTTATGTACCAGGAGTGTTTCATGGCTCTGCAACTTTACCTGTTGGAGTTTAGAAGAATAAGGTGGGGGGAAGGATGCTCATTGATGCCTATCAAATATTGAAAGGCCTAAAGAATAAAGTGAATGTGGAGAGGATGTTTCCTATAGTGGTGGAGTCTAAACACGGAGGGCACAGCCTCAGAATAGAGGAACGTCTCTTAGAACCTGTGCCAACCAACTGGTGGGAGTATTCAAGGACATTTTCAACCTCTCACTGCTACAGGCGGAAGTTCCCACTTGCTTCAAAAAGGCAATAATTATATCAGTGCCTAAGAAGAATAATGTGGGCTGCCTTAATGACTATCGCCTGGTGGCACTCTCATTGACAGTGATGAGAGGTTGGTCATGACTAGACTGAATTCCTGCCTCAGCAAGGACCTAGACCCATTACAATTTGTCTATCACCATAATAGGTCAACAGCAGATGCAATCTCAGTGACTCTCCACACAGCTTTACACCACCTGGACAACACAAACACGTATGTCAGGATGCTGTTCATTGACTATAGCTCAGCATTTAATACCATCATTCCTACAATCCTGATTGAGAAGTTATAGAACCTGGGCCTCTGTTCCTCCCTCTGCAATTGGATCCTTGACTTCCTAACTGGAAGACCACAGTCTGTGTGGATTGGTGATAACATATCCTCCTTGTTGACAATTAACACTGGTGCACCTCAGGGGTGTGTGCTTAGCCCACTGCTCTACTCTCTCTATACATATGACTGTGTGGCTAGGCATAGCTCAAATACCATCTATAAATTTGCTGACGATACAACCATTGTTGGTAGAATCTCAGACGGTGACGAGAGAGCATACAGGAGAGAGATATGCCAACTAGTGGAGTGGTGCCGCAGCAACAACCTGGCACTCAACATCAGTAAGACGAAAGAGCTGATTGTGGACTTCAGGAAGGGTAAGACGAAGGAACACGTACCAATCCTCATAGAGGGATCAGAAGTGGAGAGAGTGAGCAGTTTCAAGTTCCTGGGTGTCAAGGTCTCTGAGGATCTATCCTGGTCCCAACATATCGATGTAGTTATAAAGAAGGCAAGACAACGGCTACACTTTATTAGGAGTTTGAAAAGAGTTGGCATGTCAACAAATACACTCAGAAACTTCGATAATTGTACCGTGGAGAGCATTCTGACAGGCTGCATCACTGTCTGGTATGGAGGGGCTACTGCACAGGAACGAACGAATCTGCAGAAGGTTTTAAATCTAGTCAGCTCCATCTTGGGTACTAGCCTACAAAGTACCCAGGACATCGTTAGGGGAGCAGTGCCTCAGAAAGGCAGTGTCCATTATTTAGGACCCCCAGCACCCAGGGCATGCCCTTTTCTCACTGTTACCATCAGGTAGGAGGTACAGAAGCCTGAAGGCACACACTCAGCGATTCAGGAACAGCTTCTCCTCCTCTGCCATTCGATCCCTAAATGGACATTGAACCCTTGGACACTACCTCACTTTTTTAATATACAGTATTTCTGTTTTCCCACATTTAAAAAAATCTATTCAACATACGCAATTGATTTACTTGTTTATTATTTTTATTTTATTTATTATTTTATTATATATATATATTTTTCTCTCTGCTCGATTATGTATTGTATTGAACTGCTGCTGCTAAGTTAACAAATTTCACGTCACATGCCGGTGATAATAAACCTGATTCTGAACAGATGAGGAAGAATTTCTTTAGCTGGGGTATGGTGTATCTGTAGAGTTCATTACAGGTAGCTGTGAAGGCCAAGTCGTTGGGTACATTTAAGTGGGAAGTCAATAGGCTCTTGATCAAACAAATATCAAAGGTTACAGGGAAAAGGCAGGAGAATGTGGTTGAGAGGGATAACTAATCAGCCATGGAATGGCACTGTAGACTTGACAGGCAGAGCAGCCCAATTCTGCTCCAATGTCTCCCACCACCCCCTCGTACCCCATCCGTTATTTATTTTTATACACACATTCTTTCTCTCACTCTCCTTTTTCTCCCTCTGACTATACCCCTTGTCCATCCTCTGGGTCACCCCCCCCCCACTTTTCCTTCTCCCTGGGTCTCCTGTCCCATGATCCTCTCATATCCCTTTTGCCAATCACCTGTCCAGCTCTTGGCTCCATCCCTCCCCCTTTCAAATCTCTTACTAACTCTTCCTTCAGTTAGTCCTGACGAAGGGTCTCGGCCTGAAACGTCGACTGTACCTCTTCCTAGAGATGCTGCCTGGCCTGCTGCATTTACCAGCAACTTTGAAGTGTGTTGCTTGAATTTCCAGCGTCTGCAGAATTCCTCTTCTCTGCTCCAATGTCTTATGGTTTTATAGTCTTACAATGCTGGCATTGCCAGGGTCACCCATACACAAGAATGAGTAAGAGTATTACCATCACTGTATATGCCTCAATAGCTCGATGAAATACACAGCCACCACAGTATTGTACACCATGTTAACCACCGTAGAGTGATCCCACAATCCCATTACTCTGTTCCTTCCTTGCAACCCTGAGAGTTATTCACACTCCAGGCCCCACCCAACCCCATGTTGAGCACAGGACAAGAGTTACAGATTGTCACCCACCCCCCTGTAAAACGCATCTGCTTCACATCCATTTATTGCCGCCATCTTCATTCTGTACCTGTTGACTCAAGCCATCGTCAATGGGAACAACCTCCCTCGATTAATTCCATCAGAATCTGGCCTACCCTATTACATCCCTTCCCTTACGCCCTGAGGAACAGTCTTCGACCTGAAATGTAAATCTCGTTCCTTGTCATAGTGGCTGCCATTTCCAGCATTTTCAGTTTTCAGCCAGCCTTCTTCAAGAACAGAAGACCTGGAGAAAAAGGAGTCAGCATGCTCCACCATGTGTAAAATGAACCAATCCACACCAATGCGCCACAATCCTGTGTTAACCCCATGTTCCCCCTCAGTCTAAAACCCAACAACCCTGGCTTGGAGGTGAAATTCCTCAACCCTGTTAGTAAGTCACCTCCACGCTTTCTGGGATCTTCTCATCCTTCCTGAAACGTAGTGATTGCACTTGAGGAATACAGATAGTTCTGCTCTAACGAGAGAGTTACATCCCTAAGAAACTTCTGATGAGGCACCTCAAGGAAGTAGTATCCACCATTATGGACCCTCACCATTCGATAGATCCCTTCTTCTCATTCGTACCATCAGGGATGAGGTCCAGGAGCCTGAAGATTTTAGGAACAGCTTCTTCCCCTCTCCCATCAGACTTCTGAACAGACAATGATCATGACCTCACTATTCCTCTTTTGCTCTATTTACTTTCTGTGTTATTATAATTTACAAATTTTTTTAACGTATTGCACTGCAGTGCAGTCACAAAACAACCAATCAGTGATAATAAACCTGATTCTGAAACCCCACATTACAGAAAGTTGTGTTGCAGTACAACAGGTCAAAATTGCCTTCAAAGTACAGATTTGAACAGGTTTCCCCGATGGTGCTACACCAATGCAGCCTGCATAATGCAAATAGCGTTCCTTAACCCATCAATTACTTTGTAACCAACTCAAATTATGGAAGCATGTATTGTGGTAACTGCAGACGTGGTCCGACAAAGGTTCGACACAACTTGCCTCCACGTGCTTTCACCCATTTCCGAAGGCCAGGAACACTCACGTGCACACAACTGATCCACAAGATGTACTTTCAAGATTAACAGAAGCCCAGATATATTGTTCAATATTTTCTTTACCAGGTGCCAGAAGCAGGAAAAATTCTATCAAATGCAAACCGCACCCACTTTGGTTAATTTTCTTCCCGCAGTCGCCGTGTGCTGATGATCTGAGTGCCTAGTAATTCAAGCTCACATTTCTGCTAACTGGCTGCTGTGAAGTCACCTTCTACTTTGCATCAGCCAGGCAGTCAGAAATTCGGAAAATTTCAGCGTGTCAGGAGACTCAGGAACGGGCTATGAGCTTTGCAGTGGTGACTGATCCACAGGAAGCCCCTCCATTCTGGTAGGGGAGCGTGGGGATGAAGTGAGCAGTGATTCTCCAGCAGCACAGGTGTCTCAGGCGCCGTGCCAGCCTGGAAATGCTAAACCCGCACCTCACTGATTGGCTGGGAGACGCTGGGAAAGTGGAGGGAGGGCTGCTCGCTGCACCCAAGCCTTTGCACGACGCATCTGAACTCGCTCGTCTCTGGAAACTCGGGGAAGAGCAGGGAACAGAGGCTGGCTGATTTACAAGCAGCTGTTGTGCAGATTGCTGCTTTAAGTCAGCCTTATACGCTGCAAAATAAACAGAGGCGGGGGAGAGCGCAGAAGCACTTTCCACCCTGAAGTATAAATTTTCTGTGCACAACTGTTAGGGGCAGACTCACGCCCGCCCAGTCTGTGAAGATCCTCTTGGCAGTGAGAGAAGCCACGTAATAATTACAGCCCTCCCCTGACTCAAGAGTGAGCTACACAGAAAGGCTGCTCTTGGCTGGGGATACTGGATAATGAATAATCCGGCAAGAATTGCTTGGCCTCTTGGTCTCTCGAGAGCAGTCCGTGTCAGAGGCAGATTAAATCGTTCTTTCCCCAGCTTCCATCCACTGAGGGCAGCTGGATTAGAGTGGTAGGTTGGCACTTGCCCAGTATACAAAATCCTCACTCCTCGTTCCAACTACCCCCAACCCCACACTCCCTCAACCCAGCAACCACTGGATGTCCCACTGCCAGGATTGGGTCAGGATTCCCAATGTGTTTCTGTGTGTGTGTGTGTGTGTGTGTGTGTGTGTAGGGGGTATTGGCTCAGCCCTCAGATCTGGAGGTGGAGGTGGCCTCTACACTTTACCAGCTGCCCCCGCCCCCTAGTCCATACAGCCACCAGCACCAACACCACCCACAGCAACTTCTCGGTCTCTGATGGCGCCTTCAAGAGAATGGGTGGAAGTGGGAGGGTAGGACTGAGAATGGTGGGGGAGGTGGAAGGGGTGAGCGCATGGAAATCATACAGGCACCAAGTATAAAAAGGCCGGCTGACCCCTGCCTCTGCTGGTCCGAACCCCTCCTGGACAGGAGGAGGCAGTGAAGGGCAAGTCTTGCT
Source organism: Mobula birostris (assembly GCF_030028105.1). Taxonomy (NCBI): domain Eukaryota; kingdom Metazoa; phylum Chordata; class Chondrichthyes; order Myliobatiformes; family Myliobatidae; genus Mobula; species Mobula birostris. The sequence continues at coordinate 138,854,713 of NC_092377.1, forward strand.
ATCAGGGGTGAGGGTTGAGTTGGAAACATCCCAACTGGCAGGGAACCCTGTCGTAAGACGCCCACCTGTTTAAATGTATTGAGGTAGAAGTGAAGGCGTTTTAACGCCTCAAAGCCCTACCAACTCCACCTGCTCTTCGGTAATGAAGTGTTCAGATACCTGGCATCTTTGCGTGGAGAGGAGGTACAGGCTTTCTCCGTGGGGCCAAGAGAGAGGGCAAAGCCCGGTGGGGACTGCTGCCACCTCATAGCTCCACAGACTCAGGTTCAATCCCCAGCTCTACAGCAATCTATGTGGAATGTGCACTCTCTCCTCAGGAACACGCGGGATTCCTCCGGGTGCTCCGGTGTGCTCCGGCGTCACAAAGTCGTGCGGGCTGATAGTTTACCCTGCCCCCCAGGATAAGCAAGTGGTAGAATCTGGGAGAGATGATGAGAGTATAAAATAGAACTAGTGCTGAATTGGTGCAAATGATGGTCAAAGCAGCATGCAGAGGGGGGGGTCGGGAAACCACCAGTGTGAAGGTATTCAAATGAGCTGAAGACTTTTGGCATATGGTAGACATGTGAAGGATCCAATCTTCTCTCTGAAGTTCTCTTTAAAGACTCCGCCCCCCCCCAAAGAAATTCTATTAATAGCTCTCCTACTTCCTCAGATTGGCGCCAAGAACAGCAAACAGTTAAACACGAACTTCTCTTGGCTGACAGATTAAAAGATAAACTGTGGTTATATAAAGATACGTCCTTCTGCTGACGTCCTGCTGGAACCCACAGCACTGTTTACACAGGAAATTGGAAATTGATCTGGATTAGTTTCAAACTGGAGCTCTGTTGCATTGGAATGGAGAGTGGTGTCAAACAACAGCAACAAGTCCTCCAACACTTGACCTTGAACAAGGTATGGAGGGGGCCACACTCCATATATTCCCACCTCACAAGTCATCAATCATCCGAACCTTTGACCAGACAAGAGGGGCCAAGAAGTGGACTAAATGTTGAACCCATATCCTGTTGTTCAAAGTACAATTCTGCCCACAAGACACCGTGCCACAAACCCCACTGTGGTCAACAACCTCCCAAACCCTCAAACTCTACCCAAGGATGACAATAGCCTCAGACTTGTGGAGGCATCCCTGTCTCCAGGTCTCGCAGCACATCGACTTGGAACTGTACTGAAGGCTCCTTCACCAAGGATTGCACTGGTTCTGGAAGGCACCTCACTTCCACCTTCACAATGGACAGTTTGGGATAGACAATAAATGCTGGCCATGCCAAAGAGGCCCAGAGTTATGGCTTTGTGGATACACACAGCACAGACGAAGGCCCTTCAGCCCATCAAGTCTGTGTCAATCACCAAGCATACCCTCAGCAACACCCCCAACTTCTGCATCCTGAAACTCCCTCCCTCCCAGCACTGTGAGAACATCTTCACCATGTGGACTATGGTGAATCATGAAGGTGACTCGCCCTCACCTTCTCAAGGGGTGATCGGGGGTGGACATTAAGTACTGGCCTTGTTTGATCATTGCCAGCCAAATAAAGACTTAGTCACAAATGAATCTTTTCCAATGCCCAACCCAAGCTGCCAATGGGTCCTCACTAGTGACCATATTCCTGGCTTGTGGCCCCACATTGATAATTCAGGGGAGTTGGGCAGAATTGACAACAAAAGCACAGAGGGCCCACTCAGCATAAACACAAATGCTGGAAATTTTGAATAACTAAAACACACACACACACACAAACACACAAAATGCTGGATGAACTCTGCAAAGTCAGGCAACATCTATGGAGGGGAATGAACAGTCAATGTTTCGGGATGAGACCTAGTGAAGGATCTCAGCCTGAAATGTCGACTGTATTCTCCTCCCTAGATGCTGCTTGACTCATTGAGTTCCTCCAGCACTCTGTGCGCCTGGGTCCACTCATCACTGCTGACGGCTGAGGGCAGCTGATGTCACAGAAGTGAACAGCATCCTGTGGAAGAGTGGGGTGCAAAGATGGGGAACTTTAGCTCAGCTGAAAACAAGAGCAACTGAACAGGAGAACCTTTCCAGGGACAGGTTAAAAATTTCCCAGCATAACATAAGAGGGGATGTCAGACCAGGCAATGTTTTAGCTTGGTGCAGCTCATAGAACAGAGCCTTCAGGAAAGTGAGGGAGATCTTGGTTAGTTGGTTACCCTTTAAAACAACCAGAGTTAAACCTGCACTTGGTTAAATCAGGCACTTTAATTTAAATTCTTTCTCAGCTGCCTCAAGGAAGGGACTTTGATTTTCCATTCTTTTTCTAGTGAAGAGTGTTCTCATTCTTTTTCACATCTTACAATCCAAGTTGTCCTTCCAACCAAATAGCCTCTGGAGGGAGCATGGGTCAAAGCCAAAAGACAGGAGCAGAACTGGGCAGTGTAAGTGTAGCTAGTGCTCCCTTCCAGCATCCAGAATGCCTCAAAAAGGCAGCGTCTGTCTTTAAGGACCCCTATCGTCCAGGGCTTGCCCTCTTTTCATTGCCTCTATCAAGAGGGAGATACAGGAGTTTCAGGAACATTTTCTTCACCTCCACCATCAGATTCCTGAACAACAATGAGCTCATGTACACTACCTCACTATATACTTCTTCCTATCTTTTTCCACCACTAATTTAATTTTTAAAATATACTTCTTACTGCAAAGTGTAGTTTTTTAAGCATTGCAATGTTCTATTGCTGTAAAACAACAGATTTCATGACACATGCCAGTGATACTGACCCTGATCCAGATTCTGATCAGTGTTGTCCTATATCAGGGAATCACTGGGGTCAACACTCCCGGCAGATGCTCTGTGAGGATGGGGAGGAAATGTATAATCGTGCACAACGAACCTGGCAGCCCCCACACCCTGGCTGATGTGTAAAGACAAGCAAGAGAAAAATCTGCAGAAGCTGGAAATCCAGGCAACACACACAAAATGCTGGAGGAACTCAGCCAGCCAGGCAGCATCTATTGAAAGGAGTACAGTCGACGTTTCGGGCCGAGACCCTTTGGCAGGGCTTATGAAGGGCCTCGGCTCGAAACATCCATTATACTCTTTTCCATAGATGCTGCCTGTCCTGCTGGGTTCCTCCAGTGTTTTGTGTGTGATGTGTCAGGACTAACCTTGCGCAGTATTCCAGGACTGTACAACAGCAGTGAGAGCAACACTGAGTGCCTGTACAATTTCCATTATATGGTAGCATAGCGGTAACGCGAAGTTATTACAGCTCAGGACATTCCGGAGTTTGGAGTTCAATTCTGACGCTATCTGTAAGGAGTTTGTACGTCCTCCCTGTGATCGCGTGGGTTTCCTCCGGGTGCTCTGAGTCCAAAGCCGTACTGGTTACGAGGTTAATGCATCGTTGTAAACAGTCCTGTGATTAGGTCAGTGTTAAATAGGTTGGCTGCTGGACAGTGCGGCTCGTTGGGCGGGGAGACCTGTTCCCAGTTCCTCGGGCCACGGACATTTGGATCAAGCTCAGCTCTGATATCTTCCCCCTGTGAAGCACCCATGAGCTTTGGGACAGCACAGCGCCACACCGGGTAGCGCTGCCACCTTTCAGCTCCAGCAACCCAGATCCAATCCTGACCGCTGAGGCACCGTCTGTAGTCAGATTAAACCTTCTCCCGGTGACTGTGCGGGTTTCCCTCGGGCCCTCTGGCTTCCTTGTCCATCTCAACAGCATCAAGCTCAAGTTTACTGTCACCTGATTGTGTATATATTTAAACAATCAAACGAAACAACGTTCCTCCAGACAACAGTGCGCCCCCAAAATATACATCACACACAGAACATAAACCATAACATTAGCAAGGATAAGTTAATAAGGTTTAATTCAGAATGCAGTTGGAGGCTAATTGGTTGCTGCTACACCCCCTAGTGTGTAGGCGAATGCAAGGATGAGTGGGGCCATTGAAGAAATTGCGGGGTGAGTGAAATGGGATTGGAGTGAATTAGACTTTGAGCATAGAACGGTACGGGGAACAGGCCCTTCGGCCCACAGCGGTGTGCTAGACCAATACAATTAGTCATCAAATGGCCTACTAAACCAATCTCTTCTGCCGACACGTGCCCATATCCTTCTGTTGTCGTGTTACACGTTTTCGTGGCTCCTACCTGCTGACTGACCAGCCAGGGAGGCAGATCCTTAAAGGAGTCAAACTCACGCGTGCGGCTTGGAGCATCAAGCTGATCCCGAAGGACTGGCCTCCCTGTCCATTTTAATTAGCCAGATGATTACACGCTGGAAATAGCACCATGAAAAGGTGGCTTGTTCACAGTTGTTACTTGAGCAAGACTCCACGAACAGCCTGTGCCAGTTACCTGCTTTGGGAGGGAGTCTGTCTCAGCTACCAAGTAGCTTGGAAGGCGTTAAGTGAGGAAGCTTGGTTGCCGCATTTGGAACTGCTCTTTGTCTTTGAGGTTGCCAGTGTTTCAGACCTCCAGCGACCCTGCTACGTGAAGACAAAGAACTGTTTCACTAGTGGCAGCATCAGGAAACAACATGAGCAATTTTATCCGCAGCCTTTCCCCCGACCCCAGCGCTGACACTTCCCACGCCTCCACTGCACCCCAAACCAGCCCAGCGTCGCTCTGGTCTGAGAAACAGCAGAGGGAAATGGGTCAAGGGTACCCAACGCCTCACTTAACCGAAGCAACTCCCCACGCCCCTAGGTACCCTCAACGAAATACTTGCCACTGTGGAATAACCCATCCCTCCAAGGAATGAGGTTTCCATCCAATATGTCTGTCTCCATCCCTTACCAAAGCATGCAACTGAGTGAGTTTCAATCTTTGTGGATCAGTCATTGGCATGGAGTTCTGCCTCTCCCACTCTTCAGAAGTTCATCAATCAACTTACCCAGCTCTGGCTCCAGGAATTCCAGCCTGGGGCAGCGGCATGGGGGAGGGGCAGTGGAGCTGTAAATCACCTGCCAATGAAAGCTCCCAAGAAGAAATGCCAAATCCTTTTTTCAAGACATGGCTCACCAGGGGTGGAGGGGGTTGAGTCAGGGTTGGGTGCTTATCCTGACGAGCAACGTTCACATAGCTGCCTTCAGCGGGGTGACTGTGAGCAAGCAGTACTGCACAGCGAGCAAAACACAGGCACGTCAACATGCAAAGAGCCGTCAATGGGTGGGCAGGGACAGTGGGTCGGAACGCAGGCAAAGTGATTCACCTGCAGGACAGATTTAGCATCGATCGCTCAGAAGAGCATGCGTGGGAGGCTTCCTTTCTGATCTCGGCACAAATTCCCTCCTCTGTGAAAAATGGCTGGAAGGTGACACGAGGACTTAACAAAAACAAGGTGAATCGGTTCCAGGCCTCCTGGAGTCAGTCTGACACATTGGATGGGGTGCTGGGAGCTTTCCCCTCACTTGGTCACTGAGTCAGAATTCTTGGGTCACTTTCAGGAACATCCCCCTTCCATGTGTCTTCACCAGCACAATTCAGAGTAATGGGGGGGGGGGGGGGGCGGCGGAGGGTCAGGCAATAGCCTGAGGAGGGCAAGCCCAAAAGCAAGGCCTTGTGATCCTCTTCCCCAACACCATGGCTTGATCTCCAAGGCCCTAGCAAATACCCCACCACAGAGAAGCTGACAGCAGCCATAGGCATGTGCCACCGTTCCAGTCCCGGTCAGCTGTCGAGCCACCACTTATTCAGCCCCTGTGGCGGCTCAAAACAAGGCTTCCTTGTTCTGAATTGAAGACTGAAAATCACTTTCCTCAAGGTCTCCCGACGCAAGGGCGGTCGTTTTGCCGTACCTGCTCATTAGCCACGCAACACGAGCGGATCTGCAATAAAGGCGTGATTTATAGCCAGGAATCTTTAGTCAGCCTCTGACTGTTCGCAAAGCTGCTTGCAGACTTCCTCCAGAGCAGAGGGGACCTGCTGTAACTCATGTTCTCAACAGCCTGGTATCTACACGGTGTATGGGATGCCAAATGATTGCATAAGCCCATAACTCAGTGGATGATGGAAATGAGCAGGTCGGAATCAGGAAATAAGTGAAATTTCAAATCCCTGCTGATTCCGGCACAGAAAGCAGAGCAAAGAGAGTGAAGGAAAATGAGGCTAATTAAAAATAAACGAAAAGCTTGCCTTGTTTGAGATCTCCAGTGATAGTTGAAATGTGGAGCAGTATTTTCAGGATTGTTTTCGGAGGTCGCTTGGCAGATTTGCCACATTGTCATGGGCACCAACAAGACTTATTTTCCAATAACCAGTCAACATTGGAACCAGTTATGCTGTCCAAATAGTCGTAGTCTCTACCCAAGCGTAGGCATGCCCTCTGCTCTCCCTCTCACCCCTCTGCAACTTAAAACATACTTCACTTCTCACTTTCCCTGTTCAATCTCCCGAAACCTTAACCCTGTTTTGCCCTCGCCACAGATGCTGCCTGACTTTCTGTTCACTGCATTTGAGTGTCTCTGGTTTTTGAAGATATGCATGAACTCAGTACTCGTCGCTCATACACACGAGCCAGAAACAGCACCAGCCCACTCCGCCCTTCAAACTGGCTTTGTCAAAATAATGACTGACCTACCAGAACCGCATTCCCACCTGCCTGGTAACCTTTCAACCCCTCCCTGCACCCTCCCCCCAAACTACATCTCTATTTCTGATGTTTACTGGAGGGAGAGAGAACTGGGACGTGCCAATGACACCATTACCATCATCTCAATATCCCACTCCAGGTAAAGATGCCACTTGGAGTTGGTTAGAGTATTCTTCAGCATGTTTAGTGGGTCACTTTTGTGCAACAAAGCAACTTCACCTCCTCAAAAGCAAGGTTCAGCTGGACAACAGGTCTTGGGGAATCAAGACAACTCTCCCACCATCCCAGATACTATACTTGACTTAGCACCAGCATCGCTACGGTTCATTCACTAACAGTCCGGGTTAAATCCACTGCAAAAGCTAGGGCAACCTGTCCCACAATGGTGCTGGTTGTGCTGGACCAGACCCCCCCTCTCTGAATGACGCCCGGAATCATCTCCCCCTGCCAACTTCCCCACAATGATTTGGCTAAGCTAGCACCCCACTGGGCTGACCTCAGAGGGTCCATGCACTCTTAAACCCAGGCAAAATGTATTAACAATCTCAAGTGAAAACCAACCCTAATTTTAACAGTTACAAACAGCTCTGACACTCAGCAACATTCAAACTATTATAAGGGGGCGGGGGGAGGAATAAATCAGCTCCCTTAATCTGCCAGAGTCTGGAATTATTCTGGATTTATGAAGGATACCAGAATCAGTGATCCAGCCAGTTTAATTCTTCTCACAGGATGATGGTGACTTGAGCAGTTCCAGCCCAAATCAAAGATTTAAACAGAACAAAGGTCGTGTTTTCTCCCCCCGCCCCCCCACTCCCTGGGCATTAAATCAACTACATAGCTACCATCTTAAAAACCAGGTCGCTGCTGGGAGAACATCTGGTCACGGTTGTGTTTGTCTCTTCTCTGAGAATCAATCAAACTAAGAAGTTTGTTTTAAGAGAATAACTCTAGCTGTTCCAGAATACCAGAACATTCCGACAGAGCAAAAGAGCCCGAGGCTGAACTGTGGCACTGGCGGGGAGTATTCAACACTGCTATTTACAAACTGTTATTAAACTGGCTACAACTCAGCCACGGTTAGACAGTAGGTTTCCTGCAACCACTGAAATAATAAATCACACTCACTTCCAATATATGAATCTATCTTTGCTTAAATTACTTGTTCCCTCAAAGAGCTAATCAGCTCTAGCTTTCTCCAGTAAGGCACTTCAGGAGGAATCACTGAGTCCCTCCCCACTACCCTCCGACTCCTAACAAAGTAACACCATATTCTACTATGATTATTATTCTATTATGGATTTATTGAGTATGTATTACGTACATTACTTTGATAATAAAGTACATGGTATGGTAGTGTAGTGGCAAGCAGAACACTTTACAGTACACGTAACCTGGGTTCAATTCCCATTCCTTCCCCCCCACCGCTGCTTGTAAGGAGTTTGTACATTCTCCCTGTGACCACATGGGTTTCCTCCGGGTGCTCCGGTTTCCTCCCAAAGACCTACCGATTGGTGGGCTAATTGGTCATTGTGAATTTGCCTGTAACTAGGCTAGGACTCAGCCAGCAGTGGGTTGCTGCCAGCATAGCTCCAAGGGCCTATTTCACTCTGACCTCAATTAAAAATTAAAATACAAATCTACTTTGAGCAATCTCAAACCTGTCCAAACCTCCCCACCTGTCCTTCTCGCTGTTTCAACAGAACCAGCCAAGCGCCGACCTATCTGTGCACAGATAGAAGGCGCAACATTTGGGGAAGCTCTGTGATAACTTAAGCAGAGAAGCACTATTGCATAATTTTCAAAGCGCCATTCTGTGCCTCAGTGTCTGTTCTTGGGGATTTGATGTCATGTATTTTACCTTCATCCACTGTCAGGCCCAGGATCCATAGATTTTAGAGAGGGTTTGTGTGGAAGTGGAACAGATTCCCAGTTCTCCCTGGATGAAGAAAGCCAGTTACCTTGCAGCCCAAGTCTAGGTCAACACCCGAGGAAGCAATAAAGGGACGAGAGGCCCAAGAGGGCAGTATTTAAAGAAACAGCACGAGTAGCAATCAGCCTTTCATACCAATTGTGTTAATCAAGGAGAGTGATATCTCAGCTTCACTCTCTAGGCCAATCCTCATCACCCACAACTCTCCAAAACCCCAAAATCAATCTCCCTTACGAAAAAACCTGAAGCTCCAAAGCTACAGTCAAAGACTCACTTTCTTTTCGATTCTGCACCACAACGGCAGGAAGTACAAAGTTCCTATTTCAGCCCAGAACTTTAAATTTAATTCAACCAATCGACTCACAAGCAAGGAAATAAATAGGTATTCAATGTTTCCTCACTTCCAACTAGTTTTCAATCCTCTTTGCCACGAACCCATCCCTCTCAATCTTCCCCCGTCTTGTAGAACCAGGCTCAAGATGATGATGGCTGGATACCGCACTAACAGCCAGTCTTTCAGACGATGAAGCACGAGTTCAAATCTCACCACAACAACTTCAGTTAAATTCAAGTAATTGACAGTCAAAAAAAAGTAGGACATGGGGGTGGGGGGGGGGGGAATAAGAAAAACAAATAGATAATGCTGGAAATACTTGGCGTCCCAGGCTGATGAAATATTAATACCGTTACACCATCTGCAGTTGATAAATGACTAGTTGACTGTTTCTGGTTTAATTTATACTTTATAAAAAAAACTTACTAATGGAACTACTGGATTACAACAAAAATTTGGGTTCGTAAATATTCTTTGGGGATATTTATGATCCCAATATCCCCAAGCACAGGGATTTATTACCCATCTCTATACTACACAAAAATGACTGCCAACACATCCCCAAACATGGTGACAAATCCTGCACTGACACGTTAGCCGCCTGCGCAAACCAATGCACGTGGCACATCATGCGAAAGCACAAAAAGCAGATGCACCCACTGGACTGCCCCAGTCCAGCATGGGTAGGGGCTGTTCTGTGTCAGCAGATAAATGTTCACCAGACTCTGGCTGGGCAGTGGTGAATGGTAACAGCACAAGTCCTGACCTCACCTCAGTAGCCTGTACACCCAGCATGCCCTACACAACATCAACGTGCGAAAAAGTGTAAATCAATACACAATAAACTGCTTCTTCTGAGAGAATTTCCTTCCCACTAATCAAGTACTCATTACCAGAGGCCAATATTCAATGCTGAAGTTGTGGTGCCAAGTGCCAGTGGGATATTAGACTGCAAAAGCCATTGCAGCTGGGCCTAAGGCGGAATATTTGTGAGGAAAGGGGAATGGGTTCTTGAGGTGGACGTGATCGTTTTGATTTGCTGGGGTCCTTCCAGAGCTGGTGGGGCAGGATCTCAACCCATTGATGATAAGGGACAATGACACATGTCCAAATCAGAATAGTGTGCAATGCCGGGGGCAACCCGCAGGTGGCGGTGTTCCCATAAGCCTGCTGTCCTTATTTTTCTTGGTGTTGGAGGTTGCAGCTTTGGGAACTGCCGCTGGTGCTGTGTGGGAGAGTAACTGCACTGCATTTTGTACATGGTACACGCTGCAGGCACTGGCTGGAGGGAGCAAATGTTGCTAACCTAGCTGAATGGTGCTGAGCTTCTTGGGAGCTGTTGGAACGGCAATCATCCAAGCAAGTGTCGCATCACACTCCTGGAGATGGTGGAAAGGCTTTTGGGTGTCAAGTCACCTGCTGCTGGATACCAGGTCTCTGACCTACCCTTGTAGCCAGTGTTATCTTTCTGGCTACAGCGAACCCTCCACCAACAACCCTTGCAACCTCTCTCCCACATCAGGTACAGATGGTGAGGACCCGGTAAAAGCAGTGGTGAATGCCTAGAAAAGGTTGACTCTCACTAACCAGGCGACCTCGTGTGGAAGTCAAAGGCAGTGAAAGGGAGAGGGGGATTCCCACAGCACCATGCACTGACCTTGATCCAGTTTGAAGATGGGTTAAACTGATGGACAGTGCCCTGGGTTGTTGTTAGGAAAGAAGCAGTAATTTTCTACATTATCCTGGCCAATACTGACCCCTCAAAACTTCAAAAACAAGGTTATCCCAGAAATGGTTTTATAAGATGTGCAGCCTTACGGAACCCTACTGTGCATTGTTTTCCTTCATAGGGATCCACATTAATGGGTGGAGAACAAGTTTGGGTATTCAGATTGCAGACACTAGAATCGAGAGCCAAAAGTCAGGTAGCACCCAAAGAGTCAAAGGTAAAGCTGATATTCCAGGTTGAGACTATGCACCAGTAATGCTGAAGAGTCTTAACCCAAAACTTGACTATCCCTCTGTCTCCATGGATTCTGCTCAACCCACCAGGTTCTTCCAGTTTTTTTTGCATTGGACATCCAGCACTGGGAGGATGTGTTAGATATTCTTTTCTTTCCCCTCTCCTGTCCAGAGTCAGAGAGAAACTAACATTCCCTGCCAAGGCAGCAATGACTGAAAAGGGAATCTTGAGGAACCAGCCAAGTCTAGAAATGGGACACACTTCACCAAAGGTGAAGGGGCACAGCTGATGAGGGTCTGAAAGGTATAACACACAGGACCCCCCTCTCAGTTTTACCACCAGCATCGTAATGCTCGAGTATTTCCAGACACCTGCCTTTTCCGGCATCGCGCCAAGCTGGGGTCAACAAGGTTGTGGTCACATAAGTGCTCCAGGCTACTGACAGAAGCACAGAGTTTCCTGGAAGTAAAATCTGATCCTTCACGGAAAACCAGAGACAAGCACCGATGCCAACACCGGCAACCTTGCAGGACGGGGACTGACAGAACTTTGCAGGGAACAGTCGGGCTGCTCTGGCAGAACATCAACTGTTCAGTCCATCTTGTTGGGGCAGTCGAGAAAGAACTCCCCTACTTCATCCCTCATCCCAGCATCAGGCTTGTTGCTCTTCAGGTCATGACATATTCAAGCACTGTAGAAATACGATGAAGGTCTCTGATCTCAGGTAGCAAATTGCAGATATCCAGCAGCTTCCGAGTGAAATGATCTCTTCATGTCTCCCCTATGATTCTTACTTAAAATCTTTGACCCTTGGTTTTGATCCCCCCTCCAAGGTTAAATGAGAACGCCCTCCCTCGGGTGTGCTGTTGTAACACAAACGGTACATTTCACTCCTTGTTTCGATGTACACACGACAACTAGAATTGAATATGAAACCACCACCCACTGCATAATTTTCTTGATTTCTTCCTCTGACTCCCACCCTGTCAGAATCTTTTCTCACAACTGAATGTGTCTGGTGCTCACAATGGGGGAGGAGGAGGGGGGGAAGAGATCCACAGTGCAGTCAAGGCTGCTCCATGGTATTGCAGCAACACAAAAACACAGCAGTTACATCAGCACTGATCTGATGACCTGAAGCTGAAAGCTTGCCTTCTTACTGCCAATCACACCAGCAATCTCAAATGGATGCGCCCTAAAATATCAACGCACTGTCAAAGTAAGCAGGACAAACAACAAAAAAAAAATCAAGCTTTCTGCCCTTGTTTAAACCAAACCGCCAATGTGCAAAGTCCGCCAAAGGATGGGTGCTACAGGAAAACAAAGGAGAAGGCAAAATCCCTGTCATGGGAGTGTGGATTTTGTGATGGGATCTAGGAAGAGCACAGGGACTTAGGGCAATCAGAGTACACACAGTCACACGAAAGAGTGGCCTGGAAGTTCTCAGTTCAGCAGCACCCTTCCTTCACCGAGGTAGAGACCCTTAGGTGCCACTGCAGGCATAAGGCCACCATCTACTGAAGCAAGATCCTGCAGGTTATGACGAAGTCAGCAGCTCAACATTCCCCACACAGCACCAGAGACCTAGGTTCAGTCTTGATGCTGTGTAAAGTTTGGACGTTCTCCCTGCAACCTCAAGATTTGTTCCCCACACCCCCATCCCAAAAAATGTGCAGGTTGGTAAACTAATTGGACGTGATAAGATGCCCCTAGGGTGCAGATGAGGGGTAGAAAATGGGCTTAGTGGGAGAATAAACTGAGATGATGTTTTTAGTAGTGTAAATGGGTGGTTTACATTTAGTATCAACTCAGTGGGCAGAAGGGTCTGATTTTGTGCTATATGACTCAAAGTCACCTACTATCCCGACCTGGAAATGTCTCCAATCCTGAAACTGCCTTCCCTACAGCACCGCATGAGCACCTTTGACAGAATGACGGCAGGCACTCCAGGCAGTAGCTCACTACCACCATCTCAAGGACAATGAATGGAAAATAAGATGCCACCGTTTGAGCTCCAGGTCTTTGGTTAATCTCTTTCAATGCTGGCATCAACCCAACAATGCAGAGAACTGGTTACATCAGAAACCCCCGAAGTCCACTCTCACCCAGCTGGCAGTAATGGGGTTAAGTGTGATTGCCTCCAACAAGATATCACCTCTAACCTCTGAGCTCCCAGTGATAATCAGTTACATTGCTAACATCCTCAGAGTCACCGTTGCTGGACCAGCTGTGTAAACACTGAGGCTACAGGAGGAGAGGCCAGGGGTCAAGCATTCAGTGAGCAACTCACTCCCGATACTCCACCGCCTCGTCACATGCACGATGAAGCACTCGATGCTTGTGTGGATGAGCTCATTTCTTACAACACTGAAGCTCGACGTTACTCAACACAGAGTGATGTTGCCCTCTCCGTCACCATCACACGAGGTGTATGACCAATGTCTTCCACAAAACCTCCCAAACTCACAACGTCCTGCGACCGAGGGAAGGTGGCAGAGGGATACACCGCCACCTGTAGGATACCTTCCAAGCCATACAACATCCCAACGTAGACATCAGTCAGCGATCCTTCATCATTGGGTCTAAACCTCTTAACAGCACACAGGCGGCAACAGCCTGAGCTGGGGGCTTGCTGGCACATTCTGGCTGGGCACTGATCAGTGTTTAGTCTCCAAGAACAGCCTGTTTCTGGATCACTCTCAGACACCCAGTGGCCCTCCCTGCAAACTGCATTCTATAAGTGCCATTGAATTTGGTGCCATTTCCAAAAGGAGACTTGGGGTTGGCCACTACACGCTGTCCGTTGATGTGTTCACTGAACTACTGAAACTCTACACCATAAGAGTATTCATGGAGCCTCAGTCTTAACACAAGAGTAATGATAAAACTTTTGCACATCACTGGTTTGCACTGAACCATGCCAAAAACTTCAGATGCCAGGGAACGCACACAAGGAGCCCTTAAATCCTTTGCCGTGCTTCTGGTTGTCATTATCAAGTCTTTGCTCGCACTTGGGGAATGCGAGGCTTGTTAGTAGAGTGAAAGGACCAGGGATGTACAGTGGCCATGGCTGTTTCACTGTTAATGTCCCACTCCAGCCCCAGCTCTGTTGCGAGCTTTAATGAGGAACGCCAGGCTGAATCAATGCATGTGAGCTGCTGTGTTCCTGGTGTACTACTGGAGGAGCCAGCATCTGAATGGCACTTAAACCGAGGCCTTGTCTGCTTTCCCAGATGAGCATGTGGCTAGCCAGTGGCTGTGGAGGGGGTTGGGTGGGAGAAGAACTGGGACCTCTGCTGGTATCCCTGCCAATACTTATCACTCAAAATGTGCCAGTTATCATTCTGCTTCCTTGCACTCTTCAGCCAGGGGCTGGTGAACTTGTGGAATTCACTGCCACAAGACGGGCGTGGAGACCAAGCTATTTGGTATGTTAAAAATGGAGAACGATAGGTAGATAGATTAGTAAGGCTGTCAATAGTTATGGGGATAATGCAGGAGAATGGGATTGAGAGGGAAAATAAATCAGCCATGAATGGCAGAGCAGATTCAATGGGCCGAATGGCATAATCCTGCTCCTGTGTCTTAGCGTCTGGGTTCTTGCTGTGTAAATTATTATCTTCATGTCACCAGCACTCCAGATTCTCTCCAACCCTTTGAAAGCCCTGCAAAACCCTTACCCATTTCCACTTCCATTCTCTTCCCCAAACGACAGTCTATTTTTACCGTGAACTCCACCTCCAAAATCCTGAGAGACTAACAGCTTTTCTACTCACCGAGCTCTGATGGTGCTGGCAGTCCTCAGCTACCTCACCCAGTTAGCATTCAACCAAAGGTCCCACACATCTACCACTGTGACAGCCTCACTGACTCAGCAAAGTCTTCCCATTGTACTACAGGTAGTGCTCTCCACTAATACTGAACATTCCCCTGGTGTTCTGAAATTGTGGTCACTGCTGTAAGAATAGAAAGACCACCCCCCCCCCTGCTTTTAGGTCCACTAGTAACCGAAGGCATCTCTAACCCTGCTGGTGCTCTACCCACATATGTATGTCAGATGAGGGGTCTCGGCCCAAAACGTTGACTGTTTACTCTCTTCCACAGATGCTGCCTGGCCAGCTGAGTTCCTCCAGCAGTTTGTGCGTGCTGCTCGGATTTCCAGCATCTGCAGAATTCCCCTTGTTTATACATGTCAGAGGTCAGTCGGGGAGCAGCCTAGCCTCAGTGTGAGGACCCAAGTGTTTCCTGCCGCTGTGTGCACAGAGAAACAAAGGCTGGTCAACCTGTGAGCAGCAGGGTAGCACAATGCTTTAACACCACCAACAACCCAGGTTCAATTTCCATGCTCTCTGTGAGGAGTTAGTATGTTCTCCCTGTGACTGCATGGGTTTCCTCTGGGTGCTCTCGTTTCCTTCCGCATCCCAAAAACATACTGGTTAGTAGGTTAATTGGCCAAATGGGGCTAATTGGGTAGCATTTGCTTGTTGGGCCGGAAGGACCTGTTATTGCACTACAAAGCTAAATAAATAAATATAAAACTTGATGATGTTCACCTCTCTGAGGTAATCCTCCAACAACCCACTTATTACAACATTCAACTCGATCTAATCAGCCCCCTACCCTTTCTCCTCTATCCCCTGCGGTTTATTCTCTCTGTAACGCTCCGGTTAGGATTTCTACTGCTATGTTGGGAAGTGTTTTATTTTTGCTGTTTTCTGTAAAAGCAAGTGAGTTCTGCCGGCAAGACTGTTTTGGCTTCGGCTAAAGATAAGGAGCCGTGTTGTCCCACTTAGGAATGGTGTATCAGCCAATCAGGATTGAGGAATGTGAGTGAAGGTTCTACAGAGCTGAGGAGAAGAGTTTTCTGAAGGACAGGAGTCTGGTTTGGGGTCTTTTGGTGGGGGATGCGGAGAGGGAAGACCTTGATGCAAGGAGTGTTTCGTGAGATGGAGTCCAAGAAGAGAAGTTATACCTGTGATTGATGAGAATTCAGCGCCGTGAGTAAAGAGCGACTACTCCAGAATGAGCTCCCATGTTTACATGCACATTTAGACTGTTTTAACTGCTATGGGCTCTTTTATTTTTCCCTCTTTTCTTATTAACTGCTTGATAAAGCTGAAATTGGTAAATACATTTCCTTTATAATTTTGTGCTGGCATACAATCCGTTATTTCTGGGTGACTGATAATTGTGTATGGCAGGATTTACACAGCATTTGAGGTGCTTTTAATCGGAACATCACTGTTTAGTTGAACACCAAATCTAGACGTGTGTTGTTTATGAAAGGTGGCCTTCTCATCGCCGTCACGCAGCTGTAAGCAGAGTCAGCCAATGAGCCAAGTTGGTACATGAGCCCCAGAGAGAGGCCTGCATCTCTCACACACAGCCACCAATTCCCTTCTGATTCTTTACTACTTAGCCACACTAAAGGGTGATCTGCAGCAGCCAATTAACCTACCAGGACAATTTTTTTTTGGACACTGGAGAAAACGGAAACACCCAGGGGAAATCTACGTGGTGAAACATGCTAACTTCACGCAGACAGCACCGAAGTGCACAATCACACCTGGGTTGCTGGAGCCGCAAGCTAGCAGCATGTGGCCTCATCCTTGTGTTTGCTCGACAAGACTTTTTGGAAGCTGGAGATCATTGCACCCACCTCATCTGTGCAAGGCTTTCTCAGACCCCAGGCTTGCCAATACTCATTCATTTCAGGTATCCCCATACCTATCAAGTCACTGTCTCCTAACCCTTGCTGAACAACATAACAAAGGGAAAAATAATCTTCAATAAAAAACATGACAAGCTGGATGGTCAGGCAGTGTATGCAAAGAAACAGAATATGAGGAGAATCATTTTGGGTCAAGAACCTTTCTTCAGAACTCTTAGTTCACAACTAAGCAGCAATGACCTGAAATACTGACCCAATTTCTTTTCCCTGCGGATAACAACCAATCGAACAAGTGCTTCCAGCTTTTTTTTCTATTTTTGCTTTAGGCATCCAATCAAGGCCTGGCAAGCCACTGCTGGCTCGGTACCAACCTCTCTGCGTCACAAGTTCAAGTCCCATCCCCGACACAAAAATGCAGTTCGCAGTGAGTGGAGCTCTGAGAGCATTGACAGAGACGTCATTACCTAGACTTTAATTAACTGAACTGAAATTCCTCAGTTCTTGTTGTGAGGTTTCAACTCCATGGATACTGGTCCGGTAACTTATCACAGTGATACATTAATTGGATAAAATTGCTCGGTCTCCACAGAACGGGAGTGACCCAGGGGCTTCCTGCAACACCAGCCACGGCTCTTTAGTTGCCCTGAATACGAGTGACTGGTTAGTGTGACTGTGACTGTGTAACGTGGGTTGGTACACTAGCGTAGTGATGAGTGCATCACTTTACAGCGTCGATGACCACCAACTGGGTTCAGTTCCCACCTCTGCCTGTACATTCTCCCCATGACTGCGTGGGTTTCCTCCACATCCCAGAAGCACAGGTTAGGGTCAGTGAGCTGCGGGCACGCGATGTTGGAGCCAGAGGCAGTAGCTACACTTACGGGCTGCCGCCAGCACAATCCTCACCGATTTCATTTGATGCAAATTACATGCTTCACTACACATTTTGATGTACACATGGCAAACAAAGCTGACTGCTTTCTTTAACCCTTCACGTGCTTTGACCCCCCCCCCCCCATATCACACATGCTATCCACAGAGCTACTGCCTCACGGTGCCAGAGACCCAGGTTCAATTCAGACCTTGGCCGTCGTCTGTGCGGAGTTTGTATGTACGCCCTGTGACCGGTGGTTGATACTGATTGCTGCAGTTACCTCCTACATCCCAAACAGGTGGGTTAACTAGTCACTGTAAATTATCCCTGGATAGGCGAGGGTTAGATCCCAAGGAAAGCAGACAGGGAAAGTGAGGAGAATAAAAGAAGAGGATAGAATGAAGAACCACCGTAACTGGGTGGTTAAGGGGTTAATATGGACTTAATGGGCTGAAGGGCCTCTTTGTATGACTCATTGACACACTCTAGATCTCAAACTCTGTGAAGTAGCACCAAACACAACTTACTGACACTGCTCCACTGAACCAATGAATATTTCAAATAAGGAACTTTAATTTATAAGCACAAGTGTCTGTAGTCTAGACACACACATACACACACCAGGGGGAGCAGATTCAACCGCAGCCTTCAATAGGGAACTGGATAAGCATCTGAGAGGACGAAACGTCGAAAAACTGGATTGGGGTAAACCGGATTGGATTTTTTTTTTTTTTGCATATGTCCAGTCCAGGCTCACTGAGCTGAATGACCTCATTCACTGTTGCAACCGTGGTGTGACTCTGGGACTGAGCGAGGATCCTGAACTGGCAGTTCTCTGCTAAGGATGAAGGCTCAGGAGCCCACGTGCAGGTGCTGGGACTTCAGTGCTGTCAAGAGCCCTGTGATCACGCAGTCTCTCTCACACACACAACTGTGGACAGGCTGAGGGTGTGGGCCAACACACACACAACTGTGCACAGGCTGAGGGTGTGGGCTAACGCACACACACAAAATACTGGAGGAACTCAGCAGCATCTACGGAGGGGAATAAAGAGCCAACATTTCGGACCAAGGTCCTTCTTTAGGGCTGCCACCCCAGTGACTGATACAAGGGATGGCGTGATAGATAAAGATTCAAAATAATTGGCTTTCAGACAAGGGAGCACTTTCCTAGGCTTTGCAGCTCAGCCATGTACCGATTGCCAATGAGTTCTGCAAAATTAATGACAGAAGTGATTATGTGAGTCTGAATATGAAGGGCAACTGACTGTGGGTGAATGTATGCGAGGGAGCATACAGGAGAGACTGAGAGTGTGTGCGGGAGAGTATGAGTGAACAAGTTTGCTTGTGTGAATGTATCCCTGCGACAGCACATGGATGTTTTATCAGTGTGTACGTGAGAACGTCCCCATGCTCAAGAAAACACACCGGATCCTTCTAATAACCAGCAAAAACTATTAAATGCAGAAACCTTTCACACACAAGCTGCATTAGTGAACACACCACGCACATAATGAACCAATGTTAGCACGACCAATAACCCCAAGGAAAACATTGCCGCTTTAAAGTCACCTGAGGTGGGGCCCACCGGCGGAGCAGCGCAGCATTACCAGCGCACAGCTGTCACTCTCAACACCCGGCTCCCGGGACGGATCGGCCCGGCGGGGTAACGGCAAACCCCGATTGGAAAGACGATTTCGTCGCCCTTTGGAAAGGCAGCGACTGATCCGAGCGAGGCAGAGAGTTTAAATTAAAAACAGAAACACAACTAACCGGCAAATGCTGTTTAAACCGAGAGGGCGCAGAGAGGGAGGAAAGTTTCAGAGAGAGGAGGGAAGGAGTTGCTCTGGATCCCCTCTCCCCGTGGAGTCGGGGTGAGGGACGGATTGGTAAGGGAGTGAAACGTTTTCCATCAGCCGGCGGCGAGTAATTTACCTGCGGTGGACAGCAATTCTCCCACGTACCTCGCGTAGCCCAAAGTCTGAGGCGGGGGTTCTCTCCCTCTGCCCCCTCAGTCCGGAACGACCCCCTGTCCTCTTTCCTCGGGTGGGGGAAGGCGCCGGGCACCCGGGGCTCGGCGGAAAGTCCGGCGAAGCGAAAACGCTGGTCTCTCGTGCGCGCACACGGAGTCCGAATGAAAGAGTACGGGCGCCTTCTCTCCTTCCCCGCCCCTTCCTCACTCCTCCGCTCCTTCTCTCCTTCCCCGCCCCTTCCTCACTCCTCCGCTCCTTCTCTCCTTCCCCGCCCCTTCCTCACTCCTCCGCTCCTTCTCTCCTTCCCCGCCCCTTCCTCACTCCTCCGCTCCTTCTCTCCTTCCCCGCCCCTTCCTCACTCCTCCGCTCCTTCTCTCCTCCCCCCGCCGCTTCCTCACTCCTCCGCTCCTTCTCTCCTCCCCCCGCCGCTTCCTCACTCCTCCGCTCCTTCTCTCCTTCCCCGCCTCTTCCTCACTCCTTCGGTCCTCCCCCCCCCCACTTCCTCACTCGTCTGCTCCTTGGTTCTTGATCCTCCAAAATATTCCACATGGAATTTAAACTGGAGGTGGCAGAAGCTGGACTTAAGAAGGAGGTTTTTGAAGATCTCCTCCTCCTCCAGCCCGCCCCTCTTCCTCAATCCTCAGCTCCCTCTCCCCTTCCTCACTACTCCTCTCCCTCTCCTCAAGCCCCTCTCCTTTCCTTTTCCTCACCTCTCCCCTTCCTGTCTTCCGCTCTCTCTGCCTCCCCCCTCCCCCAGCCCCCCTCACTCCAACTCCAACAAAAAAAAACTTTTCGTTCGGGTAGGGGAAAAAATGCCGATTGGCAACAGCGGCGGCAGCCGGAGCTCAGCTCCCTCTTCAGAGCAGATGGACACCTCCTCCTCACCCCCCCCCTCACACGCCGTACCTCGCCTCCCACACACTGAACACGCAGGATGCAAACGATGCAGCCGCCGGCGCTGCCATGCAGCCCAGAACTTTCTCTGGCACTCGGAAGTGTGCGCTTTTTTGTCAAGATCTTCTGCGGCTCTTTTGTTCGCAGGGATTAGGGAATTTGTGAAGCAGCCGGAGAACCGGCTGGAAAATCGCCTTCCCTCCCGCTCACAGCCTTTCTGCCCACTTCACTCGTTCCATCCACTCTCCTCCATTACCTGTCCCTCCTCCCCTCCACTTTCCCTCCCACCTCTACTCTCCTCCCTCCACCTTCCCCACTCCATCCCATATTTCTCTTCACTTCCACCCGGTCCCACACTCTCCCCAACCCGTTACTTACCTCAGCATCCCCATACAAAACCCTCCCCTCCACACTCACTGTCGATCGCCCCCTACCCCCAGACCCATCACCTATCCCCCAACCTCCTCTCACAGGTTTAATCCTGACCCAGGCTTCAGTTCAGCTTGGAGTTTGCACATTCACCCTGTAGGTTTCCACCCAGTGCTCTGGTTTCCTCCTACACCCCAAAAGATGCGCAGGTTTAATAGGATACAGTAACTTGCCCTCAATGTCTTGGGTGGGGGGGGGAATTGATGTGGGGAGAGTAGGGTTAAGGAGTACTTGATGACCGATATGGGCCAATTTCTTTGCTCCGGTGACCACCTACACCCCACCCCCTGCTCCGTTTCACCTCCCTTCCACCAAACCATTGATGTGAAATCCTCAGGATCTGAATCATCCCCCATGTAATACAGCAGTCATCAGGAAGAGCAGGAGGCAGCCATTTAGCCCCTCAGAATGCTTCCCTCTCAGTAAACTCGAGGCTGACATCCTGCCCATCCCCATACCGATTCACTTAGTGTCCAAAAACCCATCACTCTCAGCTTTGAGTAATATCACTGGGGGAGGGGCAGAATTCCACACCAAATAGTAAGGAAACCTCAGCTCACTTTTGTCACGTATGCCTGACCTCTGAATGGAGCCCAAGATGTCTGGTTCCAGGCAACTGAGAAATTATGCCAAACCTTTCAGGATTAATGCTCCCAAGACATCCCTCATTTTTTTTTAAAAGCAAATCAAGTACATGGGTCCCCATCACCCCATATCAGAATCAGGTTTAACACCACTGGAATAGGTCATGAATTTTGTTGTTTTGCAGTAGCTGTTCAGTGCAATAAGCAGCAATGAAAAAACTATAACTTACAATAAGAAATATATATTCAAAATTAAAATATGTAGTGCAAAAGGAGAGCCAAAATAAAAAGGACGTCATGGTAGCGTAACAATTAGTGTGATGCTATTACAACCCAGGGCGTTGCAGAGTTCGCCCTTGTGTTAGTGGTCTCTGTACATCTTTCCTGTGGAATCTATGGGTTTTCTCTCAGTCCCCCGGTTTCCCCCCACAGCGCACAGATGGGCTAATCGGTCATTGTAAATTGTCCCGTGGTTACGTTAGGGTTAATCAGGTTTGTTGGGGGTTGCTGGGAACTCCGTGCTGCACCGCTAAATACAGTGAGGTCGTGCTCATTGTCCATTCAGAAATCTGACGGCAGAGGGGAGGAAGCTGTTCCCGAAACATTACGTGTGTGTGTACCTCCTCCACGGGAGCAATGAGGGGAGGGCATGTCCCAAGTGACGGGGTTCCTTAATGACGGATACCACCTTTTAAAGGTGTCCTCGAAGCTGGGGAGGCGGCCGCCCACGATGGACCTGGCTGAGCTCCGTCATGGGCCAGATTTGGGAACAGCTTCTTTCCAACTGTGATAAGACTGCTGAACGGATCCTGACACGGATCTGTGCCGTACCCTCCAAATATCTGGACCTCACAACACATGCTGGAGGAACTCAGCAGGTCGGGCAGCATCAGTGGAAAAGATCGGTCCACATTTCAGGCCGGAACCCTTCGTCGGGTTCCAGCCCGAAATGTCGACCAATCTTTTCCACTGATGCTACCCGACCTGCTGAGTTCCTCCAGCGTGTTGTGAGTGTTGCTTTGACCCCAGCATCTGCAGAGTATTTTGTGTTTAAATATCTGGACCTGCCTCTTGGTTTTTTTGCACTACCTTACTTTCCATTTTCTATTTTCTATTTATGATTTATAATTTACATTTTTAATATTACTATTGATTTGTACTCCAGGGAGCAGGAAGTGCAGAATCAAACATCGCTGTGATGATTGTACGTTCTAGTATCAGTTGTGTGGCGACAATAAAGTATAAAAGTATAAAGATCTGAACCTGACCCTTTTGCTGAGATACAGTCATTTGGATGAGAGCACCCAGTTATCCTTCTCTAATGCAAGGGATGACTTGGTACCACTCACTGCGTCCAACGAGCAAGGTCAGTCATAAACCACAGCAAGAAGCCCTTAGACACATTGAGTCCATGTTGACCCACATTCACCCTAATCCCGGTTTAAGGCTGATTTATACTTGTGCATCAAATGTACGCTGTAGGGCGACGTGCACCTCCCCAAAAAAGTAACTCACGCATCGCGGCGATGCAGACCACAACGACTGTGATAGGTCCGCTTGGTAGCATCGCATTTCCAGTTGCTTTTCTCTGTCATGTCTGTACACTGATGCGAAATAAGTGGTTGGAGACGATGAACCAAATCATCAAATCTACCTGCCGACATCCGAAAATATTTGAAATGCATTTCCTCGTCCGTGTCTCTCACGGAGAAACTCAACACAGTGGCATAGAAACCCCACCGCCAACTAGCGTTTTGGCGGTGAATTGCAGAGCGACACAGACACAACTATGTATGCTCACTATGGCGTAGGGCCACGCAAACGTATAAATCAGGCCTACGGCGTAGCCCATACGCACAAGTATAAATCAGCCTTCATTCTTCTCACATTCCCATCAACTCCCCCCCCCCAAGATTGCCCCGCACACTACATGCAATTGATAGTGACTAATTAACCTGCCGATCTGCAGCTCTTTACACACACTCAGACACAGGGAGTGCATGTTATCTTCACACAGACAGCACCCAAGATCAAGATTGAACCCAGCTCTCTCGAGCTCGGATGCAGCAGGCTTCCTTCCTTACTATTTTTTGCTTTCATTTTGCACTATATTAATTTATACTTTTTAAAAATCATGTATTGCATTATACTGCTGTCGCAAGACGACATATTTCACGACATACGCCAGTGATAGAAAACCTGATTCTGATTCTAGCTGCAAACCCTCCGGCTTTACCCTGGCAGGTAAGAAACTCCAGGGTGTCTGTTCACATCTCTGGGGGGGGGCGGGAAGGAAAAGCGAGAGCCCCCAGAGCTCCTGTGGCTCAGCCACGACCTGTTACTGCGCGTGAAAGAAATGCCGCATGAGCTATAAAGTGATCAATGTAAATTGGTTTATTGTTATTGTTGCAAGAGGCGGGTGAAAAATCTTTGTTATGCATGCCAGCCGTACCACTCATTATAACGGCAGAGAGGCAGCAGAAGGGAAAGCAATAACAGAATGCAGAATAACATGTTATGTTACAGTTAGAGATGAACTGGCAGTACTGCCAGACAGGAAGGTGCAAGGTCATCTCAGAGTCATTAGAATTTAGATTTAAAAGACTAGAACAATTATAGAAGTAATGAGTAGATGCACTTGCATGAGCCACCACGCTCCAGAGCCATTAATAAATTTACAGAAAACAAGCAGCTTGCCACCATCTTTAGTTTGTTATTTTATTTAGAGATACAGCGTGGAATTAGGCCCTTCGAGCTGTGCTGCCAACAACCCACCAATTTAACCCTAGCAACACACACACACACACACACACAGAATGCCGGAGGAACTCAGCAGGCCAGGCAGCATCTATGGAAAAGAGTGCAGTGGACGTTTCATGCCCAGACCCTTCATCAGGGTCCTTCAGCTGTCCTGATGAAGGGTCTCGGCCTGAAATGTTGACTGTTGACTCTTTTCCATAGATGCTGCCTGGCCTGCTGAGCTCCTCCGGCATTTTGTGTGTGTGGCTTGGATTTCCAGCATCGGCAGATTTTCTTGTTTGTAATTTAAACCTAGCCTAATCACAGGACAATCTACAATGACTTACCAACCGCTTCGTCTTTGGAAATTGAAGCACCCGGAGGAAACTCACACATTCCGCAGGAAGAAGAACGTACCAACTCCTCACAGAGGGTGCTGGTATTGAACTCTGAACTGCAATGCCCTGAGCTGTAATAGTGTCACGCTAACTGCTACATCACTGTGATATTGCTTTTTTAGATCCACAGCCATGGTTGACGTAAAGCTGGTGTCAGATGAGACATGTTTTCAACTCTCAATGCCTCTTGACTCAATGTTAATAATTAGTGTTTCAAACTAAAAAAGATAGCACCCCCACTTAATATTCCTCCTTGTTTCCATGCCTCTGCTTTGCATATTAGCAGCTCATTATGTGTGCATCTGAAAGAATCAATTCACAGGTTAAACATCCTTTTAACAATGTGGTAATTGCCGACAAGTACTCATCAATCACTCTTATCATGAAATAAGGAGTTAAGAGTTTCATTCCATCAAGTTAATAATTGTTGGGTGAATTTTAAAATGTTCAGTTCTGCTTTTTCTCTCTCCTACTCTCCCTACTTTTTCTTTCTCTCTATCTTACTTTCTTAAAATGATTTAACTTCAAACTCATCCACCTTCTCGGTTCTTCCACCATTCAGCCTTGTTGGTTAGTGAAAAAACGTTGCAGCCTTGCTCTTTATCTGCTGCTGCAGCAACATTAGCCAAGAGCTTGAGCATATTTGCAGGCAAAAAGGAATCAAAATTTAAATGGACACCAATAGTGCAAGGTTGGCATAATGGTACAGGGAGGAGAGACAGTCTCACAGTTCCAGTAATCCAGATTTGGTCCCAGTCACCAGGAATGTCACTGAGAAGTTTACACACGTGGGCTGTCTTCCACGTCAGAATTACTACCAGTCACAGATGATGTGAAGTTTGTTGCTTTATGGCGACACAAGACTATAAAGACAGAAAAATCTACAAGTTACAAAAGTAATTAATAAAAAGAATAACAAGGGCCGTTCAGAAATTTGATGGCAGAGGGAAAGCAGCTGTTCCCACATCCCAGATGTGGGTCTTCAGGTTCTTGTACCCCCTCCCTGATTTTAGAAACGAGAAGAGGGCATATCCTGGACATCCCAGTGACATGTAGGGTGGTGGCAGCTCAGTATATAGATAGGGGTAGAATTGGTGGGGGGGGGGGGGTGAAAGTTGTTGGGAATTTGGGACGAGAGTTTACAGTGAAAATTAGTGGAGAACAGAATTGTCCTGAGAGCATCAAGTTGATGTGGCAAATGACCTCCTCCAATGTCAAAAAGTATTAAGGAAGTATGAATGAAATGTTGTCATATTCTCAAGAATTATGTTGTTAGGAATTAGATTGGTGTAGAGAGGAAGTTACAGGGAGGTTGAATACATTGGATGACCAATGGTGGGAGAAGGGGACAGAGTAATTGGAAGTCATGAGGTGTAAACTTGGGGGACAATGATCATTTCCCTGTGACCATTGCCCAACCTTCAGCCCACAGAGGAGAGTGGGCAGAGGACTTACCCTCATGGTACACTGGTACCCAGAGCTGTAGGGTGACTAGATCAATCGAAGGATTTTGTTGCCACATGGTCTCTGAGCTTCTGAGTTGGGGAATGCTTAAAAGAAATGAGTAAAATTATGCTTGAATAGACAGACTATTCAAATACAGAGTGGATTCCTAATAAACGCCAGAATACAAGATGATTGGCTCTGCAAGCCTTTCCCTCTTTCATCCAGAGAAGTGGGAAGTGGTGGGAAATAAGTGTGGAGGGGTGTCGGTAGGTGAGTAGGGAGGAGGGTGGAAGTATGGAAGCAGGAGAAGGAGGGTTGTGTCAAGGAGAAAGAAGGAAAAAGTACAGTGGGGGAGGAGATTAGGAGAGACAATGGTGCTGAATGGTGACTCCTTTGCTTGCGTCTTCTGAAACACCTCTATTTCTATCTTTAATATCTCTATTTCACCCTTTCAGGGTTCTTTTGAAGACCCTGAGCTGAAGTTACACGCTGACTTTGGTTTTTTGTGGGAATGGGACCCACTCTCGGGGTTTCACGACTGGCCATTATTCGATATGCCAAGGATGCGGCCTAGGGGATTAGCTCGCCTTTGGAGTTCCGGGATTTCATAGCTCTGGAGGCGGGCGGACCAAAGGCTGGTGCCTCTGCAGAAATTCGGTGTGGTGTGGGAGACAGAAGATCGAAAGCAGTGAGCTGGCTGCTGGCTGTGTGCCCAGAGTCCTGAGTTCTTCGGGCACAGAGTTCGGAAAAAGCGAAGTAACAGACTTTTAACGTCACAAATAAGCGAAATGTTTGTTATGTCTCCCCTCTCACTGAAATGGAGACACCTCTATTTCCCTATTAGGGAGAGAGAGAGAGAGCCTGTGGTATGTTTAATACCTGGTGAATGAGTAGTCTTTGGGGTACTGCAAGTCCATGTCTCTCTTGATGTTTTGCTGCATGCTCCTGTGCTCGGTCGAGGGTGCCGATGCTTATTTTTGCTGGGGGGGGGGGGGGGGAATCACTGCTTTGCTGCTGCTTATGCATGGGAGGGGGGAACTGTGGGGGCGGCTTTGGGGTTCTAACATTTAACTCATTCATTCTTTGGGGCACTCCTCCGTTTCCGTGGATGGTTGTGAAGAAAAAAGTATCTCAAGATGTATATTGTATACATTTCTCTGACATTAAATGTACCTTTGAAACTTTGAAAAACAGGTGCAGAGGTGAAGAGAGGAAAAGGGGATGCTAATGGTACCCAAATTCCCACGTACCTCTGGATCTCATTCCAGTTCTAAGTCTCAGGTTCCCCAATCAGAGGAAGTAGCTTCTCTCCAATCAATAACACATCTCAGTTTGATTAACTCCTTGAGCTACACTTGGGAGAATTCCAAGTGTACCATTCCTTTCAATCTTCCACCGGGGGGCAGTGACTCTCAGTTGAATTTACTCCAGCAAGAGCAAGCACCTGGGGCAATTAAAGTGAGGACAGGGGCAAGTGACGGAGGGAGGGGGAGAACATCTGAGGCAACAGGAAAATCCCAAGGTGTAGATTATCCAACACACCCTCCCTGCTGCTGACGGTTGCCCAGGCAACAACTCGGGAGCTAGGACAGGTTTGATCCAGTGTACAGAGTAATGACTTGTTGTTTGCTTTCCCTGCACAGCGACAAGAGTCCACTGCTGTAACAAAAACATTCCAGGATCTCTTCCCAGCTGAGGGCAAACAGACCACGACAGTCCTTCCATGTGTTGAGTCACAAAAGAAACATAGAAACATAGAAAATAGGTGCAGGAGTAGGCCATTCGGCCCTTCGAGCCTGCACCGCCATTTATTATGATCATGGCTGATCATCCAACTCAGAACCCCGCCCCAGCCTTCCCTACATACTCCCTGATCCCCGTAGCCAGAAGGGCCATATCTAACTCCCTCTTAAATATAGCCAATGAACTGGCCTCAACTGCTTCCTGTGGCAGAGAATTCCACAGATTCACCACTCTCTGAGTGAAGAAGTTTTTCCTAATCTCGGTCCTAAAAAGCTTCCCCTTTATCCTCAAACTGTGACCCCTTGTTCTGGACTTCCCCAACATCGGGAACAATCTTCCTGCATCTAGCCTGTCCAATCCCTTTAGGATTTTATATATTTCAATAGGATCCCCCCTCAATCTTCTAAATGCCAACGAGTACAAGCCCAGTTCATCCAGTCTTTCTTCATATGAAAGTCCTGCCATCCCAGGAATCAATCTGGTGAACCTTCTTTGTACTCCCTCTATGGCAAGGATGTCTTTCTTCAGATTAGGGGACCAAAACTGCACACAATACTCCAGGTGTGGTCTCACCAAGGCCTTGTACAGCTGCAGTAGTACCTCCCTGCTCCTGTACTCGAATCCTCTCGCTATAAATCATGATAGTGGGCTGGCACTTGGCCAAGGATCCTTCTCGGAGATCCAGCAGTGAAGAATCTTGTTTTCAATCAGATTGATCGATTTATCTGTCAACTTATTTATTGAGAAATACGGTGCTGAACAGGTCCTTCTGGCCCTGCGCAGCAACCACGTATTTAACTCCAGCCAAATCACAAGACATTTAAATGACCAATGAACCTACTAACCAGCAAGCCTTTGGAATGTGGGTGGAAACTGGAGCACCCGGAGGAAACCCACATGCTCACAGGAAGAACATACAAACTTTCTTACAGAGGACGCCAGATTTGAAGTAAAACTCTGGTGCCCCCAAGCTGTAATGGCGTTGCGCTAACCGCTACGCGACCCTGGCGCCATCTTTTCTAAAAAGCTCTTTGCTGCATCTAGTTTAAGTTTCAACAGAAGGTCATGCCATCACCTTCATTTATGAGAGCGCACAGGAAAATGGGATCGGAAGCCCTTCGACCCTGCCCCACCATTCACATGATTCTAGCTGATATACCCCAGGCCAGATCCCCATTGTCTTTAATTCCCCAATGTGTCAAAAAGTTATTTACCCTCATCTTTATGCACCCCCAATGATCAGACCTCGACACCCCTCCTCAATATGCAGATATTCCTGCATATGTTGCAATAATGAAGCAGCCACACTAATAACATTTCAGAGTTACCTTGATAAGTACATAGATGGGAGGGGTTTCCAGGGCAATGGGCCAAGAGTGAGCAGGTGGGCCCAGCTTACTGGCCACACGGTCAGCATGGACTTATTGGGCCGAAGGGCCAGTTTCTATGCTGTATCACTTTATGTAAGTTTTAAATGACAGCACAGCTAGTTCCCACTAGCGGCAAAGTGTACTTGGTAAGTGGGAGGCCTTCAAAAGTGAAATTCTGAGTATGGAGGGCAAGAAAAATAAAGAGGTGCATAGCAAGTATCGGGAGGCAAGAACAAATCAGGTACTCGAGGAGTACAGGAAATGCTGGAGAATATTTGAGAAGGAAATCAGGAGGGCGAAAAGAAGGCATGAGGTTGCTCTAGCAGACAAGGTGAAGGAGAATCATGAATAATTCTCCAGATATATTAAGAGGAAAAAGATAGCGAGGGACAAAACTGGTCCTCTGGAAGATCAGAGTGGTAATCTGTGCTTGGAGCAGAAAGAGATGGGGGAGATTTAAATGGATTTTTTCCATCTGTATTTACTTGAGAGATGGACACAGAGTCGATAAGGGTGAGTTAATGCAGTAGCAAGATCATGGATCCTATACGGATTACAGAGGAGGAGGTGTTTGCTGTCTTGAGGGTCGATAAATTCCCAGGGCCTTACAAGCATCGTTCCCTCTAAGCTGTGTGCATGTGCATGCGCGCACACGTTTTTCGACCAGCGCACAAAGGAAATTAATGTGTGCACAAAAGGTTAGTTACCTAAAATAATGTAGTAATTAATAATCATACTTACTGAAAATAATCTTTTAGCTAAATGTTTCTGTTAACTAGTTAGTCGGTTTTTCAAATACCACAATGCACGTCACTAATTTACGTCACCTCACCTTTCTTGTTCCGGTTTGTACAGCTACATCATGGCAGTGGCCATCTTTGGCGGACGGTGTTCGTATCGTAAAGTTTACAAAGATCTGTTTCAAGTCCTGTAGATAGCTTACTAAGTTTTTATTAAAAAAAATATTGATTCACTATGTCGCATTCAAAAGAAGCGAAGAGCATGAAGCGCAAAAGAACTGCAAATTTGTTTAAAGTTGAATGGCTGAACAAAATAGTAGAAGCTGCTACACCGAAAGCTCATGAGGTCATGAACGTTCAGCTACGAGAAATATTTATGTATGATTCGGAAACTGGAGTTATCCGTTTGTATTGTCGTGATACGAAAGTTGCTGGAGAATTTGCTAGTGGAAAGAACTGGGATGAGATTTGGAAACTTGACTTTTTGAAGCACCATTTGGCAAGTAAATCACATTTGTACTGTGTACAAAAGCTCAGGCAACAGAACCCATCATTACCCGGTACAGGAGTGCTACGCATGTTACAGTTGAGTGCAGATGAGCAAGAGCGAAAACAATCAAATTCAGAGGAGATCAAAGTTGAGGTACAAGAATGGTCAGCTTTTGATTTCTCTGCAATTGCAGATTGCGACTTCACATTTGGCAATGAACAAGTTAATGCCTTACGTCTAAAATATCATGATTTTCTAGCTGAAAATACTGTAATAGACAGTTTAATGATTTCAAATTTTCTGTGAAAGAAAAAATTAAATCCGAAGTGATTTCAAACTTTGCTCAAATGGTGGCATTTGTACTTCAAAATGAACAGTTTTGTGACCTTGCACAGTTGATGGACATTGGGGGAACCTTTCTTGCATCTAGTGCGGACTGTGAGCGAGGTTTTAGCCTAATGAGTGAACTCAAAAACAAGCTGAGAAAACATTTAGGTGAATGTCATTTGGATATGTTAATGAGAATCAAAAGCTAAGAAATTGGATAGATGCTCTATTAGTCTAGATAGAGTTTACAAAGAATGGGTAAATGCCAAAGACAGGAGAGAGAAAAAAAATAACTGAGTGACTTAAATATGTATGTTATTTTGTTGTTATTCTGTGCAATTTTATGTCAAATATTTTGTAAACCTACATAAACAGTGCCATGTGTGCATTCAGTGCGCACATACTTTTGTCACAGGAAAAAAATTTGCACAATGTAAGATTTTTGCGCACGTTGACTACTAAACATTAGAGGGAACATTGCTTACAAGGTGCTCCCTCGGACCCTGTGGGAGGCTAGTGTAGAAACTGCAGGGGCGCTAAGAGAGATATTTAAAACATCCTTAGCCATGTGTGAGGTGCCGGAGAATTGGAGGAGAGCCAATGTTGTTCTGTTGTTTAAGGAAGGCTTTAAGAATAAACCAGGAAATTATAGGCCAGTGAGCCTGTCATCGTGCGCGACGCTGGCGGAGTCGACGTAGTAGTAGAGCCTGACATCAGCAGTGGGAAAGTTACTGGAAGGTATTCTAAGGGACCAGATATATATGTATTTGGATAGACATGGACTGATTAGGGATAGGTAAGATAGCTTTGTTCCCGATGTTGGGGAAGTCCAGAACGAGGGGTCACAGTTTAAGTGATCAGCAGCACTGGGGCTCCACAGGGGACTGTCTTGTCTCCCTTTCTCTTCACCATTTACACGTCGGACTTCAACTACTGCACAGAGTCTTGTCATCTTCAGAAGCTTTCTGATGACTCTGCCATAGTTGGATGCATCAGCAGGGGAGATGAGGCTGAGTACAGGGCTACGGTAGGAAACTTTGTCACATGGCGTGAGCAGAATTACCTGCAGCTTAATGTGAAAAAGACTAAGGAGCTGGTGGTAGACCTGAGGAGAGCTAAGGTACCAGTGACCCCTGTCTCCATCCTGGGAGTCAGTGTGGACATGGTGGAGGATTACAAATACCTGAAGATACGAATTGACAATAAACTGGACTGGTCAAAGAACACTGAGGCTGTCTACAAGAAGGGTCAGAGCCGTCTCTATTTCCTGAGGAGACTGAGGTCCTGTAACATCTGCCGGATGATGCTGAGGATGTTCTACGAGTCTGTGGTGGCCAGTGCTATCATGTTTGCTATTGTGTGCTGGGGCAGCAGGCTGAGGGTAGCAGACACCAACAGAATCAACAAACTCATTTGTAAGGCCAGTGATGTTGTGGGGATGGAACTGGACTCTCTGACGGTGGTGTCTGAAAAGAGGATGCTGTCCAAGTTGCATGCCATCTTAGACAATGTCTCCCATCCACTACATAATGTACTGGTTGGGCACAGGAGTACATTCAGCCAGAGACTCATTCCACCGAGATGCAACACAGAGCGTCATAGGAAGTCATTACTGCCTGTGGCAATCAAACTTTACAACTCCTCTCTTGGAGGGTCAGACACCCTGAGCCAATAGGCTAGTCCTGGACTTATTTCCTGGCATAATTTATATATTACTATTTAACTATTTATGGTTTTATTACTATTTATTATTTATGGTGCAACTGTAATGAAAACCAATTTTCCCTGGGATCAATAAAGTATGACTATGACTATCAATATAAAAGGGAAGCCTTTTAGGACCGAGATGAGGAAAACCTTCTTCATACAGGGAGTGGTGAATCTGTGGAATTCTCTGCCACAGGAAACAGTTGAGGCCAGTTCATTGGCTATATTTAAGAGGGAGTTAGATACGGCCCTTGTGGCTAAAGGGATCAGGGGGTATAGAGAGAAGGCTGGTACAGGGTTCTGAGTTGGATGATCAGCCATGATCATACTGAATGACGGTGCAGGCTCGAAGGGCCGAATGGCCTACTCCTGCACCTATTTTCTATGTTTTTATGTTTGTGCGTGGTAGGTCATGTCTAATCAATCTTATAGATTTTTTGAGGAAATTACCAGGAAAGCTAATGAAGACGAGACAGTGGATGTTGTCTGTATGGACTTCAGCAAGGCCTTTGATAAGGTCCGGCATGAGAGGTTGGTCAAGATGGTTCAGATGCTTGTCATTCAAGTTGAGGTAGTAAAGTGGATTAGACATTGGCTTCATGGAAGAAGTCAGAGAGGGGTTGTAGATGGTTGCCTCTCTGACTGGAGGTCTGTGACTAGTGGAGTGCCGCAGGGATAAGTGTTGGTCCATTGTTGTTTGTCATCTATATCACGATCTGGATGATAATGTGCTGAAGCAGGTCAGCATATTTACAGGTGACACCAAGTTCAGGGGTGTAGCGGATAGCAAGGAAGACAATCAAAGCTTGCAGTGGGATCTGGATCAGCAAGGAAAAATGGGCTGAAAAACATCTGATGGAAGTTAATGCAGACAATTGTGAAGGGCGTTTGGAGGACCGCACTGGGTAGGCCTTCCATGGTGAGAGGTAGGCACTGTGGAATGCGGAAGAACAGAGGGATTTGGGAACACAGATCATAATTCCTTGAAAGTAGCGTAACAGGTAGATAAGGTTGTAAAGAAAGTTTTTGGCACATTGTCCTTCATTAAAAGAAAATGTATTGAGTCCTGCAGTTGGGATGTTACGTTGAAATTGTATAGGACAATGGTGAGGCCTAACTTGGAGTGTTGTGTTCAGTTTTGGTCACCTGCCTACAGGAAAGATGTAAATAAGCAGCACACACAAAATGCTGGAGGAACTCAGCAGGTCAGGTAGCACCTATGGAAAAGAGCAGTCAGCAGTTTGGGCTGAGAACCTACCCCAGAACTGAGAAGGAAGGGGGGAGTTGAGCTTACCCTTGCTCACTTTAAACTCCATTTGCTGCATTTCACTCAGCCTGTCTATATCCCATTGTAAAGCTGAAATGTCTGCATTTCCTCATGAAAGCTCTAACTTTCATGATGGAGAATTGTTTTGACTGTGTCCATGTGATTGATGCTCTATCAATTACTCCAAAAGACTGGAAGTAGAGTAAATACTGAAAGGCTTTTGGGGTAATTGATAGTGCATCAATTTTATTAACAGTAAAATGGACCAACATCCATGCTGAATATCTGTCCTGGACTGAGGGAGGAGCAGTGACACAATCGCCCTTATTCAGGGGTCTGTGGGAGGAGCCACAGCAGCAGTCAACGGAGGGGCGTGTCCAGACATATCCAGACAGGTAACCCAGTTACAACCTATATACATGGTTTACCACAGTGATAATCAGTTTTCGACCCAGATTCCTCCAATACCAGCCTTTTATTTGGCACTTTATCAGTATTTTCTTGAAACCCCAACGTACCACATCTACAGATGCCCCTGCATCAACTCTGCTTGTTACATCTTCAAAGAACCCTAAAAAGTATGCTAATCATGGGTTTCATGCAAGGAAAACATGTGATTGCATTAAATAACCAGCTATTTCTTCCCTGATTATAGACTCCAGCATCTTGCCAACAGCATAATTTAAACAAACGGGCCTAAAGTTTCCTGCTTTTTGGCAGCCTCCCTTCTTGAACAAGGGAGTCACATTTGCACTTTTCCATTCTGCTGGTTGTGGAAAACTTCGAGCAGTGGCTCTATCCATGCAGACGTTTCCTTTAAAACCCTTAAAGGTTATTGACTCCCTGAGACGGTGACTTGTCTCCCCTTTGACACATTAGTTTTGCTGACACCTTGTCCCTTGTGATTGTGATTTGAGACTATCCCATTCATTATCTTTAGGGTATCCGTAGTGTCCTTCACCATGAAGATTGATGCCAAGTATTGATTTAAATTATCTGCCATTTCTTATTTCCCATCACTTAGCTTCCAGCCCACCCCCCGCACTTATCTCAGTCAACCTCTCACCCCTCCCTGCAGCGGTGAGATTGACGTGAATGGGGGAGGCTGGCTTTACTGCCCACTCCCGGCCTGAGGAAAATAATGGTGAGCTGTTCCCTTGAGCCACCGGAGTACTTGCGCTGAGATCACCTCACGTACAGCAGGCAGTTCTGGTGACAACGAACGAACGGCTAGGAACATTGATGGGAAGCTCTTCAAACAGCATGAGCCACCTCCTTCCCTTCCCCCGACGGCTACGCAAGAGATAATCCACACAGCTGTCACTTTGTGCACTTGCTTAATCCATTTCCTCTCCATGTTTGCTCAAGGTACTGTGTTCTGCTCACTGGCTTGCTTTTCGTTTCTTACTGTGATTGGTGGGGAGCCTCGGCAGGTACGGCTCACCTCTGCCCTCACATGGTGGTGTCCACACCCAACTCCTGCACACCCAATGAAGGGGGGGGGGTCACTCAATGCTGGCTTTACAGAGGCTCCCAGGCCATCACTGGACTTCAGAAAATGGGACAAGGACACTTGGTCTACTCTCTCTGGAATAGTCAGCAAATTTAGTCCCTTACCTCAGGTTCTGCTGTTTTTGACTGGCTAAGTCCTCTTCAGGATCCTACTTCCCACATCTGGACATTGGCAACGAGCTGACCCTTTGTGCTCTCCCAGTTGAGAAGAAGTGTCCCTTCCCTGTGACGTAGGTGACCACATCACTAGCCAGGCAGAATCACTAAGAGAGTAAGGCTCACTAGCTTATACCAACCTCCCTCTCACCACCTGTACTCCTACTAGCCCCAAAGAACAGGTGGATCTCTCCATGTGGGCATCAGTTCAGAGGGCAAATACATCCCCACCCTCCTCACCAGCAGACCACGTTTCAAGCAAACAGCTGGACACTGACTCCTGGCACTGTCTTCCAATGCACTCTGAGGGAGGTTCCTTTCAGCTACCTCCATCTCTGTATCAGGATGGTTGTGCCAGCCACACGGGGGGGGGGGGGGGGGCTGGGGTCCACCGACTTGGTCAATGCAAGTTGAACCAGAGTGCCAGGGAAAGGTTCCCCTGGAAAACCTGCACACAGTGGACAGTACTCCCATCTTCCACTGAGAAGTCTGGGGATTCAGGTCTCATTCAGTGACCCAAGGGTGCTGATGGTGCCACCTTTCAGCTGAAGTGTGAATCTGAGGGTTGTGCGGTCTTTCATTGATTCTATTATGGATTTATTGAGTATTCCCGCAAGAAAATGAATCTTAGTGTTGTACCTGGTGACGTATATGTACTTCGATGATAATAAATATGCTTTGAACTTGGCCTGCCCTCTCGGTGGCTGCAGGGTATTACACCCCATGGAAGAGCAAACCATTTATTGCCAACAGGCCACAACTGTGGGAGCTTCGTGTGCACAGACTGCTGCCGAGTTTCCTACATCAAAACACCGCCATACTTCACAGCCTGTAAAATGCTGGGATACAAGTTCATGTCATTTTATTTAAAGAACTAACTTTAACATCAAAACTCACTGAGCTGGCAAGTTCTGGAATTCTAGGGATTTCTTTGTTCACCGGATGAAGAGGTTGCTGGCAACGTGAGCGATGATTGTCCACCCCTTCTTGACCCTGAACTGTGGTCGTGGTTAAGGGCGACCACATTGGTGCCTTTGCAACAAACCAGAGGTTTCACGGCGACGGTCAGTGAAGACAGCTTTCTCACTCTACGATTCCAGATTTATTTGATTACTTGAATTCAAATTCCCCAGCTGCCATGGTGGGATTTGAACTCATGTCTCTAGATCACTGGTCCAAAATTCTGGTTGCCAGGCCAGTAAAATGAACCCCTGAACCTATCAATGTCAAATTAGCATAAACATCTGCTGCTGAACTGTTCTGTGGTAAGCAATTTAGATAGCATTTGATAACTTGCTATTCAACAGGCTCACATCAAAACTATGTTGGGTCTACCGCTTTGACTACACTTCACCAATAAACTTTCGGTTTGCAAGTTTTTCGGTCACAATCTCTCCCAGGAAGACCCAGATTCCATTGCCCTTTAGGTGAAGACTTTCTGATCCTCACTATGAATGGCATGACCTCCCCCCCCCACTTTACTGAAATAAAAACACTTCAAGATTGTTTAATGTCATTTCCTGTACACAAGTGTAAAGGAGAATGAAATAATTGTTACTCCAGATCCAATGCAGCACAAAACAACACAAAAGATTAAGAACAAATTAATAAAAAAGCCAATTAAATAAATACGAGGGGTGATGGACAAGTTCGTGACCTAAGGTAGAAGGAGTCAACTTTAGAAAACCTAGCACATTTATTTTTCAACATAGTCCCCTCCTACATGTACACACTTATTCCAGCGGTCGTGGCGCATACAGATCCCTTCTTTGTAGAAGTGGTCCACAGCAGGGGTGATTGATAAGTTTGTGGCCTAAGGTAGACGAAGATGAGTTATTAACCTCAAACTTTCTGCATTATCACTCAAAGAGTTGAACTGCACGTGCATGTAATGAGAGCGTCTTGGACCTCCAGGTGGTCCATAGCAGGAGTGATTGACAAGTTTGTGGCCTAAGGTAGAAGGAGATGAGTTTTACAGCTATCGTTACATGGATGTGCAGTTCAACTCTTTGAGTGAAAATGCAGAAGGTTTGAAGTTAATAACTCATCTCCTTCCACCTTAGGCCACGAACTTGTCACCTCTGCTGTGGACCACTTCTGGAGGTCCAAGACGGCAACTTGTACAAAGAAGGGATCCGTATGCTCCACAACTGCTGAACTAAGTGTTTAAATGTAGGAAAAATAAATGTGCTAGGTTTTCTGAAATTGACTCCTTCTACCGTAGGCCACGAACTTATCAATCACCCCTCGTAAGATAGTTTACATAAAAAGATTGTATGTCCATAAAATGACCTTGGGTTGTACTTAAGGTGATTGACAGGAAATAATAAAGTAGTGGTGGAGTTGATCAGCCTTACTGCTTGGGGAAAGTAATTGTTTTTGAGTCTGCTGGTCCTAGCTTAGATGCTATGCAGCCTCCCCCTTGATGGGAATGGGACAAACAGTCCATGAATAGGGTGGGTGGGATCCTTTACGATGTTCTGGCCCTTTTCCCGCACCTTTCTGTATACGTCCTTGATGGCAAGTAGGCTGGTGCCAGTGATTTATTGGCAAGTTTTGCCTACTCATTGTAGAGCCTTCCTGTCCGCCGGGGTGTGGTTTCTGTACCAAGTGGTGATGCAGTTTATCAGGATTCTCTCAACTGTGCATCTGTAGAATGACATGAGCATCGATATGCCAAGTCCAGCTCTCTTCGGCCTCTTCAGAAAGTAGAGGCACTGGTGAGCTTCCTTGGCTGTGCAGGATCTCAGGGACCAGGAGAAGTTGTGATGAGCAATCCCAGGAGGTTGAAGCTGCTCGCAGTTTCCAATTACGTGCTGCCAATACAAAGAGGGGTGCGAGAGGTGCAAGTTCTCCTGAAGACGATAACGTCAACAAGGAAAGGAGGTGGTTAAGGAACCAGGCCTCGAGCTCTTTCACCTCCTCTCTGTAGGTCGTGCCATTGTTGGTGATGAGCCCCGCCCCCACCATCGTGTCATCAGTGAACTGACAATGTGATTGCTCGGGTGTGCAGTCACGTCTGCGCAGAGTGTACAGCAGTGGGCTCAGCACACAGCCCAGTGATGGGGAGGGGAGGAATGGTTGTGCGTCCTGACTATCTGAAGTCTGTTGGTTAGGAAGATAGAACAATGCAGCACGGATACCGACCCTGTAGCCCAATGAATTCACGCTGACCACACTGTCCTCCTTTCTGGTCTCAGCTTCCTGCATTTGGCCCACACCCTCCACATATCCCACCAGGTGCTTCTAAAATGCACACCATTTTACCTGCCCCAACTCCTTCCTCCGGTAGCTCGACCCATATACTCCCCACCCTCTGCGTGAGAGAATCACAACAGCCTTGTTCTGTGACAAGTGATTTTCAACAACCGCGGGAGCTGGAAGCACAGAAGGTGATGCACCCTCTGCAGGAAGAAATGAGGGCCGGAGTCCAAGACCTGATCCGTTCACTCCTTTCCTCTCCCCACAGATGCTCCATCTTGGGCGCCAGCCCCCTCAGTGTCGAGGACACCTTCAAAAGGCGATGCCTCAGAAAGGTGGCATCAATCATTAAGGAACGCCATCGCCCAGCACATGCCCCTTTCTCATTGCTACCATCGGGGAAGAGGTATGGGAGCCTGAAGACACACACTCAGCGTTTCAGGAACAGCCTCTTCCTCTCCGCCATCAGATTACTCAATGGACAATGAGCCCATGTAGACTACCTCACTATATATTTTTCCCTCTCTTCTGGAACTACTTGCTTAATTTAATTTTTACATATGCATATTTCTTATTGAAATTCATTTTTAAAAATTATGTATTGCAATGTACCGCTGCCACAAAACAACAAATTTCACAATGTATGCCAGTGATATTAAACCTGATTCTGAATCTCGACCTGCCGAGCGTCTGCAGAATTTTCTGCTTATTTATTTGTCCTCCGGTCACACCAGCTCCCCTTCAGCACCCCCCCTCCCCAACTGTAGTGATCTACCAGCCTCGTGGTCCTACCTCCTTTGTGAGGACAACACCCCCCCCCCCAACCAAACTTCTGTACGGATGCTTCAGGTTTGAAGGGGAAACAAGTTTAAGCAACACAGTATAGTCACCTGCAGTCTTCTTGTGAGTGCAGGTCGAGCTTCCAAGCAACCATCTGCCTCATACCTTACCCCTGCTCTCTCCTGAATGAGGGTGCTACAGATTGTACAGTCCCCTCGTGGTGCCCAACATGAGCCTGTGCCCATCAATGCCGCTCCATGCAGATATGTAGAGCGCCTCCGTTACACATGTAAGTAACTGGGGAGGAAGGAGCTTTAGAAACTGCCCCTAGGCCCTGGATCGCCGGAACAATGACTGGAGGAAGTTCACTAGATAAAGGGCTAGCTTTACTTACCTCACAGTGAACCATTCACACATGTCTTACCCCCACAGAGATTCCCATTCTTACTCCAGCTGTTTCCCCCCCACCCAACCCCTACCTCTCCCTCCATTCACGCCTGCTTCCAGGCAACAGGGCCAGATTTCGATACTTGTTTCTTCCTGGATTTCTCATTTCCTCATTTCCCGTCAAGTCCCTGAAGCAGTGAAAGGTAAAAGATGTTTATTCAAAAGAAGGCTGTGTAAATGCTCTGTGGGCCACTGTTCGTTTAACAAATCCCCGAAGCTAAACAAAAGGTGCCTGGCACCATTCCTGCTCTACTGCTCAGCATGTGAATGCCAAAGGAAAGCCACTTAACAAAGGCTGCGGGGTTCTACAATAAGAGAAGCATCTCCCCCCCCCAACCCCCGGCAGATTCTGGCTGCTTTATTAGTGGAGAAAGTTGGCACCTCCGCACCAGTGCCAGTGTCTCGCTCCTTCATGCTGTTGTTCGACAACTCCTTGCTGACCCAATCTCCTGAATCCCCCAGTAGATCCGGCTTTAGATTCCTCTCCTGACCCTCAAACTTACAACACACACCTCCGCTTCCATTCCTCCACCCCTGGTACAGGGCTCCAGTCACTAGGATAGGAGGGAGGCCCAATACATCTGACCATGAATTGAGACTGGTTCTCCTGCAACTGTCTTCAAAGCCAACAACAGCAGGTCTCAGTGACTGTAAAAAAGTCACACCTAGGGTATACTGCTCTGCATTAAACCCTGCGCAACACTGTTGTTTAAGCAGCCGTCAGCGAGGCACTAGGCGCCTATCAAACGACCAGAAGATTCAGGAGCAAAATTAGGCCATTTGCCCATCAAGTCTGCCCCACCATTCAATCATGGCCAATGTATTGAATCTACCATCTTTGCCCTATAGACCTTAATCCCCCAAAAAATCAAGAACCTACCAATCTGCCTTAAACAGACCCAATGGCATGGCCACTCGAGCCCTCTGTGGCAATGGGTTCCTCACATTCACCACCATCTCACTGGAGAAATTGCTCCTCATCTCAGTTCTAGAAGGTCAACACACACAAAATGCTGGAGGAGCTCAGGAGGCTAGGCAGCATCTAGGAAAGAGCAGGGGGGCCCACCTTTTTAACCTACTCAACATTTTTTACCCCTCCAGTCCTGTCAAAGGGTTTTGGCCCGAAAGTCAACCGTACTTTTTTCCTAGATGCTGCCTGGCCTGCTGAGTTCCTCCAGCATTTAGTGTGTGTTACTTGGATTTCCAGCACCTGCAGATTTTCTCTTGTTTATAAAAGAACAATCCTTAAATCTGAGGCTATACGTTGAGATCCTAGACTCTCCTACTAACGGAAACATCCCCCTCATGCCCACTCTATCCAGGTTTTTCAGTACCGGTGGCGCAATGGCATCAGCGTCGGACTCCGGAGCAAAGGCTCCCGAGTTCGAATCCAGGTTGGGCCACCCCCCCCGAGCACAATTTCCATCCGTGCCAGGTTGAGCGTCGAGCTAGCCACTCGGCCTCGTAAAAAAAAAAAAGGGTTGAGTCAGGAACGTTCAGATCGTGACCCGGTTAATCCAAGAGGAGACCAATCCTGATACCACACGCCAGACAAGAATGGCTGACCGTCTGGTGTGACACACTTAAAAAAAAAGTACTGGGAAGGTTTCAATGGGGTCGCTCCTTATCCTTTTGAGCTCTATTGAATACAGGCCCAAAGCCATCAAATGCCATGTTTAAATTTGATGACGACACCACTTTCGTTGGCCGGATCAAAGGTGGTGGCAAATCAGCATATAGAAGGGAGATTGAAAATCTGGCTGAGTGGTGCCACGACAAGAACCTCTCACTCATTGTCAGCAAGACCAAGGAGCTGATGATTGACTTCAAGGGGAGGAATCTTGAGGTCCATGAGCCAGTTGTCACTGGTGGATGAGATGTGTAGAGGGTGGTCAGCAACCTCTTGTATTTTCAGAGGACCTGTCCTGGGCCCAGCATGCAAGGGCAATTATGAGAAAAGCACGGCAATGCCTCTTCTTCCTTGATGTTTGTGAAGTTTTGGCATGGCATCTAAAACTTTGACAAACTCCTATAGATGTGCGGAGGAGAGGATATTGACTGGCTGCATCACAGCCTGGTATGGAAACACCAATGCCCTTGAAGGGAAAATCCTACAAAAATTAGTGGATTTGGCCCAGCACATCATGGGTAAAGCTCTCCTCACCACTGAGCATCAATCATCAGGGACCCCCACCACCCAGGTCATGCTCCCTTCTCGCTGCTGTCACCAGGAAGAAGGTACAGGACCCTCAAGACTCACACCACCAGGTTCCAAAACAGTTATTAACCCCCATCCGTCATGCTCTTGAACAAAAGGGTTAACTTCACTTGGCTTCACTCGCCCCATCACTGAACTGTTCCCACAAACTATGGACTCACTTTCAAGAACACTTCATCTCCTGTTTTCAATATTATTTATTTGTTCTTCTGTATTCACACAGTTTGTTGTCTTTTGCACACTGGGTGCCTGCCCTGTTGGCGCAGCTTTTCATTGATCCTATTATGGTTTTTGGATTTATTGAGTATGCCCACAAGAAAACACATCTCAAGAGTTGTACATGGTGACATATAGGTACTTCGATAATAAATGTACTTTGAACTCATTGTATGTTAAAACTTTTATTCCCAAAATCATTCTTGTGAACACTCTCTGGACCCGCTCCAGAGCCAGCACATCTTTCCTTTGGATAAGATTCCCATAAATTGCTCCCCAATATTCCAAATGCAGTCTACCCTTACAAAGCCTCAGCAGTACATCCTCACTCATAAAATTCTGGTCCTCTCGAACTGAATGCTAACTTTGTGTTTTCTTTCGTTACTCCTGACACCTTGAGAGCAGCCTGCACTAGGTCTCCCAGGTCACTCTGCCCTGGAAGGCAGACAAGAGACAGGTTCTGGGAGCTTCACAAGCTCTATCTTGCCCACATCACTTCTGACTCCACCTGGGTCCATCTCTCCCACACCGCAAATGACTTTTAAGTTCTGCACTGCTACAGATTCAACGGCTAACATACCAAGCTACCATCTGTGGGATTACAACTAGACACTCACGAGTCAGAAGGTTCATAGGCCACCCAGCTACAAGACCAATGACATACAGTGGCATGCAAAAGTTTGGGCACCCCGGTCAAAATTTCTGTTACTGTGAATAGCTAAGCGAGTAAAAGGTAACCTGATTTCCAAAAGGCATAAAGTTAAAGATGACACATTTCTTTAATATTTTAAGCAAGAAAACTTTTATTTCCATCTTTTACAGTTTCAAAATAACAAAAAAGGAAAAGGGCCCGAAGCAAAAGTTTGGGCACCCTGCATGGCAGTACTTAGTAACACCCCCTTTGGCAAGTATCACAGCTTGTAAACGCTTTTTGTAGCCAGCTAAGAGTCTTTCAATTCTTCTTTGGGGGATTTTCGCCCATTCTTCCTTGCAAAAGGCTTCTAGTTCTGTGAGATTCTTGGGCAGTCTAGGTCTAGCCACAGATTCTCGATGATGTTTCGGTCAGGGGACTGTGAGGGTCATGGCAAAACCTTCAGCTTGTGCCTCTTGAGGTCGTCCATTGTGGATTTTGAGGTGAGTTTAGGTTCATTATCCTGTTGTAGAAGCCATCCTCTT
Source organism: Mobula birostris (assembly GCF_030028105.1). Lineage (NCBI taxonomy): Eukaryota > Metazoa > Chordata > Chondrichthyes > Myliobatiformes > Myliobatidae > Mobula > Mobula birostris. The sequence continues at coordinate 138,897,871 of NC_092377.1, forward strand.
TTCATCTTCGGCTTTTTTACAGACAGTGTGATTGATGTTTGCTTCCAGAATTTGCTGGTATTTAATTGAATTCATTCTTCCCTCTACCAGTGAAATGTTCCCCGTGCCACTGGCTGCAACACAAGCCCAAAGCATGATCGATCCACCCCCATGCTTAACAGTTGGAGAGGTGTTCTTTTCATGAAATTCTGCACCCTTTTTTCTCCAAACATACTTCTGCTCACTGCGGCCAAAAAGTTCTATTCAAAAGGTTCATCTTTTGGAAATCAGTTCATCTTTTACTCGCTTAGCTATTCACAGTAACAGAAATTTTGACCGGGGTGCCCAAACTTTTGCATGCCACTGTAGGCCATACGGTCCATCGAGTCTGCTCCACCAGGGCTGATTTGTTACCACTCTCAACCTCATCCATCCGTCTTCTTCACCGTAAACTTTATTGATCTTTACTAATCAAGAACTTATCAACCTCTGCTTTAAATATATCCAATGATTCGATCTCTGCTGCTCCCTGTAGTGATAAATTCCAAAAATTCACCACTCTCTGGCTGAAGAAGTTCTTCCTCTTCTCTGTTCGAAAGGGATACAGTACCGGCAACCTGGGTTCAATTCCCAAATGCTGCCTGTGGTGAGTTTGTATGTTCTCCCCGTGACCATGTCGATTTCCTCCAGAGGCTCTGGTTTCTTCCCACAGTCCGAACCACACTAGTTGGTAGGTTAGGTGGTCATTGTAAATTGTCCCATGATTAGCCTAGGATTAAATCGGGGGACTGATGGGCAGAGTGGCTTGAAGGGCCAAGAGAACCTATTCCACGCTGCAGCTCAACAAATAAATAAAATTAATACTCTTCTAATCAGGGGCTGTGCCCTCTGGTCCTAGACACTCACAGGAATGGCCATTTGCAAGAGCAACAGCCGATCTGCCTGAGCCCTCACTCCACCTTCCCACCTCCTCCCAAGAACTTCTCATCTCCTTGCTGAACAAGAGTCTTTCTCTCTCTCTCCCTCTCTTTCTCTCCCTTCGTCATAAAAATACTTGAATGCTGTTTCCAGCAGACCAGAGAGGGAATTCCAAATACTCGCCACACTCTGAGAGAAATGACCCCGTTCTGAGGTAATCACCAGTGACTGGAGCTAATACCAGCCCACGAGCCACAGCGTGGTGGTGACACAAGCCCAGGAGAACCCAACAAGGGGTGGGACCTCACGTTAAGGGACAAACTCCTTCGCCAAAGGCAGGCTTTGAATGGGATTACAGCAGCCTCACCAGAAGATGGGGATTGGGCAACAGGGCCAATGGCAAAGGTGAAGGGCTGGAGAGCAGTACAGATGGGTGGAGGGACCAGGGTGTCTGAGGGAGCTGGAGAGCAGGACAAGGGGTGGGGGCGCAGAGGGTGCTGGAGACCAGTGCAGACAGAGGGGCTGGTGGTTGTGAGCTGCCCATGGCACTGACCACAAGATGGAACAAGCCTAACCTGTCTCACCCCTGGCCCACAGCAACTTGAGGGGTTACACCTCTCTTCATGCTCTCATCCCCTGTGGAGCCACAGAACAATACAGAAGGGTACTCAGCCCATTGTGGGTGAGGCATCTGGGTTCCGTGGCGATTCAGACGGTTCTGGGTTTTGAGGCCCTTGTCCAAGGTTGGACAGGAGGCCAATAGAGAGGGGACATATTATTTGGGAAGAGTTTGCAGAGTGCAGTGCATAATTTCTTTGTGACTGGTACCACAGTGGTTATGGAAGGTTCTAGAAGACTATAGACCAAGTACAAGAAGATGGGATTAGCACAGGTGGCTGCCCACTGAAGATGGATATCAGACTCGGTAGATTCTTTGTTCCTCCACGATAGCAGTGTGTGTGATGGGCTGAATGGTCTGTTTCTGTGTTGTGTGACTCTACAACGCAGTCCCTCAACCACAGCAGCAAATTCTGGCCCACAATGGGCAGAAAGGCCCTCATCAGCCCTGAATGGTTCCTAGAGCTCCACTAGAGACTTAAGCACAGAGATGTCCCCCACCCCAATCACCCAGCTGCTTCAGTTACTTGCCGAAAGGGTGAAATTTGTCTCGTCTGTTGCCATTTCCCTGGAAACAGCAGAGCGAAGTGAGCAGCATCTTGCTGCTGCTTTTCATACACCTGATGTGGCACAGTGCCAGGAAAACAATGGCGCCTCTATCGTGAGAACGACAACCCTTCCTGCCGCGGAGCAGAGAAATCAGCCACATCTGACACCATCAACCCAGCTGCTCACCGCTCCAGTAGCAGCATCTACACTCCAGTTCCCACACTGGCTCACCACAGGCAAAACCTGGTCTAACGCTGCATCTGGGGAGCACACGGTTCAAATTGCAAGCGGACAGAGCCAATTCACGCCACTCTGCTATTGATTTTCCTTTCGTACTACCTCAGCGAACGTGTGTATAGGATGATGGCATGCAAACAAAAGCTCACAATATGTGACAAGAATAAACCAATACCAATCACCAAATTACCCTTTAATTGGCTGCTTATTAAGTATGGTTAAGTTTCATTAAGCCAGTAGACAATGCATGACCTGATATTCCCACTGGTGACACTTTGCTAGGCCTGAACGTCAGGGAAGAATTCAGGCTCACAGATAGGCAGGGAAAGCTCGTATTGGTGATATCAACACCCCCACCAACTACCCAGGAGAGGCAAACACATACTGCCCCTCGACCAGTGGCAAGCCGAGACTGCTTGCTGGGAGCAGGTTGTCTGCCGGGTTTCTTCCTGCGCTGATAGGAGCAGTGACGCACAACGCCCCGGTGACGTCCTTCGGAAACACAGACAGTGTGCTCGGGTTCCCCAACCAGGGGAGCTCTAAAATGTGCCCTGAAGGAGAGGACGCTGAACCACGGCTGATAGAAATCACCGTCAGAGCACGTCCGAGTTCTACAGATGTACAGTGAGAGCATTCGAACTGGTTTGTATGGGTCACAGCAAAGTACACAGAGTGGCGGGACCCAGTGAGTTCCGTCACAGGTATAGCTCTCCTCACCTCTGACAACATCCACAAGAGGCAAGGTGACATCCAACAGTACAGACCTCTACTGTGCCCTCTTTTCATTGCTGTCATCAGGTAGGAGGTACAGGGGCCTGAAGACCTACGCCTCAAAATTTCAATGACAGCTTCTTCCCTGCTACTAGCACATTCCTGAACCAAACTTAAAATCCCAAATTCTACCTCAACTAGCATTAATGTTTATTTTGTCATGTAAGTTATATACAGTCCTGTGCAAAAGTCTTAGGCACATATATACATCTAGGGTGCCCAAGACTTTTGCACTGTATTTGTCAACGTGGAGCGGAGAGCGAGTTTGTAAATCTGACGGGAGCAAAGGATGTTGGGAATGGTGAGGATGGAATGCCGCGGGAGGGCTGTGGGACAGATGGCAGGGAAGGATTGCCAGGGTAGGGATCACACGGGTGCAGGCACACTCAGCCCTCAAACAATCATTTGATTCCAAACAACTGGTTTACTGATCATTACAGAGTGTCTCTGTGGTGTTTCCCGCTCCCTCCTCTCTCCCTTCTCTTTTCTCCCCAGCCATGATTTCCCTCTCCCTGCCCCCTTCCCACTCAGTCCACAATAGAGACCCATATCAGAATTACGTTATATCACACACATATACATATATATACACACCTAAGACTTTTGCACCATACTGTATAATTCAGATTTATTTTTTTATAGGCATCCATTAGTCTCATAAGACCATGGATCTGCGCCTTGGAAGGTTTCCAGGGTGCAGGCCTGGGCAAGTTTGTATGAAAGACCGGTAGTTGCCCATGCTGCAAGTCTCCCCTCTCCATGCCACCAATGTTGTCCAAGGGAAGGGCACGAGGGCCGATACAGCTTGGCACCAGAGCAATGTGTGGTTAAGTGCCTTGCCCAAGGACACAACACGCTGCCTCAGCCAAGACTCGAACTAGCAACCTTCCGATCACTAGACGAACGCCTTAACCACTAGGCCACGCACCAACATCATATTAAGTTTAGGCCATTTATGTTATTCATTAAACATAGAATATTGCAGCTCAGTACAGGCCCTTCGGCCCACAATGTTGTGCAGACCCTGTAACTTACTCCAAGATCAATCTAAAGCTTCCCTCCACAAAGCCCTCCAATCCTCTTTAACCCAAAGTGCCTATCCGAGAGACTTTTTCGTGTACTTAATGTATCTGCCTCTACCACCACCCCGGCAAGGTGTTCCATGCACTCACCACTCTGTGTAAAAAAAACTTACCTCTGGCATCCAACCTATACTTTCCTCCAATCACCTTTAAGTGATGACCCCTCGTATCAGCTATTTCTGCCCCGGGAAAAGCTCTCTGCTGCGCACTCGATTTATGCATTGTATCATCTTGTACACCTCTATCAAGTCACCTGTCACCTCCCTTCTCATGTTTGTAACGTTCTGTGCTGCTTTTGCAAAAATCTAATTCTCGTAGCATTTATAACCAGAGTACGTGTGCAGATGGCAATAAAGTTAAACTTGATGTCTTGGTGCAGCATTACACAGGAGAAACCCCGTATGGTAGAAGTGCCCCTAACTCTACAGTCTCCCGCCCCGAGGGGGAGGTTGCGAAGGGAATCATGAGGGTTTCCAAGATGTGGGATTCCTGGAGTGAGGGAGGAGGGAGAAGAGAAATCATAGACCCCAGACCTAAAGGTTTCTCTGATACTCCCCGCAGTCATCCAGCCCACTAACACTCCGGTGGAGGCTGAAGAACGACAAGTACAACAGCAGGAAAAGAGCAGAGTGAATTGAACCCCAACAGGAGTGAGGAGGAGATTTGGAAAAGGCACTGCCTGCAGAGACAGAGCTGATTCCTGGGACAGCATGCGTGGGAGAAATAAACAGAATGGCATTTATTGCAGTTTTGATAAATATAGATAAAGATAAATATTCTTGTTTTCACTCACACTGTCCATGCCAAACTCTAGAGACAATGAAGCACTTTTAGAAAGAGCAGTCAGTACTACAGGGTGGGACAGTCCAGCTGATATTTACACAGCAGAGCCCACACGCAGCAGGTAAATGTTTTTGCTGGTAACAGTGACCGAGACACGTACATTTGCCAAGGCATCAGGGCCAACAAAGGCAGAGTTGTACAGTATGCAAACACATCCTCTGGGCTATCACGTTCAGGGCAACCTTCCTACCCAATCGCCACTATTTTCTTTTAGATAGTGCTCCAGGATTTCTTAAGAGACATACAGAATGGAAACAGGCCATTAAGCCCATCACTCCTATGCTGGTCAGTGGGCAACCATCAGATTTCAGCCCACATTCCAGTATTTGGCCCAGAGCCTAGCCAATTCAAGCAATGCAAAATTTCTTTAGTGTCTAGGTGAGTTATAGAATCTAGGATGTGAGGGGGCGGGGGAGTTGATGGGAACGTAGGGAGGATCGGTTATAGGGAATTTTAAAAAAATTACTCAAGCAATGTGGGCTTCACAGGCAGAGTAACTCATTTCCCATTGCCGAGGTGATGGGTGTGCTACCTTCTCAAACGGCTGGTGGCGATTGCTCTATAAGCTAACAGAGGCCCGATAGGCCACATGGTTTCCTTCTGTGGTTGTCAGAAAGTATAGCAGCTGCCTTACAAGGTAGGAGACGGGAGGGAAGGGTGCCCTAAACCAGGGCAAGGTGGGACAGCAGAATGGCAAGACCGTACTCTCAGTAAATGCAGCCTCTTAAGTTTCAAAGCCAGAATCCAAATCCAAGAATGCCAACCAGCCATTTCAAGCTCAGTGTCCTAAATTAATGCCAATGAGATCAACGAACCAATGAAAAATTATCTGCCTGTCAAAATTTATTGTGAAGATCCACAAACATCAGGTAAAGAAGGAAGTTTAAAGATTGGAACTTAGAAACCTGATCTGTACTCACAGACCGCAGCTGGGGGGCATGGCATTGACATCTGGGAAACTGCCCTGATCTCTGATGGTTCATCACCCAGCATCTCCTGGCCACCCGACAGGGCAGGTGGGCTGCTGGTCAACCCTCGTACCAGACTGTGATAAGGAGCACCAGTCCAGGGAACTTTACACCAAGCGCAACCCAAAGGGTTTAACTGGCAGAGAACTTTCAGATTCACAACCGCAGTGCTTTGCATTCAGGAGTGCTAGAGCTTACCTAATGCGTGAGGGCCGTCCCAGTATGCTGCATGACTTCTCTCCACACTTCTTGTTCAGCCCTGGGAAAATCCTGCACACCTGCAACGTGAGTAAAAGCCCGGTTCAAAACTCAGTGAGAAAACTTCCTCTCATCTCAGCAGAGAAATCAGAAGCAAAGGAGCTGGGGCCACCTGCAGCTTGTCTCACCCCCCCCCCCCCCACCCCACCACCCCCGGAAGATTATCTGGCTGTAGTGGGCAACAAGCAAAGACTTTTCTCTGTCCTTCTCTAACCTAGAATGATGAATTATGACTAATACACAGAGGGAAGGTCAAGAGCAAATGTCTATAGATGTGGAGAGCATTCTGATGGCATCGCAGCCTGGTGTGGAGGCTCCAACGCACAGGATTGAGAGAAGTTGCAGAGGATTGTTGACTCAGTCAGCTGCATCACGGATACAAATATTCCCAACGTCAAGGACGTTTCCAAAAGCTGGTGCCTCGAGAAGGCGGCATACATCACTCACCATCCGAGACATATCTCCTAGTTATTATCATTGAGGAGGAGGCACAGGTGTCCGAGGACTTAGACTCTCCCCCCCCCCCAACCCCGCCATCATTTTTCTGAACATGCCCTCATTATTTCTCCTAGGTTCAGTTTTGTAGCTTATAGTAATTTTTGCATCTTTGCACTGTACTGCTGCTGCAAAACAACAAATTTCATGTCATAAGTGATAATAAATCTGATTCAGGACTAGATACAAGTTACCAAGTGAAAGGTTTGAAACAGCCACGAGATTTATGCCCCATCACTCTAAACTTCTCCTCCATCCAGCTGCCCTGACCTGTAGTCTCCTTCTTGTCAATCTGTTACTGCCAAAGTAACAAAAATAACCAGATTATCTGCAGCATACAGTTAATTTTCAGTTAATCTGCTAACCAAAACCACCCTTGAAATATCTTCCACATGTTGCTGCTGTTTCTTTCCTCATGGAAGCAGCCTGACCCGCTGTTAATTCCCCACTTTCCCCCACCCCACCAACACTCTCTATGTCAGATTTCGAACAAATATTTTCCTGAAAATGCACCTCGTGCTTTCCCAGCATATACGACAAATAAACTCTTCTTGGGCTTCCAGCCGGGTACAGATGTCGATTTTGACTGACGTTTCAATGACAAACTTGCCATCTTCATCAAGGATGATGCCTGGACACGTCTAGTCCGGTGGTATTTGTACCCCCATCATCCGTCCCTCCTGATTGGTTAGTCCTCATTCAATCATGTTTCCGCTGTCCCACCTTGTTTACAATCAAATTCCATTTTCCTACTTAGAGCGAGATGTTCATCTTTGTTAAAATTCTTTTCTTCTAGTCTTATTTCAATGACTTCCTTCTCCAGGCTGTCCCAAAACCCACTGGTACAGTTGAGTAGTTTTGTGCCATTGAAGTCATTCCTATCGCCATTGTGATTGCAATGTTCTAATTGCCAATTTCTCCGGGATAACCCAAACAGATACACCCACCGTGGTCCTTGATGCCGGTTTCCACCGTCTAACCAATATACACTGCTCCACATTCACATGCACAGGCATTAATCAGTATGGGTGTCAGAGGCTATGGTGGGAAGGCAGAAGAATGGAGTTCAGAGAGAAGATTGATCAGCCATGATTGAATGATAGAGCAGACTTAGTGGGCCAAATAGCCTAATTCTATTCCTTTGTCTTATGATTCTACCCTACATAAAATCATTTCTATGTCTTGCCTATTTAAAGTAATCCCATTTACCTGCATTATATCCACAGGCTTCTATGCCTTGGCAGCTCACATACGTCTATATATTGTAATTGTATTTGACTCCACCACCTCTTCATGCAGTACTTTCCAGATCCCAACAACCCTATTTGAATTTTTAAAAATCCCTTCGTATCCCACCTGAACTTCTTACCTCTCGCCTAAAACCTCTGCCCTCACCTTAGACTCCCTTCTCCAATCTGTCATCTCTCGACCTCACCCCCCACTTCATAATTTTGTATCAGATCACCGCTCAGCCTCCCAAGTTCCAAGGAAAATAATCCAGGTCTCTCCTTATAACCAAGATACTCTATCCTACACAACATCCCACTGAATCTCCTCTGAACCCTCTCCTGGGCAATCACACCAATGCATCAATTCCACACAGGTACCTTACTCAAAAACCACACAACATCTTTGTGCTCTCAGCATGTGTTTCACTCAGAGGGTCTTCCCTCTCTTCTCCAATCCTCCTCTACAAGCTTTGAAGGAAAAACGCTTCCTCCAACAACGTTCATCCACTCAACTGTCTCCAAACTGTAACCCTTATCCTCTGACCTCTGCTCCCAACCTACCAGCAACAAACCTTCAAGCGACAATCTTCACACCGCAGCAGAGAAGGGGATTTTCCCAGATTTAGGGTGACTTCATTAAGCAAAAGTGACGACAGCAGGCTCAAGTTGTTTGTCTGTCATTATACATGTTAGGGCCTTTGTTCTGAAGTGTTCCAAATAGAGAAACTTCTGAACGTGCTCAAAGTGTGGCTAAAGGAAATGGCTGAGTGCATGAGAGACTGGGAGATAGAAAAAGAGACAGCAGGAAGCTGAGGGGAAGTGCAGGAATGGAAGGTGGTTCTTGTGTCAAGACACCACCAGGGATGATTTGGGTGGACTGGTGCGGTGTTGTGCTGTGCGCTCTCTGAAATTCAACGTGCATTACTCAAACACTGCCACAAAACTATTGTCACTATGGGCATCTCAGCCCATCAGGAAATATCCAAGAAAAATTCCCATGCCAATATGCCAAAGAAAATGGGGGGGGGGGGAGAATAACAAGAGCAGACGGAAGGGAAGTAAAACAGGCAGGAATCGGTACAAACTATATGTCAAACAACAGACTCCCTGGATTGTCAAGTAAAATGCTGGTCTGGCTGTAACTGGATAATCACTCTAAACTCCTCTTCTGTCACAGTGCACGTGAACAACTTTCTTCTGGAGCTTTAAATAGTGACCCTCCAACACCGAGGCTCATCCTTCTGATAAAAACACTCTCCTCTACAGTTCCGTTCTGAACTTGAAAGTGCATACACACTGTTCTCTCCTACTACCAATAGGGGACCAAAAGGCCCGTATTACCTCCAGCTAAAGTCATCAGTGCCACATTCAAAAGCCGTCTTTACCACTTTCATTTACAACAGAAAGTAACAAATACTAGACTGAAAGCATTATATTTGAATGCAAGCAGCATAAGAAATAAAATGGACGATCTTAAAATTCAGCTGCAGATTGGCAAGTGTGACGTTGTGGCCACCTCTGGAACTTGGCTAAAGGATGGCTGCCATTAGGAGCTGAATGTCCAAGGATATACGATGTATCGGAAAGATAGGTTAGTAGCAGAAGGGCCTTGTTTATAAGAAATAATATTCAATCATTAGAAAGGGATGACATAGGATCAGAAGGTGTAGAGTCTCCATGGGTTGAGTTAAGAAACGGCTAGGGTAAAAGGACCCTAATGTCAGTTATATACAGGCCTCTAAACAGCAGCCAGGATGTGGTTTACAAATTACAGCGGGAGATTAGAAAAGGCATGTGTAACGTGCTGTAATGTTTCACTGCTAATGTAATGGTTTCTCTGTAGCAGCAATGTTTGGGTTATGACTAGAGATAACAGGGGCTTTGGAATGTGCGCTATCCAATGAGGTGTGTTGTTTCTTTCTTGTGGGTCTGAGAGAAGGAGTTCACGGTCTTTTGTTTGGTAGAAGATGGAGAGAGGAGATGCCAGAACGGAGAAGTTGACAAAGTGGACTTGAAATGGAGTCCCGGGGCGGGGAAGAGAAAAAAAATATCAATGGAGAACGATCAAACGGGAAAACCGTGAGCTCCACCATTGCGCATTGGACTGTTTCATGAGAATGGGCCCTTTTTCTTTTTTGTTTCTTTACTAACCCTATAGTCAAATTAAGAATTATAAAGCTCAATCGTCTAATTGCATATTGTGTACCGCTTGTTATTTCGTGTTACTGATTTGTAACAGGTGAACACATCACGCAGCATCCACGCAAACAAGATTTCTCAAGTTTGGCCGGGTCGGAGGCTGTCTCCCCCTAGATTAAGCCTCTCACCGAACCTAAGGGTTACACGTGTCAGAAGGGCAATGTCTTGATAATCGGGGATTTTAACATGAAAGTGGATTGGGAAAATAAGACGAGTACTGAACCTCAAGAGAGAGAATTTGTAGAGTGTCTAAAGGATGGCTTTTTAGAACAGCTTGTGGTTGAGCCCACTAGGGATTGGGTGTTGCACAATGATCTGGAGGTGATGAGAGAGCTTAAGGTTAAGGAACCCTTAGGGAACAGTGATCACAATATGATCAAGTTCAGTTTGAGATTTGAGAAGGAGAAACTAAAGACAGATATATTCCAAATAAGAAGACATTTTTGAATGGAAGAAGAACACTACTGCGGCTAACAAATGAAGTCAGAGCCAAAAGTCCCCCGAGTGTCGGGAGTTGACACCCGGGGGTGGGGGGGGGGAGGGCACACAAGGAAGCCAAAGCTAGTGGGAAGATAGCGATATGGGAAGCTTTTAAAAACTTTCAGAAGGAATCTAATAAAGTCATTAGGAAGGAAAAGATGAATTATGAAAGGAAACTGAAGACTAATATCAAAGAAGATACTAAAAGTTTTTTTAAGTATATAAAGAGTAAAAGAGAGTTGAGGATAGATATAGACCAATAGAAAATGACGCTGGAGATATTGTAATGAGAGACGCAGAGATGGCAGAGGAACTGAATGCGTATTTTGCAACAGTTTTCACAGTGGAAGACATCTGTAATATACCAGACATTCAAGTGTGTCAGGGAAGTGAATGTTGTGCAGTGAAAATTATGACTGAGAAGGTGCTCAGGAAACTTAATGGTCTGAGGGTGGACAGATCTCCTGGAACTGATGGAATGCACCCTCAGGTTCTGAAGGAAGTAGCTGGAGAGATTGCGGAGGCATTAACAATGATCTTTCAAGAATTGATAGATTCTGGCATTAAACTGAATGACTGGAAAATTGCAAATGTTACTCAGCTATTTAAGAAGAGTGGGAGGCAGCAGAAAGGAAACTATAGACCTGTTAGACTGACCTCAGTGGTTGGGAAGTTGTTGGAATAGATTCAACTCTGACAGATTCCCACTTCAACTCTGCTTCACATTCCTATTCAGATATGTCCATACATGGCCTCCTCTACTGCCATGATGAGGCTAAAGTCAGGTTGGAGCAGCAACACCTCATATACTGTCTAGGTAGTTTCCAGCCCCTTGGTATGAACATAGAATTCTCCAACTTCCAATAATTCCCTACCCCTCCCTTCCCCTATCCCTATTTCACTCTGCCCCCTCCTCCAGCTGCCTATCACCTCCCTCATGGTTCCACCTCCTTCTACTACCCATTGTGTTTTCCCCTATTCCTGCTTCACCTTTCCTGCCTATCCCCTCCCTGCTTCCCCTCCCCCACCCCTTTATCTTTCCCCTTACTGGTTTTTCACCTGGAACCTACCGGCCTTCTCCTTCCCACCCTCCCCCACCTTCTTTATAGGGCCTCTGCCCCTTCCCTCTACAGTTCTGACGAAGGGTTCCGGCCCGAAACATTGACTGATCATTTCCACGGATGCTGCCTGACCTGCTGAGTTCCTCCAGCGTGTTGTGAGTGTTGTTGGAATAGATTGTTAGGGATGAAATTACGGAGTACCTGGAGGCACATGACAAGACAGGCCAAAGCCAGCATGGTTTCCTGAAAGGAAGATCCTGCCTGACTAACCTACTGCAATTTTTTGAGAAAATTACAAGTAGGGTAGACAAAGGAGATGCAGTAGATGTGGTGTACTTGGACTTTCAGAAGGGCTTTGACAAGGTGCCGCACATGAGGCTGCTTAGCAAGATAAGAGCCCATGGAATTACAGAGAAGTTACCAGCATGGGTGGAGCATTGGCTGATCAGTAGAAAACAGACAGTGAGAATAAACGGATCCTATTCTGGCTGGCTGCTGGTTACCAGTGGAGTTCCACAGGGGTCAGTGTTGGGACTGCTGCTTTTTACAATGTATGTCAATGATTTAGACTATGGGATTAATGGATTTGTGGCTAAGTTTGCCAATGATACAAAGATAGGTGGAGGAGCAGGTAGTGTTGAGGAAACAGAGAGCCTGCAGAGAGACTTAGGTAGTTTAGGGGAACGGGCAAAGAAGTGGCAAATGAAGTACAATGTTGGAAAGTGTATGGTCATGCACTTTGGTGGAAGAAATAAACAGGCTGACTATTATTTAGATAGGGAGAGAATTCAAAATGCAGAGATGCAAAGGGACTTAGGAGTCCTTATGCAGGATACCCTGAAGGTTAACCTTCAGGTTGAGTCGGTGGTGAAGAAGGTGAATGCAATGTTGGCATTCCTTTCTAGCGGTATAGAATATAAGAGCAGGGATGTGATGTTGAGGCTCTATAAGGCACTCATGAGACCACACTTGGGAGTATTGTGTGCAGTTTTGGGCTCCTTATTTTAGAAAGGACATACTGACATTGGAGAGGGTTCAGAGAAGATACCTGAGAATGATTCCAGGAATGAAAGGGTTATCATATGAGGAACATATGGCAGCTCTTGGGATGTATTCCCTGGGGTTCAGGAGTATGAGCGGGGACTCTCATAGAAACATTCCGCATGTTAAAAGGCCTGAACAAATTAGATATGGCAAAGATATTTCCCATGGTAGGGGAGTCTAGGACAAGGCACGACTTCAGGATTGAAGGATGTCCATTTAGAACAGAGATGCGGAGAAATTACTTTAGTCAGAGGGTGGTAACTCTGTGGAATTTGTTGCCACGACCGGCTGTGGAGGCCAAATCATTGAGTGTATTTAAAGCAGAGATAGATGGGTTCTTGATTAGCCAGGGCATCAAAGGGTATGGGGAGAAGGCAGGGGAGTGGGGATGACTGGAAGAATTGGATCAGCCCATGATTGAATGGTGGAGCAGACTCAATGGGCCAAATGGCCTACTTCTGCTCCTATATCTTATGGTCTTAGTCACCGCACTGAGGTACTGGTGCTCAGGAAACGGAGGGGAAGCTGGCAGGAGGGTGGGAGTTGTAGGAAGACTCCCCAGTTAGCAGGTGACTGAAAGGAAGGTTTTACCTCATCTCTAAGCAGGCACAGCGAGGGAGACGGGAGGGTGGGGTACATCTTACAAGCTAAGTCATCACAGGTAAATTACAAAGACTTATTTTTATGATTAAGGTGTTGCTGGCAAATCCAGCACTCATTGCCCATCCAGACTGTCCTTGAGAAGGAGGGAGTGAGCCACGATCTGGAACCTCTGCAGTCCCGATGGTGAAGGTGATTCCAGAGAGCTGTGAAATCACCTTCAGCACAAGGAGTTTCACCAGTCAGATACAGCAACGATGAATGACAAAGAAGACAACGAATGGACTGAATAACTTCCAGCTGTAAAGAAGAAGAATTGGCCAATGTCATACAGGGAAATTAAGTTAGATTTTAATTTAATAATCATATTCATCAACTTTGTCTGAGTTACTTCATGCCAAGGCTGCTTTGATCAAATAAAGACATCTGGTTAAGCAATAAAACTGTGTTTAGATTGGGATTTATAGTTCACGTTTACATCTTTGGCGATAGGAAAGGTGGGTGGTATCGTGGCCAGAAACCTCTGTCACCTACACACAGTCACAGCTGGAACGCCTGGGTCAGGACAGGTCCTCAGCCTGGTGCCCCATGAAAACATGCTGGCATCGGGTAGGTCCAGCAGTGGCCAAAGCCTCACTGCCCACTTGGGCCTAGCGTCACTTTATCGATATGCAATCAGTCTATGTCTACAAGTTATCTTATGTATTTATATTTATTGTGTATTTTTATTATCATTGTGTTCTTTTTGTGCTGCATCAGATCCAGAACAACAATTATTTCATTCTCCTTTCCACCTGTGAGCTGGAAATGACATTGAACCATCTTGAATCTTGCAAGCCCTCCAGATCTGCACCCCTCTCATCCCTTACAGGACGCCTCAAGGCTAAGGAAGCAGCGTGAGGTCAGGGCGATAATCTAGTCTGCGCACAGAATGATCCCACAGAGGTCCAGCTTATCTCCTTAAGCAATGGCCAGAGTAGCAGGGCTACCCCTGTCTCTACCACAGGGGACAGGGTGTTGGTTTGACGTTTCATCTGAGAAGATGGTTCCTCTGACAGTGCAGTACTCTCTTGGTATTGAGCTGGAGACCTGGAGTTTGGAGTCTATGACCTGGGAGTTGAACCTGGTATCTCCTACCCACAAACACCAATTTGTAAACCTTCCCAGCCGTAACAGAAAGATTATAAGATTAGCTTTATTTGTCGCATGAACATCGAAACATACGGTGCAATGCATCAATTGCATTAACGACCAGTGCGGTCCGAGGATGTGCAGGGGGCAGCCCACAAGTCCCACTGCACTTCTGGCACCAACATAGCACGCCCACAACTTACCAACTGTAACCTGTGGGAGGAAACCCCCACAGCACAGGAATAACGCACAAACTCCTTGTTAGGAAGGTGTATCATGTGTTGACCTTCATCAACCGTGCGATTGAGTTCCAAAGCCCAGAGGTAATGTTACACTATATAAGACCCTAGTTAGAACCCACTTGGAGAACTGTGCTCAGTTCCGGTCACCTCACTACAAGAACGACGTGGATACTATAGGGAGAGCGTAGATGCGATTTACAAGGATGTTGGCTGGATTGGAGAGTGTGCCTCAAAAAAAAAACAGGTTGAGTGAACTTGGCCTTTTCTCCTTGGAGAGATGGAGGATGAGAGGTGACCTGATAGAGGTGTACAAGATGATGAGAGGCATTAATCGTGTGAATAGCCAGAGGTTTTTTCCCAGGGCTGAAATAGCTAACACGAGAGGCACAGTTTTAAGGTGCTTGGAAGTAGGCACAAGGGGGATGTCAGGGGTAAGTTTTCCACACAGAGAGTGGTGGGTGCGTGGAATGCACTGCCAGTGACGGGGTCTTTTAAGAGATTCTTAGATTGGTACATGGAGCTTAGAAAAATAGAGGGCTATGCAGTAGGGTAGTTCTAGGTAGTTTCTAGAGAAGGTTACACGGTTGGCACAACATTGTGGGCTGACCATGCTTCCAAACAGCGGTGGGAGTCAGTGTTCACTGGCATTGTGAATCAATTGCACTAATAGTGTCGCTCCAAGCAGTAACCCCACACCTCTCAACTGTAAACCCATTTCTTCAAACGCCACTCCTCCCCACCGCCATTCTCACCTCCCCATCTGCAACAGGAGCTCCTGCCATCCCTCGATCAAACCCAACCCTGGATGTTGTTACGGTGAACCCATCGGAGGTGAGATCTCCATCAACTTGATGGCAAGGATCAGGGACTCCTGAAGACAGGAATTCCACCTCCCTACACAGACTGATCCTGCTCAAGGAACCCCCCACCGAGGACATGGAGAAAGGGGGATTCAGAAGCGTGGAGGCTCTAGAAGATGGAAAAAGTCTGGCACAGACTTTGTGAGCCTCTCCTCATCCTGGCCAAGATTGGCGTAGGGACCTTCCTAATGGGTACCCAATGCCTTCCTACCCCACTGACCAATTAGTTCAGAGCCCTCATTCAGCCAAAGCAAACAGGAAAGTAAGAGGGAAGATGGTTTGGGGCGAGGGGTGCATTGAATTTGCAAACGAGGGTGTATACCTCCTTTCGTCCGACACTGTGCTTTCACAAAGCAGCCACAGGGACAACACACACAAAATACTGGAGGAACTCAGCAGGTCAGGCAGCATTAATGGAAATGAATAAACAATCAACATTTCAGGCTGAGACCCTTCCTCAGGACTGGAAAGGTAGGGGGCTGAAGCCAGAATAAGGTAGTGAGGGGAGGGCGAGGAATACAAGCTGACAGGTGAGAAGCAAGACGATGGGTGGAGGGGGTATATCAGATGCTGGGCGGGGGGAGATAGGCGGCAGAGGTAAGGGGGCTGAAGAAGGAAGAATCTGACAGGAGATGACAGTGGGCCATGGAATAAGTGAAGGAGGGAACCAGAGGGGGGTGATGGGCAGAACATGAGGACAAAGGAGGCGAAGAGAAGGGGTGAGAGAGCCACCAGGTGTGCTCCAGGTTTCCAGCATCTGCGGAATTGCTTGTATCAAAGAAACACAACAGGTCACTCAACCCTTCCAACCTGTTCTGCCATATAACACTATTACTCTATGCCCTCTCTCTCCAAACACTGCAATGCTTTTTCTCTCAAAATCCCATCAGAAATCTATTCAGTAACGTGACCTCCCTACCCCTGGAGATGAGAATTGGACAGGCTCACCATTTCTCATGCTAGTTTCAAACACCCAACCTGCCCTGAGAATGCGATACCCTTGCTTTACAACTTCTTCCGCCCGTCTGATTTTGAATCACTCAATGAGCCTTCGTGAGCAGTAGTCAATCCAATCTGTCCTTAAACTGCAGTTCCAGAAACAGCCCGACTGGGTTGCTGCACTGTTGAGTGAGCTGACCTTCAATGGTTCAAGAACAATAAAGCTACTGTGAGAACAGGTCGCCATCTCTGGCACAGATTACTTTAAAAAATAATCACACAGCGAATCCCATGGTTAGCATCGAGCATTCCAAAATGTTCTGGAGCTCAAGGGGAATGCGAGGCAGACATTCTGATTGATGTAGCTCTCCCTTGACAGATGGGAGAGACGGTGACATGCACACTTATCAGTTCAACAAGGAAGCACAAGTACCCCTTCACACCGTGCTCTGGGCTAGAAGTAACTCCAACGTTCCTTCCCACTGGTGAGCACATCCAGATCCATAATGGAAAATGGGATTGAGAGGAAAGGAAGTGGATATTTAGTCCTTCATAAGCAGCAAAGAACAGACATTCACTCTGGAATGACTGCAGACAGTATGGACTCCTCAGCATCCAGAACATCAGCTGACCCCTGCCCACCCCCAAGGTAGAAGGTCACCAGGCAATGTCCCGCCCCACTCTCTGGGCTTGCCATCAGACCACCCAGCTCCCGGACCACCACCAATCTCTGCAGCAGGCCACCAGGAACCAAGCCAATCACGTCCTTTGTTTGGATGAACCACAGGGTGGATAGGTTCGCACTCCTGCCCAGCAACATGAGCGGTGAATTCCAAAGCTTCGAGAACCCCCACCCAAGGATGAGGGAATATCTCTGCATCTCAGTCCACCGCTGCGAACCCCTTATGCTGAGACTGGACCCTGAGTTGTAATCTCACTAATCCAAGGCTCCCCTGTGGGCCTGAGAGTGGAGGAGGGACTTCTCAGTGAACAGCTGAGCTAACAAATTGGTGGAGAAGGTTTCTTAGGGAGAGTACAAAGCAGAACAGTGTTGAAGTGAATAGAGTTATCAGCATGCCATACAGTCATAGAGAAACAGGCCCTTCAGCCCATCTAGACCATGCTGAACTATTATTCCGCCTAGTCCCTTTGACCTACTCCCAGGGCCACCACCTGTGCTGGCAGCTTATTCCACACTCTCACCAGCCTCTGAGTGAAGATCCCCCCTCACATTCCCCTTAAACTTTTCACCTTTCATCCGTAACCCATGAGCTCTCGTTCTAGTCTCCCCCAACTTCAACAGGAAAAGTCTGCTTGCATTTACCCTGTCTGTATCCTTCATAATTTTGTATACCTCTGTCAAATCTCCTCTCAATCTTTGCTCTAGGGAATGAAGTACTAACCTATTCAACCTCTCCCTATAACTCGGGACCTCACATTCTGGAAACATCCTTGCAAATTTTCTCTGTACTCCTTCAATATTATTGATATCGATCCTGTAGATAGGTGACCAGAAATGCACACAATCAGACCTCACCAAGTAGGCCTCAGTCCTGCCTTTGGTATGTCAGTGTGGAGACCGCACGTTCTCTTTGTGACCGCGTGCGTTCCCCCCCACCTCCCCCCAGATGCTCCAGTTTCCTCCTTCAGCCCAAAGATATGCACTGATAGGTTAAACGGCCATTGTAAATATTCCCTAGAGGTGGAATCTGAGGGTGATGATGGGAACGTGGAGAGAATTAAGATTGTTAAATGTATGTTTGATCTCTTAGGGCTATTTCTGCGCTATTAGACTGACAGTGACAAGAATAGGCAGTGTGGGTTCAATTCTGAGAAGGAGGCCACAGCCGACATTCCAGCACTCCCAACAATGAGTGACCACTGAATACTCCAACTGATTTCCAACCCCTGCGAGGTCCTGCCTTCAAACTGAAGCTGGGCCTCTTTTGCAGCACATTGGTATTTCTGTCCTTCACTAATCGTGGAGAGAAACTGGACTTGTCCACTTCTCCTTTCACAGGAGCTGCCCAGCCTTGAAAAATGCCCATTTTATCTGTGACGTCAAATGGTCTCCAGTAACTTGCCAGGGCCTTGTGAGAACATCTCACCTCCCACTTACCAGAGCGGGCAGGAGGTGCTGTGGAAGCAGGGAGTCTGCAGAAGGACTCGGACAGGTGAGAAGAATGTGTAAAGAAATGGCAGACAGGATACTGGTGGATCAAGTCTATGGTCCAACAGGGAGAAAGTTCAGAAATCAAGAGGTGCAAAGGGACTGGGAGTCCTAGTGCATGATTTATGGGTGGTGGGGTGGATGCAAGCCTGTACCAAAGGCCGCGTAAGGCGCTCCTTCCCTCTGCTAGCCCGCAGGTCAGCCCTAGGCAAGGTGTAGCATCTGCTTAGCCCCCCAATCAGGGTCACTAAAGCCATGGGAGCTGGTGGTGGATGGTTGTATGAGCAGCTGGTGCATATCACAAGTCCTGGTTATGCGATCACTGACAATCTCTGAAGAATACTGATAATAGCTTGTGTGCATGCGCCGGTCGTGCATGCAGCCTGTTACGGCCATTCCGATCAGTATTTACTTTTTAACTTACGTTATTTTTTGTACTTTTTTTCCCACAGTAACACGTCGAAGCTGCACCCTCTCTAACATGCTGGTAGAGAGAGTTTTATTTGGGTTTTTAACGCTGGAAATAGTTACATCCCGACACGCGGGACAGAAGCATGGTCGCATTGTTCATTCCAGGGACCAGCTGCTTGCGTTTATGCCGGCCGGTTTAGCGAGCAGAGCGGCGGACACCCTTGCTGAAATCTGGAGGAAAACACACAGAGGATGCAGAGGGGGATCACAAAGTCGAGGAAAGAGGACGGGGTCGAGACAACAGAGACTTATGGAGAAGAGGAGTTCGGTGGGAAATAAAATGGACGAGTTCGCAGCTTTTCCATGGACAGCTTCCAGACCGTTCAGGCTGACCGGAAGTGCACTGAGAGCGGTAAGCATAAAGGAGTTGGGTGCTTACTGTTCTGGTTAACAACGGATGGTGCAATCCGGGTCATGTTACAATTGAGGAACGTGTTTGTAGACCAGATATTGAACTTTTCACTGTTGGACTTCGGCCACATTCCACCGTGATACAACACTGGGCGTCACGGGAGGTCGTTCCTGCCTGTGGCCATCGCAATTGCAGCTCCTCCCCTGGAGGGTCAGACACCCTGAGCCAATAGACTGGTCATAGTTTGCATCTTGTTGTTTGATTGTTGGGGGGTTTGTATTGCTATATTTATGCTCTATTCTTGGTTGGTGCGGCTGTAACGAAACTCAATTTCCCTTGGGATCAATAAAGTATATCTATCTATCTATCGATTCAAGTCACTGCCCAGAAGGCAATGGCAAACCACTTCTGTAGAAATATTTGGCAAGAACAATCATGGTCCTGGAAAGACTATGATCGCCCACTTCATATGACTCGGCACATAATTAGCAAGTGAATTCAGGATTAATTGAAGTTTCATTTCCAGGTTGAGTCAGTGGTGAGGTAGGCAAATGCAATGTTAACATTCATTTCAAGAGGATTAGAATATAAAAGCAAGGTTGTAATGCCAAGGCTTTATAAGGCATTGGAGAGGGTCCAGAGAAGATTCATGAGAATGATTCCAGGAATGAAAGGATTAACATACAAGGAGTGTTTGATGACTCTGGGCCTGTACTCTTTGGGGTTTAGAAGAATGGGGAGTGGGAATCTCACTGAAACCCACAAAATACCAAAAGACCGAGATAGAGTGGATGTGGGGAGGATGTTTCCTCTGGTGGGGGAGTCCAGGACCAGAGGGCACAACCTCAGAATAATAGTTTGTCCGTTTAGAACAGAGGAGGAAAATTTCTTTCGCCAGAGGGTGGTGAATCTGTGGCATTCATTGCCACACATAGCTGTGGAGGCCAAGTCTTTGGGCATATTTAAAGTGGAAGTTGATAGATTCTGAGTCAGGGCATCAAAGGTTACAGGGAGAAGGCAGGAGAATGGGGATCAGGGGAATAATAAATTAGCTACGATGGAAGCGCAGAACTACAATGGTATTTTTAAACCGCTCCAGCCAATTTCCATCGCACTTGTCAAAGTCGGTCACAATATATAACTCCTACCAAGATAAATAAAAGTTTAAAAACAGAGTTCACATTGTTCCAATTGACTCCATAAACCTCTCCAATCTCACTTCTCAGTCATAGCAGAGTACAAGAGTTGGGGTGAAATGGTACAATTGGTGAGGGTGTATCTGGAATACAGTTTTGGTCACTCTTCTACAGGAGAGATGTCATACAAGAAGAAAAGAGTGCAAAGGAAATTTACGAGGATAATGCCAGGACTCGAGGGCCTGAATCATAGGAGCAGGCTAGGATTTTATTGTTTGGAGCGTAGGAGACTGCAGAGTGACCTTAAAGAGTCATATAAAAATCATGAGGGGTGCAGATAGGATGAACGCAGACAGTTTTTCCCCCCCTGGGGAAAGAGAATCAAAAACTAGGGGGTACAGGTTTAAGTGAGAGGGGAAAGATTTAAAAGGGACTTGAGGGGCATCTTCTTCACACAGAGGCTGGTGGCTGGCTACTGAACACGTTGCCAGAGGAAATGATTGAGGCTGGTACAACAACAACATTTAAAATACACTTGGATAGGTAATTCATAAAAAAAGGTTTATAGGAATACAGGCAAAATGCAAGCAAATGGGACTAGCTCGGGTGAGCACCACTGAGATGGGCTGAAGGGCCTGCGTCCCTATTGTATTATTCTATTGACTTTAGCAACACTGAACCAAATATTCTATTGGCTGAAGTCTTCCCCAGTTACTTCCCAGATGGCGGCAGATGGACCCTGTTCCAGAAACAGGAAGAGGCCATTTGGCCCCTCTTTCCCGCGCCACCGTTCAGTGTGATCACAGCTGCTCTTCCACCTCGGCACCACTCTTCGACACTAACCTCACGTCCCTCAATGCCCTCATGAATCAGTCTCTCTGCCTTGTCCAAGAACATGCCCATTCAAAGTCCTTCCCATGACACTGCTCACTCCTTCCCCCTTGCTGGGCTTCACTCCAGGGCACGCTGGCCAATGATTTACAGAGACACACAGAGTGATGATTGTTATTTTAATTTGGTGAATCACAAGCTCGGGTCTCTCATCTATCAGGACTTTTATAGGTCAAATCGTGCTGCAGCTGTTGAGAGGAAGAGATCATGCTCACAAGCGTTTAACCCTTAGTAGGAATTCGCTGAACGGGCTCAGATAAAACCCAGCAAGTGGTGCGGCACCGTGACACAGTGGTTAGAGCTGCTGCCTCACAGCCCCAGGGGCCCAGGTTCGATCCTGACCTCCTCACGGTCTGTGTGGAGCTTGCATTTTCTCCCCTAAACCACCGGTGCTTCCTTCCACAGGGCATGGGAGTGGAATTAGGCATTCAACCAATCAGACCACAGAGGGTGGGAGTGAAGTGGTACGGATAGGCTTATAAAGGGAATAAGTTACAGGTGAGGGAGTGGGACCGGCTGGAGTGGTGTGAGAGCAGGCACACTTAATGGGTCGAACGCCCTCCTTCCAAGACAGAAAAACCATTCAGAATTCTGAAATACTGGAAACACTCAGCAGGTCAGGCAGCATCTGTGGGGAGAGCAGCAGTTTGTGTGGCCGGGGAACTGGGGCTGTACACTTTGAATTGCAGCTGTAGCCCTGTGCACCAAACCTCCCAGGCAGGCACTACTGTAGCTGTCTCACCGCCCCCACCCCCAGCCATGCATCTCCTCCCCATAGTGTCTCCCCCCTCCAGCACAAAGCTCTGACAGGCACTGGAGCACCTCCTGCTGAGGATCCCTCTCCCTGGACAATATTTAGTCGGGCACATCAAGGCTGTCAATACCTGACATGTCTGAGTCAAAAGCTCCTGGACTGGCAGTCACCAACACACAATATCTGCAAGTTCTTCTCCACCCTCTCCCACCCTCTACATTGGCATCACCTCAGCCCACATGAACCCCAAGATCCAAAAACACAACACAAAACAGAAGAATACAGCACAGAAACAGGCTGTTCAGCCCACGATATTGGGCCTAACTAACTAAACACCAAACTAAATGGATCACTTGTGCCTGTACACTGTCCATATCCCTCCATTTGCTGAACATTCATGTGCCTATCCAAGAACCTCTAAATCACCTTTATCGTTTCTGTCTCCACTGCCAGGCAGTGCACTCCAGGTGCCCAACACTCTGTGTACAAAAACTTGCCCTACAAATCTTCTTTGAACTTGCACCTATCACCTTAAAAGCATGCCCTCCGTAATCAGACATTCCAATCCCGGGAAGAGACACTGGAAGTCTACTCGACCCATGCCTCTCATAGTCTTATACACCTCTATCAGGTCTCCTCTCAGCCTCCGGCACTCCAGAGAAAACACAACCTTATCTGTCCTGTAAACGTAACTTTGCTGGATCAAATAACGACAGCACAAAAAGATTGTTACTTATCTTTTCACCCGTTTATTTCTTCGAGCTCAGCCGGCAAGTGAACTTGGACCCGACATCAGGGAGAGACCCTTTCTCATCTCCCCGGCGGTTCTACAAGTTCACTGCCCGATGTCAGAATTGTCAGAAGTTATAAGGCCACTGATACAAAAGAACAATCAGTTTGATAACCATTCCGGTCAAGTCAATGGACTATTGATACAAAAGTATAATCAATTTGTTAGACATTCCAGCCACCTTAATTAAAGAAAGGAATGTCCTGCCTGGTTTGCTGGAGCCACAACTTAATGACAAAGATAAGAACATCTGTCAAATTTATGCTTTAATTAAGAAAGGAATGTTCTAATTTCCATCCGGTACTGCTTTTTGTCAAAATCAAAAGTTGTGAAAAGCCCAGAGACATCTTGTGTGGATCTGGGCAAACTTTAATCATCTTGCTCCAAAGAAGGCAGCTGTGAGACATTATTCAAACACACTGCAGTCACAGACACAGTCAGTACTTAATTCATTGTTTACAGGGATCTGAGAATCCCCCATTCCCTTAAACTTTATCAGTCCAACCTATCCTTAAAGCTCAGACCCTCTGACCCAGGCAACCCGTTCTACACTCTCTCCAAGCCTCCACATCCTTCCTATAAAGAGATGACCAGAATTGAATGAAATTCCCTAAGAAAGCAAAAAGAAAAAAAATACCAAAGGTGCTGGAAATCCACATTACATTTCCATAGCACCTTCAATGTCATGCAATGCCTCAATGGCGATAGCCAGGTTTTCATCCTCCCGGCTAAGATCATTTGAGGACAAAACACAGCGGAGCTGGTATCACTTAAATCCCAGATCCAGGAAGAGAGTGTTGGAACGGATGAAGCTGGAATGTTGAGTGCATACCTGCAGGATTCAGAAACGGCCCTGCCAGGGGTTATTTCCAGGCTGGGGATGAAGTGGAGTTAGCAGTGATTCCTACCACACCGGTTTCACATACAAACAGGACAAGAGGAAAATAAAACCCAGTGATGAAAGAAGTTCACCCTTTCCAGCCGGAATGAGGATCGTACTCGCAGGGAACTCTGGAAAGAGGCTCAGCCACTCACTGCCCGCACCAGAGCCAGGTGCTACATACCCAGCAGTACACTAGTGAAGAGACAACCTCTTCCTGCTTGACAGGTCCCTGCATGCTGCTGCTGGCTACCTCTTGTAGTTTGGGCCCCGCGCTGCCTGTATCCCAGGGTGACACTTGCTTAAGCTGCCCCAGTGGCCACGGGCAATCGCTGACGTCAGTTCCTCAGGGTCAAGGTGACTCCAACCCCATCGCCCACCCTGCCTCTTGCTGGGGGATTGAAAAGCTGGCAGGACTTTACACTCCCATGAAACACAATCACCACATTATCTGCTTCCTGGCTTTAAGTATTGCTTACACCACCACCAACTCTCTGTTCTCCCAGGGGGCTCTTTCCACCCACCCCAGAGTGTGGACCAGGGTCTCCGATGTCTCATTCCAAACGGGCACCCGTGACAGTGCAGGACTCCCCCAGCACGGCACGGGGAGGTCAGCCCGGATTTCACGAGCAAGTTTGGATGTGAATTGGGAGACTGAATTGCTGGTACCTACGCATCTCACAATGGCCCATGAATACACGCTGGAAGGGCACTTAAACTGAAGCCCTATGCAGTCCTCTCCGATCGGTGAAGAAAATCCTACCCCACCCTTTCTGGTGATTCCTGCCACGCTTGTTCATGTACAAATAGGTGCAAGGGTAAAAAAAATACGGAGATTGGAAGCCGAGAGGAGACCTGATAGAGGTGTACGAGACTGTGAGAGGCACAGGTAGAAAAGACAGCCAGTATCTTTTGTCTCCCCCCACCCCAGAGTTAGAATGTCTAATACTAGAGGTCATGCACTTAAGGCAAAAGGGGGTAATGCCCAATATTAAGCCCTCCATCAAAACCACAAACAAAATAACAGAGTTGTGTTTGTGGAAGCTTGTTTGTCTCCGACGCATATAGTTGACTATGAAATGGCCTTGGGGGCCTTGAAAGTGATGAGAAGGTTTGAATGCAGGTTTTCAATCACTGATGCTAATTTTGGACGGAAGATGGTTGAGTCTTCCTTTCTCTGATCCTCGAGATCTGCCCTTTCCAGAGGAAGCCAATGGAAATTTGGAAGACTGACTAATGCCAGATTCACCTTGGTGATATCACCCATCAGTCACCAAGAATGCAAGTTTCTGCCTGTGTATCTAAATCCCAATGCAGTTGTGCCAAAGGAACAGGAACCTGAAGGCAATACATCTTCAGATGTATCTCAAAATGAAATTTAATCTCAAGTTAGTATATATGTACTTTGATAATAAAGTTTACTTTGACTTTGAAGGAGGTGCATCTTCAGAGCTGAGAGACATTCGGTACAGCCAGGAACTGAGATATCTCCAGAATTAAATACATTTGGACCCTGGATCAAGTCCAACCAAGACCAACTGAAGGAAAACCTTCCTTACTTATTGCAAGGACAAATTAAATACTCAAACCTTAGCATGACGTGTCTGAAAATGTGATACCAAAATAACAAATTGCTCTTTACCACAGAAACCACTTTGTACATTCAAGGACTTCCACAAGGGCAACTCCATTAAGGTGCCAGGGTAAGAAAAGAGCCAATTCTGTCAGCTTTATGAATTCCCCCTTAAAATTACTCTGATTGGACATCTGAAGCAGACACTCTACTCTGAGCTCTGCTGCGGAAAGAGACGACCAAGTGGACTTAAAGGAAGAATCAAGGATGTGCTCAAAGCTTCCTTGAAAACAGAAAACAACCCAGGAACTCCTGAAAATCTCGGACTGTTGACTATTCAGATTGGAAATAAAGCATTCAATAGGCACAAGAGATTTTGCAGATGATGGAAATTTTGAGCAACGTACACAAAATGCTGGAGGAGTTCCCCAGGTTGGGCAGCATCTATGGAGAATAAACAGTCGACATTTCAGCTGGGACCTTTCATCCTGGTGCAGGGCTGCAGTGTCCCATGTACAAAATACGCTGCAGTTAGGTATCCGATTAGCATCACTAAAAGGCCATTCCAAACCTTTGACCTCTGCCACTAAAGAGGAGAGGATGAAAGGCCTCGGAATGTCAAGTGTTTATTTGCCTCCATAGATGCCGCTCAGATCCGCCAACATTCTGTGTGTGTTGCTCAAGGGAGCATTCGGGTTGCTATGGGGATTATTTGAGGTCATGTCTCTGGAGGGCATAAGCATCCATTGGAAATGGTAGGAGGAGTGCTTCATGTCCCAATCTTACCCCATAAGGTACCTCCCGTCCCTCTAGTGTAGACATTTGTGGTCCCAACACTGGCCCCAGATCCACCAGAACTGGAGTGGGAGCAAGCCAGCCTCAATCCTCGAGAGAAGGTGATAAAGAGCACTACGACAGCGTAGTTTTTTGTGTGACAGGCTGGGACGTCGGGGTTTGGAGTTCAATTCCGGCGTCCTCTTCCTGTACATCCTCCCCTGTGGAATGTGTGGGTTTTTCTCCCGGTCCTCCGGTTTCCTTCCCCTCGTACCCCGTGGGTTAATTGTCCTGTGATTAGGTTAGGATCGGGGTTGCTGGGCAGTGCGGCTGGAAGGCCAGAAGGGGCCTATTCTGCATTGCACCTCTAAATGGATAAAATGACAGTCCCAGTCAGTCAAATTAAAGATTAAAGTCTGTCCCGAGCCTTGTGGCCCATCAGGCCGGTGCTTATGCCGGTTTCCGTGGCGTGAAGCGACTTGAGAATACGAGACTCCCCCCCGGATAGGACACCAGTCTATCGCGAGGTTAACACCCAGCATTTTTGCCGGTACCCATTCTCAGCTGGGTAGACTGGAGCATTGTGTGGTTAAGTGCCTTGTTTAAGGACACACACACCGCCTCGGCCGAGGCTCGAACCCACAACCTTCAGATCGCTAGTCCAATACCCTAACCACTTGGCCACGCGCCACAAGTCAGTCGAATTCCCGGTGGTCAAAAGCTTCCAGTTGGAGGCTGCCCCTAACCGGGCCCTCAAGTAGGATGGCTGTCGGGAGCTGTGGGAAACGCTGTTAGTGAGGGATCTCAGCAGAGCAGGGAATGGGACGGTACGCGATCTCTGGACCAAGGCTGTGAGGGGGCCCTTCCAGCCTGCCCTCACCCCACATCAAAATTCACATCACAAATTCAATCTGCTCAAAGGAAAAAAGCACGTGCAGCTCAGTTGCGGTGCGGAGGAGAGGAAAACCACGAGGAAACAAGCCTCACAGCTGCAGCACATTATGATCTAGGGAGTAAGTCTCGCAGGCAGGGACCCAGTTGGAGAATGTGTACACGCAGAGAACACCCATAAAATCAATCATCGGGCAGGAAGTTGGTGCTGAGTCGGAAAGTGAATTTGGCACCGACTTCTATCGGCAGGACGTGCCAAATGTTCCACGTGTAGAGAAGAGGGAGAGGAAAGGGAGCAGGAAATCTCACATCTTCGTCTGTCTGAACGGCCGCATTGTCCCCTGTCACCCGACCTTCCTGAACTAGTCCCATTTGCCTGTGTCTGGCCCACCTTTCCCATCCTTGTGCCTGTCCATTGTAAAACGTACCCACTTTTACCACTTCCTTCAGCAGCCCGCTCCACATGCCCACCATCCTGTGTGGGGAGAAACTTGTCCCTGAGATCTCCTCAAGCATCTGAGAGCAGAAACTCTGCAGAGTTTGGCCATTTCAATTGGCCGGCGATGTGGGCGGGGGTCTCAGCTTACTCTCCAGTGTCAGAAAGGGGAGTGGGGGGGGGGCGGTTGTGGAAATGCAGGCCAGGGCTTGCAGCCTGAACTCTAGCTAGAACACTAACTCCCAGCCCACCACGGACAGGAGAAGGGCCAGGGCCAGCGACACTCCCCAGAGCCGCATTAGGTCATCAGTGTGAAGTCAGGGATAAGGCTGCTGACGTCCTGAGGCTCCTGGAACTCCGGCCTACGCACAGAAGTGAGCAAATCCGGAGTATCCAAGATACTTTCAAGGAGCAGTGCCTCAGAAAGGCGGCATCCATTATTAAGGACCCCCACCACCCAAGGACATGCCCCCTTCTCATTGTTACTGTGAGGAAGGAGGTACAGAAGCCTGAAGGCACACACTCAGTGATTCAGGAACAGCTTCTTCCCCTCTGCCATCAGATTCCTAAATGGGCATTGAACCCGCGAACACTACCTCATTTTTTAAAAATATTTCTGTTTTGCATTATTTTTTAATTTAACTACTTAATATACCCGGCAGAAGGCAATGGCAAGCCACTGCTGTAACTTGCCTCGTACACGGTTCCCCACCACGTCAGAGAGGCGTGGAGGGAAATCATCTGCTAACCGGAGAAACTCCTGATGCGACGTGACTTTCCTACTTAATATACATTTATACTTACTGTAATTGATTTACTTTTTTCTTCTTTCTGTGTTATCATGTATTGCATTGCACTGCTGCTGCTGTTAACACATTTCATGACACATACTGGTGATAATAAATCGGAGTCTGGTTCTGGTTCTGTACTTGTTACTGTCCGTCCCTGCAAGTACAAACTGGGAGTGTTTGCAGAGACTGGCAGTGACATCACTCACCAACCACAGGACCACCATTCATCCCCTGCACAATGACAGTGCTGGCAAGGCCGGAGTTTATCATCCATCCCTAACTACCCTCGTGGAGGTGGTGATGGCCCCTTCATGAACTGAGCAGTTGGGATCTGATTTTAGGATTCAAGATTGCTTCATGTGTTCTCTAGTACACAAGTATGCAGGAGAACAAAGTAATTGTTACTCCGGATTTAACGCAGCACAAAAACACAAACACAATAAATATAAATACATAAGATAGCTTATGCTCATGGATTGTATGTCCATAAAGCACAGGGGTGTCTGTACATAAGGTGAGTAACAGGAAATGATAAAGTAGTGGTGACTGGGGTGTTGAGGGCTGGGTTAGTGGGTAGAGGTGTTGATCAGCCTTACTGCCTGGGGAAAGTAACTGTTCTGAGCCTGATGGTCCTGCTGTGGCTGCCACATAGCCTCTTCCCTGATGAGAGTGAGCAGATCTTCATCATGTTACTGGCACCTTTCTGACTACGTGTCCTTGCTGCCAGGTAGGCTGGTGCCAGTGTTATGTTGGGCAGTTTTGACTACCCGTTGTAGAGCATTCCTGTCTGTCACAGTGCAGGGATGCAGCACGTTAAGGATGCTCTGTACTGTGTATCTGTAGAATGACGTGATTGTCGAGGTGCACGGTCCTGCTCTCTTCAGCCTCCTCATGGTGTAGAGGTGTTGGTGAGCTTTCCTGGTTGTGTACAAGATGTTCTGGGACCATGGGAGCTTGAGCAACATTTGCACTCCCAGGAGTCTGAAACCGCTCGCAGTTTCCACTGCTGTGCTGCCGATGTAAAGAGCAGTGTGAGTGCTGCGAGTTTGCCTGAAGTCGATAACCACCTCCTTTGTCTTGCTGACATGGAGGAAGAGGCTATTTGTCTGGCACTCCAGGCCTCGAGCTCCCCCACCTCCTCTCTAAAGGCCATCTCACTGCTGTTGGTGATGAGCCCCCACTCTGTCGTGTCACTGACGAACTTGACAACGAGATTGCTCGTGCGTTCAGCAATAAGTATAAATACATAAGATAGCGTGTACACATAGAATTGATCGTATGTCCATAAAGCGAAGCTCGGCACAGGAGGGCCTGTACGTAAGCCGACCGACAGAAGATGATAAAGTAGTGGTGGTTGCTGGTGTAGAGGGGTGGATTAGTGGGTGGAGGTGTTGATCAGCCTTACTGCTACTGCGTTCCACGTTTGACCCAATGACAAAGGAGCTGCGCTATATCGCCAGAGGAATGGGAGCAATTGGGAAGGGTTGTTGCAGGTATTGGTGACCCCATGCATTGACTGCCCTCTGCTCCTCAGCAGTAGAGGATGCAGATTTGGATGTCCTGTTGAAATGACCTTTCAGTGATGCTGTTGGCTATCTAACCACAGTGCATTCTGTGGATGGGATACTGCAGCCCCTGCACAAGACATTCGTGAGACTACACCTGGAATATTGTGTGTACTTTTGGTTGCCAACTATAGGAAGGCTGTGGTTAAGCTAGAGAGGGTGCAGAAAAGAGACACAAGGATGTTGCTGGGACTGGAGAGCTTGAGGGAGACTGGATAAGCTGGGACTTCTTTCCCTCTGGGGGTGGAGGGCTGACCAAGGTGAGGTTTATAAACTCCTGAGGGGCTAAGATAAGGTGAACCATCATAATCTTTCCCCCAGGGGAGGGGAGCCTAAAACCAGAGGGCTTAGCTTGAAGATAGGAGGAGAAAGATTTAAAGGGGACCTCAGTGCCAAGTTTCTCCCCACACAGAGGATGGAACGAGCTGCCAAAGGAAGTGGTAAAGGTGGATATAATTACAACATTTAAAAGCCATCTGGACAGGCACACAGATAGGAAAGTTTCAGATGGACATGGGTCAAACAGAGGCAAATAGGACTAGTTCAGGAAGGCAACTTGGTTAGTGTGGATGAATTGGGCCAGTGGTTGTTTCCAGTGGTGCTGGCAATGAATTTGTGGACGTTGGATGGGCTCTGATCAAAAAGTCAGGCAACAGCTGGATGACATGGGACATCTGAGCTCCAGTATCAACAAATGGACTCCATTCTTGGTCAGGCCCTTACCAGAGCATGGTCTACCCTGCTGGGGCTTGGAGGGACTCTGGCACCCGTCGAGGCCTGGCCAGGATGAGGTACTATTGCCAGAAGTCATGGTAGTCAGGCGGGGGCGAGGGAAGGGACAGGGCAAGATGAAAAACAGGAGCTCAAGAGGCAGAATCACAAGAAGGAAATAACCTCAGATTAACTTCTCCTGAATAACAAGGGGGAATAAGCAGAGTCTCAGAGTGAGTGGCCGTTATGCTCACATGGAACCGGCATGGTTGACCACGGAGCGCTCTGGGATGTCCGGAAGTGGGGAAGGGAGTGACCTCGTTCTCCCTTTGTGTGTTCTCCAAGTAACAGAGCCATACAGCTCAGAAACAGGCCCTTCAGCCCATTATGTCCATGCCCACCTTTACAGTTTACTATTTACCCGTGAGTGTTCCATGGCCTTCTGAGCCTTGGATTTACAAGTGCCTGTCCGGGATCGGGATCGCAATCGCAAAGTGCTTGGGAGAAGCTGAGACACCCTTCACCAACGGACACTGAATGCTGGAGGAGGCACAGGAGGTCAGGCAGCATCTATGGAGGGAAATGAACTGTTGCTATTTCGGGCTGAGACCCTTCATCACAACCCAAAAGGCTGATTGTCCATTTGCCTCCACAGATGCTGCCTGACCTTGGTGGGGGGGGGGGGGGGGGGAGGTCATTGTCCATCTGTCTGTGTGTCTGTGGAAGAGGAGGGCTGAGGATTTCCAGCATCCACAGAAACTCTTGACACCCTTCTGGATTGAAGGATACGTATTAGGAAATCGGCAACATGTACGCAGTGGAAGGCAAGCGTTTGCCGGGAGCGGGTGATCACATGGTTCAGATAAAGGGCTAGTATAGTCATAGTGGATTGAAGGGCCTTTACCTATTATGACTAATTCCACCATAGTTGTTCCACCACTTTCATTTTCCTGTCTGAGTGACAAAGGGTGGCGACAGTGTCACACCTAACTGGTCAAGTGGACAGAGGGCCATTGTAGACCCTCACACACCTCCTCAAGCACATGTTCTGTTGCCTTCTTGACCAGAAATAGCCATGCGAGGGATTACTGTCTATAGGGAAGGGAGCAGGGCAATGGGACAGGTGCCATAGCTTCACAAGGAGCCAGTGTGATGTGCTATTTTTTCTAAGCATACTTATATTTTTAATGCCTTGCACGGTACTGCTGCCACAAAACCCTATGTCAATAATTTTAAAAAAACCTGATTCTAATTCAGATGTTAGTACCATTCCACACACAAATCCTGGGCTGCGTCACTACGAAACAACTCGTTATATTCAAGGTGCAGGAAAATAAGCATTCCAGACGGGTATTAGGGCCTGATACGGGATCTTAAATAAAACATGAGCAGTTCCTTTCCTCCAACAGATACTGCTCGGTCTGCTGAGCTCCTCCAGATTATTGTTTGTGCACGTTCTTGGCCCACGTCCCTGTGACCTGCCCCATCTTGCGCTCTGCTTGTCTGCTTCCTGCCTCCCATCTGGAGATGCCTCAGGAGCAGAAATCTCACCTCACTTTTCACTCACTATTAAAAGTGTATCTCCTAGGACTGCCTGATCTTACCAGCCCAGCTACTGGGACATCCCAAGCTCTCCAGTTCCCTCCGTTATCCTCCCCTCTTCAAATCAAATCAAGTTTAATTGTCATTCAAACCATACTAGGATACAGCTGAATGGAGCCAAGGTGTAAAAACATACCTGCACATTCAAAATAGCCAGAAGGGAGAAAATCAAAGAACACAGTCACGTAAGAAAACACATTTTTAGTCCAGGACCATGAGCAACAAATCCTGCAAATTGATGGTTCCCGGCAGTCCAGCTCTCTTCCATTAAAGCAATTCCATAAAAGTGTGCCCTTTAGTTATATTTCAAGGATTTACTGTCTCCTCCATCTTTTGCAAGATCTCACAAAATACTCTAGCTTCCAAGGCGGCTCCTTTCCAAAGCACCAACTTACTCAGAGAAGTGGGCAAGTGAAAATTCTGCCCAAAACACCTGCTGGCAGTTTCATGACCATGGTGGAGTTAGTCAGTACAGGCAAAGACCCTTCAAGCCCACTGTCTGTACTAGCCCATTATCTGATTGCCCACCCCTACCTACACACACGTTCCCACTTTTCTAATACACACTCACCAATCCAGAAATGCGAGGTTCAATCCCATCATGGCAGCCAGAGATATTAAATAAAACTGGAAATTAAAAAACAGACCAACTGCAATGGCTACCACAAAACTGCTGAACTGCCATAAAGACCCACCGAGTTCGTGAATGCTCTTCAATGGAGGGAACATTATCACATTTCAGGTCCACCAATATGATCAATTCTTAACGATCTCTTCGGGGGGGGGGGGGGGGTCCCTGCATTTTCCACATCCCCTACACGGATAACAAGAGATGGAAGTTCTTCCTCTGACAGCACATTCCAGAGCACAACTTGGTAATGAGAAACGAAGGGTCTCGGCCTGAAACGTCGACTGCACCTCTTCCTAGAGATGCTGCCTGGCCTGCTGCGTTCACCAGCAACTTTGATGTGTGTTGGTAATGAGAAAGCTCTTTTAATCTGCCTTCTTGATCTTTCGCCAATGAATTTGCCTCAACTTCAGCTCAAACTACGGGAGCTCTCAGACTGTCCTGATGAAGGATCTCTGCTCAAAACACATGCTTATTTCCCTCCATAGATGCTGCATCAGCTGCTGAGTTCCTCAGGGCTTTGGCTTGATTAGCTGCCTTGGACCTACACTTTCACTGCATCCCGCTCCCTCCCTCCATTCACTAAATTATCCAACAAGGCCAGAACGCGTCAACATCAAATGCAAAAGCCCTGAACGGATAAGGAGGAAAACAAGCAGCAATGATGACAAATGTTTTCAGATCAAGTTTCATGTCACAATTGAACCTGCCACGAACTCCCTAAAGAGAAATAAAAGCAGACGAGCTCTGATTTTAGAGTTGTAGGGTCACAGACAGAGACAGCACAGAAACAGGCCCTTTGGCCCATCACTCCGTGCCAGCCAGAAGGTAGAAGTGTAAACTCACTGCCAGAAGGAAGAACAAGCCAGCCGAGAATCAAGTTTGGCTGCACAAGTGGATCGGGCGGTATGGCATGCTGGCCTTAACTAGTCGAGGAACTGAGTTCTAGAGTCAGGAGGGTTGTGACTTTACTGTAACTTACCTTGAGCTTTATAATCCTCCTGCTTCCACTTACCCAGATCTGATGAAGAGCCTCAGATCTGGAACTATTGCAGCTGCAGTAATGTGTACTACAAATTACAACTGGAAATAGAAAAGGCTTGTCAGAAGGGCAGTGTTATGATAATTGTGTGGGATTTTAACACGTGAGTGGATTGGGAAAATCAGGTCGGCACTGGATCTGAAGAGAGAATTTGTAGAATGTCTGCGAGATGGCTTTTTAGAACAGCTTGTTGTTGAGCCCACTAGGGCATCGGCTGTACTGGATTGGGTATTGTGTAATGAACCAGAGGTGGTTAGAGAGATTGAGGTGAAGGAACCTTTAGGAGACAATGGTCATAACATGATTGAGTTCACTGTGAAATTTGAAAAAGAGAAGCCGAAATCTGATGTGTCGGTATTTCAGTGGAGTAAAGGAAATTACAGTGGCATGACAGAGGAAGTGGCCAAAGTTGACTGGAAAGGGACGCTGGCGGGAAAGACGGCAGAGCAGCAGCGGCTGGAGTTTATGCGAGAAGTGAGGAAGGTGCAAGACAGGTATATTCCAAAAAAGACGAAATTTTCGAATGGAAAAAGGACGCAACCGTGGCTGACAAGAGAAGTCAAAGCCAAAGTTAAAGCAAAGGAGAGGGCATACAAGGAAGCAAAAATTAGTGGGAAGACAGAGGATTGGGAAATTTTTAAAAGCTTACAAAAGGAAACTAAGAAGGTCATTAAGAGGGAAAAGATTAACTATGAAAGGAAGCCAGCAAATAATATCAAAGAGGATACTAAAAGCTTTTTCAAGTATATAAAGAGTAAAAGACAGATGAGAGTAGATATATAGGACCGATAGAAAATGATGCTGGAGAAATTGTAATGGGGGATAAGGAGATGGTGGAGGAACTGAACGAGTATTTTGCATCAGTCTTCACTGAAGAAGACATCAGCAGTATACCGGACACTCAAGGGTGGCAGGGAAGAGAAGTGTGCGCAGTCACAATTACGACAGAGAAAGTACTCAGGAAGCTGAATAGTCTAATGGTAGATAAATCTCCCGGACCAGATGGAATGCACCCTCGTGTTCTGAAGGAAGTAGCTGTGGAAATTGCGGAGGCATTAGCGATGATCTTTCAAAAGTCGATAGATTCTGGCATGGTTCTGGAGGACCGGAAGATTGCAAATGTCACTCCGCTATTTAAGAAGGGGGCAAGGAAGCAAAAAGGAAATTATAGACCTGTTAGCTTAACATCGGTGGTTGGGAAGTTGTTGGAGTCGATTGTCAAGGATGAGGTTACAGAGTACCTGGAGCATATTACAAGACAGGCAGAACTCAGTATGGTTTCCTTAAAGGAAAATCATGCCTGACAAACCTATTACAATTTTTTGAAGAAATTACAAGTAGGCTAGACAAGGGAGATGCAGTGGATGTTGTATATTTGGATTTTCAGAAGGCCTTTGACAAGGTGCCACACATGAGGCTACTTAACAAGATAACAGCCCATGGAATTACAGGAAAGTTACATACATGGATAGAGCATTGGCTGATTGGCAGGAAACAGAGAGTGGGAATACAGGGATCTTATTCTGGTTGGCTGCCGGTTACCAGTAGTGTTCCACAGGGGTCCGTGTTGGGGCCGCTTCTTTTTACGTTGTATATCAACGATTTGGATTATGGAATAGATGACTTTGTGGCTAAGTTTGCTGATGATACAAAGATAGGTGGAGGGGCCAGTAGTGCTGAGGAAACAAAGAGTCTGCAGAGAGACATGGATAGATTGGAAGAATGGGCAAAGAAGTGGCAAATGAAATACAATGTCGGTAAGTGTATGGTTATGCACTTTGGCAGAAGAAATAAACGGGCAGGCTATTATTTAAATGGCGAGAGAATTCAAAGTTCTGAGATGCAACGGGACTTGGGAGTCCTTGTGCAGGATACACTTAAGGTTAACCTCCAGGTTGAGTCAGTAGTGAAGAAGGTGAATGCAATGTTGGCATTCATTTCTAGAGTATAGGAGCAGGGATGTGATGTTGAGGCTCTATAAGGCCTCACTTGGAGTACTGTGCGCAGTTTTGGTCTCCTTATTTAAGAAAGGATGTGCTGACGTTGGAGAGGGTACAGAGAAGATTCACTAGAATAATTCCAGGAATGAGAGGGTTAACATATGAGCACAGTTTGTCCGCTCTTGGACTGTATTCCTTGGAGTTTAGAAGAATGAGGGGAGACCTCATAGAAACATTTTGAATGTTGAAAGGCATGGACAGAGTGGATGTGGCAAAGTTGTTTCCCATGATGGGGGAGTCTAGTACGAGAGGGCATGATTTAAGGATTGAAGGGCGCCCATTCAGAACAGAAATGCGAAGAAATTTTTTTAGCCAGAGGGTGGTGAATCTATGGAATTTGTTGCCACGGGCAGCAGTGGAGGCCAAGTCATTGGGTGTATTTAAGCAGAGATTGATAGATATCTGAGTAGCCAGGGCATCAAAGGTTATGGTGAGAAGGCGGGGGACTGGGACTAAATGGGAGAATGGATCAGCTCATGATTAAATGACGGAGCAGACTCGATGGGACGAATGGTCGACTTCTGCTCCTTTGTCTTATGGTCTTATTGCCATTTCTCTCTGCACTGATGCTGACTGTTCCAGCGTCTGCAGCAACAACCAATCTGCAGGAAGAACTCAGCAGGTTGACCAGCATCGGTGGGAGGAAAGGAACTGTCGACATTTTGGGTCAAGACACTCATTTCGACCCGAAACAGCAACAATTCATTTCCGCCCACAGAAGAGTTTTCAAACACCGGCCTCCCAAAAAGCAGTTCCTCCAGCAGATTGTTTGTTACTCCAGACTCCAGCATCTGCAGTTTATTTCGTTTCCCTGGTTATTACTCCTCAACCATCAGGCTCCCGAATCAGAGGAGATAACTTCACTCACACCCCAACCTAGGGACTCAACTTTCAAGGTCTCTTCACCTCATGTTACTGATATTTATCACTTATTTATTCTTATTTTTTTTTGTATTTGCAGAGTATGTTATCTTCTGCACATTGGTTGCTTGTCCACCTTGTTGTGTGGGGTTCGCTCGTTGATTCAATTGTGTTTGTTTGTATTTACTGTGAACACCCGCAAGAATACGAATCTCAGTGGTATACAGTGACACGCGTGTAGTTTGATAATAAGTTGACTTTGAACTTAGAAGAATCATTGCCATTGTTTCTATTTTGATAAAAAACAGAAATAAACTGAACCAAGTCTCAAAGGCAAAGCTCAGGAAAAATGAAGGTGACAGAATGTATGGAAAGGCAAGTACATGACAAACGTTCTCACAACACAGCCCAGAGTGAGCACAAGGAAAGCCACACAATGACCAGAGTTCTGCCTGAAATGTTCTGCAAATGAGATTTGAATAGCTTTTAATTCACACCATTATTCTTTGTGTATTATGCAGTGTTGGGACATTAATATCAATTGGCAAGTGAATTGCTTCATAATTGACACCTTTAAGGATTTCCAATGTGAAGCAGGGATCTTGGCAGGAGTCACAGTGCAAATGTCCTGGAGTGACAGAGCTCCACTGTCTGGGCGATGGGGAGCAGCCTCTCCTCACCAACGTCCAGCTCCCCCCACCAGGTACTCCCACCAGAAGGTAGAGGTGAAAACTCACTGCCAGAAGGAAGAACAAGCCGCCCAAGGAACAAATCTGGCTGCACAAGTAGATAGGGCAGTAAAGAAAGCCAATGGCCTATACTAGTCGAGGAACTAAGGCTACGTCCACACTAGACCGGATAACTTTGAAAATGCCGGTTTCGCGTAAAAACAACAAGCGTCCACACTAGGCATTTTTAAAAATACCTCTGTCCACATTAAAACGGGTATTTGGGCGAATCTCCTCCTACTGGGCATGCACAGGACACATCTACAGAAAACAAGCGAAGAGGAAACAGTATACTTATAACCATATAACAATTACAGCACGGAAACAGCCCATCTTGGCCCTTCTAGTCCGTGCCGAACACTTACTCTCACCTAGTCCCATCTACCTGCACTCAGCCCATAACCCTCCATTCCTTTCCTGTCCATATACCTATCCAATTTTTTTTTAAATGACAAAATCGAACCTGCCTCGTTCCACACAGCTACCACTCTGAGTAAAGATGTTCCCCCTCATGTTACCCCTAAACTTTTGCTCCTTAACTCTCAACTCATGTCCTCTTGTTTGAATCTCCCCCACTCTCAACAGAAAAAGCCTATCCACATCAACTCTATCTATCCCCCACATGATTTTAAATACCTCTATCAAGTACCCCCTCAACCTTCTACGCTCCAAAGATTAAAGACCCAACTTGTTCTTATTTTGTTGACATCTTTCTTATAATTCGGTGACCAGAACTGTACACAATACTCCAAATTTGGCCTCACCAATGCCTTGTACTATTTTAACATTACATGCCAACTCCTATACTCAATGCTCTGATTTATAAAGGCCAGCATACCAAAAGCTTTCTTCACCACCCTATCCACATGAGATTCTACCTTCAGGGAACTATGCACCATTATTCCTAGATCCCTCTGTTCTACAGCATTCTTTAATGCCCTACCATTTACCATGTATGTCCTGTTTTGATTACTCCTACCAAAATGTAGCACCTCACACTTATCAGCATTAAACTCCATCTGCCATCTTTCAGCCCACTCTTCTAACTGGCCTAAATCTCTCTGCAAGTTTTGAAAACCTACTTCATTATCCACAACGTCACCTATCTTAGTATCATCTGTATACTTACTAATCCAATTTACCACCCCATCATCCAGATACAGATACCGGTGCGCGTTTGTCCGGTTGCAGACCAGAAAAACTTAAAAGGAAATTGCCAAACGAAAAACTTGGTGCGTGTTTGTCCAGAAACATTTCCTACAGCCATAGTCTCTTCACCAATGAAAGGGACGACAGCTACAACTAAATGCAATAAGGATTGTTATTGGGCAAAAGTGAAATTTGCTGTTACCTCATTTGTTTGCCTTTACTTTTGCCATGTCTTTCTGTATTATTTTGCTGTATTCAACATGTGCAATAAAACAAATTACTGGGCAAAAGTGACAATTGCATCTATTGAATGTTTGCACAAGCTATACATAATAAAGCACCTTGTTAACTGTATAAAACATGTCTGCATCAGTGTTATCTTGTATTTCCATACAATGCTACATTAGGATGTTACACATCGATTGCAGATATTGTTGTGGTGTTGGAGGTTGCGTTCACGAAAACAATGAAATTCTGCGCTGCCGCTACCATTTGTTCCGGCACGTCATAAGACCATAAGACAAAGGAGCAGTAGTCGGCCATCCGGCCCATCAAGTCTGCTCCGCCATTTTATCATGATCTGATCTATTCTCCCATTTAGTCCCACTCCCCTGCCTTCTCACCATAACCTTTGATGCCCTGGCTACTCAGATACCTATCAATCTCTGCCTTAAATACACCCAATGACTTGGCCTTCACTGCCGCCCATGGCAACAAATTCCACAGATTCACCACCCTCTGGCTAAAAAAATTTCTTCGCACTTCTGTTCTGAATGTGTGCCCTTCAATCCTTAAGTCATGCCCTCTCGTACTAGACTCCCCCATCATGGTTTTAAAAATAGCCGGTTACCCCGTACACACTACATCGGATATTAGGCATTTTCAGATTTATTCACTCTGGACAGCGTTTCTGAAAAGCTCCGTTTTTGGGGGAGGAAAACGCCGTTTCAGTGTGGACGGAGGGTCAAAACGAAGAGAAGAAGCTTCGGTTACAGATTTATCTGGTCTAGTGTGGACGTAGTCTGAGTCAGGAGGGTTGTAACTTTATAGACCTCTGGTTATGCTGCAAATGGAGCACTGCACTCAATTCCAGTCACCTCATAACGAGGAGGGCATAGAGGAAATGGAGAAGGTGCAGAACAGGTTCACTGCGAGACCTCCTCTACTAGGAGGCATGTCATACAAGGAGAGGCTGGACAAACTTGGGGTGTTTTCTCTGGAGCAGTGAAGAAAGACTGAGGCAACACCTAATAGAAGTTTATAAAGATTATGAGAGGCATGGATGGAGTAGATAGCCAGTATTTTTTTTCGCTGGGTCAAGGGGGCATAAATCTCAAGATGATTCAGAACCAGGTTTAATGTCACCAGCTCATGTCGTGAAAATTGTTCACTTAACAGCAGCAGTACGGTGCAATACATGACAACAATATAGGGAAAAAACAATTACAGCAAGTGTGTATGTATGTGTGTGTGTATATATATATATATATATATATATATATATATATATATATATATATATATATATATATATATGCATGCATATTAAATACTTCAATTCAAAAATAGTAGTGCAAAACCAGAAATAATAAAAACAAGTGAGCCCACTGAGTTTTTCCAGCATTTTGCGTGTGTTGCTCGAAAAAAGTGAGGTAGCGTTCATGAGTTCAACATCCATTTAGAAATTGGATGGCAGAGGGGAAGAAGCTGCTCCTGAATTGTTGGTGGTAACAATGTTCAGAGGGCACGTCCTGGATGATGGGGGGGGGAGGGGGGAGAAGAGTCTTTAATAATGGACACTGCCTTTCTGAGGTACCACTCCTCGAGGTGTCTTGGATACTACGGAGCAATGGATTTCCAGCGTCTGCAGATTTCCTCTTCCTGTTTGTGACTGGATACTATGGAGGCTAGTATCCATGATGGAGCTGACTCATTTTACAACTTTCTGCAGCTTATTTTGATCCTGTGCAGTAGCCCCCTCTCCCCCGTACTGGTGATCAAAGGAGATGTGTGAAGCAAGGTTTTTTTCATGATATGCAGAGAATGGAGGGATATGGACCATGTTTAGACAGAAGAGATTTGGTGCCATTGGCACGACATTATGGGCTGAAGGATCTGTTCCTGTGCTAAACCATCTACCAGCAATCTTCAGGATGAACTCTGCAGGTTGAGCAGCATCTGTGGTGGGGGAGGAGGCTGTTGGCACTCCAGGGCCCTGAATCAGGACCAGCATATCTTGTGTGCGTTGCTCAAAATAAAAAGTGAGGTAGTGTTCACGGGTTCAATGCCCATTTAGGAATTGGATAGCAGAGGGGAAGAAGCTGTTCTTGAATTGCTGGCGGTAACAATGTGAAGAGGCATGTTCTGGGTGATGGGGGGGGGGCGGGTTCTAACGTACAGATTCTAACATCTGCAGTCCCTTGTGTCTCCACAACTTCTTGTAGGTGGGCAAAAGGAGATGGGGAAAAAATCAGAAAGCAATTAAAACCAGGCTTCAGGTGAATTTCTGGTCACACCTGAGTGCATGGACAGGTGAAGGCCCTGTAGAAGATAGCTGACACACCAACACACAGTATAAAAGGCCATGCACTAATGTGTGACGGGACTCGGTGAAAGTGAACGCTAGTTTCTGTCGGATTATTTCACAGGGTGAAAACAGAAGCCTCCGTGGGGCAGCACAGTAGCGTCACGGTTAATCTAACAATATACAGTGCCAGTAACCCGGTTCAGTTCTCATTGCTGTCTGTAAGGAATTTGTACTTTCTGCCCGTGACTGTGTGGGCTTCCTTTAGGTACTTCACTCTCCTCCCACATTCCAAAGACATACGAGTTAGTAGGCCAATTGTGCGACAGGGTTTGTCAGACCAGACGGGCCTGTTACCATGCAGTATCTTAATATAAAAACACAAAAAGTGAACACCCACTTCTCAGAACTGACGCACAGTAACACAGGAGGAGCAGACCGCTCGGCCCTTCAAATATAATACCATCACCGACCTACCTCAGGCCTCACTTCCTCTTCTGTGACATTCCCCCATTGCCCTCAATTCCCTGATCTTTCAAAAAATGTATCTACTCCTCTTCAAACCTGGCATTTGCTCCCTAGGATCAAGATTCATCACCCTACACAAAGAGAAGCTCCAAAGCAACACACGTTTTAAATGGCAGCCCTTTATTTTATAACTAGACACTCACATTTAAGACGCTGTCAGTAGCGAGCGGGAACATCTCAATATCAACCCCATCACATTCCCTAATGATGTTGTGTTTCAATAAAATCACTTCTTCAGACCAAAGAATACAGATTGAACACTCTCAGTCACCTATATGAGGACGCCATCTCATCCCAGGAGTCAGCCTGGTGAACTGTTTCTGAATTAGCTCCAATGCTAGTAGATCCCTTCTTAAATCAGGAGATCAAATACTTAGTACAGACCATTCATTACAACACTGTGGAGGTACAGTTACCAGATGGGGCAACTTTTGTGTATTTTCTTACTCATAGACAATATTGATTTATGGATGTTTCAAAGGTATATTAATGTCAGAGAAACTTAAAACAATATGCATACTGAAATACTTTTCCTTTGCAACCATCCACGAAAACAGAGGAGTGCCCCAAAGAATGAATGACAGTTAAATGTTAGAAGCCCAAAGTCCCCTCCAGCTCCCCC
Source organism: Mobula birostris (assembly GCF_030028105.1). Classification (NCBI taxonomy): domain Eukaryota; kingdom Metazoa; phylum Chordata; class Chondrichthyes; order Myliobatiformes; family Myliobatidae; genus Mobula; species Mobula birostris. Next base: position 138,940,243 of record NC_092377.1, read on the forward strand.
CTCTCCCACCAGCAAAAAAAAAGCATCAGCACCCACCACCCAGCACTCAAGCATGCAGCAAAGACACAGACTTGCAGTACCCCAAAAACTACTCGTTCACCTGGTATTCGACACACCACAGGCTCTCTCTCTCTCTCGCTAATAAGGGAGAAAGAGATGTCTCCATTTCACATCCTATCAAAACAGAACCCATTCATTATCCAGGGACTCGGTTAATGTGAGCAAGGAGTCAAAGTGCTCAGCAGGAGACGGAACACATGAATCCAAACTCGTGAATCTCAGTGCAGTGGATCAACTCCGCAGACAAGTTCCAGTCATGATACCACAGTACTGAGGACTAAGCACTCGCAGTGGTCTCTGGGAAGCCGGTCCCAGCTAATGGCCTTCCCAGAGAGTTGCAAGGTTCAGGGAGAGAACGGGCACTCATTCCTGACACATTCGTAGAGACAGACCCATGGCTAGACCAGTCCAAGCTCAGTTCAGAGATAGAAACAGAATCAGGCCATTTGGCCCCTTGTGGCTGGCCCTTTTCACTGAGGTGACGTCTCACCTTTGAGTTCAGTGGCATTTCCCTAACCAACCTTGCATCTCCACTCCCTTTAACGTCTGAAAATCTATCCACCTCTCCCGTATGTACTTGGTCACAGAGGCACCAAACTCTGCAGCATTATCCCCTCAGACTGAAGGCATTTCTTCTCAACCATCCCAGCTCTCAATCAAAGGTAAAACTGCAGATGCTGGAAGAGAATGCTGGAAACACTCAGCAAGTCAGGCAATGTGTGTGGAGAGAGAAACAGAGCAAATGTATCAGATTGAGAGAACCCTTTTGGAGTTTGTGACACCTGCTGCTTTCTGATGGGTGGTGGGTGGAGATGCGTCTCTATCAAAGGAGGTGTAAGGCCCTCCTTCCCTCCGCTAGCCTGCAGATCACCCTTGGGCAACATGTAGCATCTGCTTAGCCCCCCGATCAAGGTCACGTGAAGCCATGGGAGCAGGTGGTGGATGGCCGTATGAGAAGCTGGTGCACATCACAAGTCCTGGTTATGTGACCACTGATGCCAGGCAGACAATCTCTGAAGAGTATTAATAATGGCTGGGGAAACCTGTCTTGTACAGACATTGCCCAGAAGTTTCATCTTATAGGAGCATATAAAATTATGAAAGGGATAGATAAGATAGAGGCAGGAAGGTTGTTTCCACTGGTAGGTGAGACTAGGACTAGGCGACATAGCCTCAAGATTCGGGGGAGTAAATTTAGGATGGAGATGAGGAGGATCTGGCTTTCCCAAAGAGTGGTGAATCTGTGGAACTCTCTGCCCAATGAGGCAGTGGAGGCTACCTCAGTAAATACATTTAGAACAAGGTTGGATAGATTTTTGCATAGTAGGGGAATTAAGGGTTATGGGGAAAAGGCAGGTAGGTGGAAATGAGTCCATGGTCAGATCAGCCATGATCTTATTGAATGGCGGAACAAGCTCAATGGGCCAGATGGCCGACTCCTGCTCCTATTTCTTGTGTTCTTATCTTCTAAAGGCAATGGAAAACCACCTTGGTAGAAAAATTTGCCAAGAACAATCACGTTCAAAGACCACAATTGCCCATGTCATTCGACATGGCACATGATGATGATGATATTGCTGATTCTTTCCATGACCATCAGTCATAGATCTGTTGACCTACAGCAGAGAAATGGGCCTTTCAGTTCAGCACATCCATGCTAACTGTTTTTTCCCAGCTGTCCACATTAGGTCTCTCCTTTTATACGCCTTGTTCATTTAACGGTCTGTCCAAATGTCTTGTAAACACAGTGACTGCATCTTCACCCACCACCCCCAGTGGCAGGAAGTTCCTGATATCAGCCAAACCGTGTGAAATAAAACTTACCCCTCAAATCCTCTCCAAAATCCCTTCCTCTGATATTAAACCTATGTTCGCTTATTTTTGCTACCATGGGAAAGGAATTCTGACTATCTGTCCTAGTTATGCCTGTTATAATTACATACAACTCTATCAGGTAACCCTTAATCTCCTTGGCTCCAGAGAAATCAAGCCCAGCCTATCCAATCTCTCCGTACAAGTGAAGTCCTTTAATCTGAGCAACATCTAGTGAAACAGGAGAGGCATTATCCCCACATCTATCCTGTCAAACACTGCAGGAATTGGGTTTCAACAACATCAACCCTTATTCCCTTCTTTTACCCTTATTTTTCTTGATCAGGCATTTGGGATTTATGAGGAGAACTA